>NC_133383.1:4812498-4865281 GCF_049309525.1 Garra rufa | reverse complement strand
GTTTTGTTTTTTTAAGTTGTCTTTTTTATTATTAATTTTTTTTTTTACAGTGATTTTTGTAAAAAAGAAATGATTCAATGAATCATTTACAATGATTCAAGTTAAGTTATAGAACTTTTTTGTTTCTTTTTATTAATTTAATTTAAAACGTTTCATTAAAAGAAAAAGGTTAGGAATATTTTGTATGTTATGTTTTATTTAATCTTTTTAACATTTAATGAATTTATTGTGTTGTTTTAAATTAATTGTTGTAATTAAGAAAAAAAAAAGACGTTTAAGTACTTGAGAATTTACTTTTGAATTTTTCAAAGTTTATAAAATGTCTTAATTCTGTTAATCTGGCTCGTGGTCCTATAAATTGCACAAAGCTTGCGAAGTCAAAGATTTTAGCATGTTTTTGACCTCTGTTTTCTGACTTCATTCAGGCGGAAGGGACCTTCACGAAGACGGCGATGGACAAGGTGCAGAGCAGCTACCTGCGTTCTCTGCAGGAGATCGGGGAACTGTTGAAAAAGAGAGCGGACACGATAAAATCCCTCAAAATCTGAGCGCTCCGTCGATCCGGTCCCCGACCCGCACGGCTCCATGCGACGGCGTCCCTCGGTCCCTAACGCATCCTCCCGTCTCAGTCTGTGAACTCAGCTGGTCTCGTCTCCTCTTCCTATTTATCCGTCTCATTACTCACGTACAGACACAGGCACACTGTAAACTCCAACAACAACAACGGCTTCAGCACAAACGTCTACGGTGCTATGCGCGGCACTTTTAAGTGGCAACGTAAACTTCATATCCCTAGCGAAACTACATAGGCAAATGAAAATAAGCAATTTTAGAAGTACTGCTATAAATTATTGTACATAGTGTGAAGATGAAATGAATATCAACGACGACTCCTTGGCGAACTTAAAATGAACTGCTTTGTCCTTTTGTCCACGTCTTGCGTTTCTCGTTTCTCCCACTTCCCAGCCGTAAAACCTCGCGATCGACGGTTCGTTTTCAGACGACGCTCCAAAGCTACACGGTCCATATCGCTAGCAGCCAACTTCCAGACTGACACGCTCTGCGACGCGTTCACGTAGCCGTCTTGCGATGCACAACCAGCCATGAGCTACGCTTCGTCCCGAGGAGATTTTGCGCAAACTTTCGGCGGGGTGGCGCGAGTATCCAAATGCTTTGGGTGCTTCTATTGCGATATTGGTTTGTATATTACAAATGACTTTACTTGAGCCACAAGCGTACGAAATGTAGCTTTCCCGACTGTTTGTTTGGATTTGCCACCATAGCTTTGAGAGCTACTTGAGGTTGGGAAAGTTTGTTGACATTTGATTGATGGTCAAAGACGTTTATTCAATCATGTTTGGAATTAGTTTTATCCGTAAAGTGATGAATGAATCGATTGGTTGGGGCGCGTTGTTTACTTTGAACTCTGAAAAATTGATTGCACTGATGATGTCCCTTAAATGAGGTTTTATTATTGTTGCATACCAAAAATTGTCTAAATTAGGCTTGCGTTAAAGGGTTAGTTCACCCCATTTTCTCACACTCATGTCATTCCAAATCTAACTTGGATCAAACTCAGTAAAGCAATTTCTCATGGCTTTGGAGGGACATGAGGTGAGTAAAGGCGGGGGTGAACTAACTCTTCAACGTCGCAGTAGACTCGAAGCTAGGTTTTTATACGACTGATTTGTTGATGTCTACCGGGAAGTGCAACTTGTTTACAATGTTTCCGAGCGCTATTATGAATCATGTTTATAGCGTGTGTTATACGGTGTGCTGCAATCTACGGGCTTTCACTGCTTTATACTTGCTCGGGGAGGGTGGAAGGATGCTTTTCTCTTTTTTTATTTTTACTTTGATCCAACATGACGGGATGCAGGACAGGTTGTGCAACGAGCGGCTCCTCCTTTTCGCGTCGCTCCGGGACTGAAGGGCTCATTCTGTGTCCTCGCCGTCACAAAGCACGAGGACGACAGACGCTTCTGGACTGAGGAGGTCGTTTGGAGGTGGTTGGTAGTGTGTCGGCTGACGAATTCTTTTGTTAGGGAAATTGAGAAAATACAAACAAAAACACTGGAATGTGAAAAGGAGTTTTTTTAAATAAAATGTTCCACATGTTGCGTCTGCTTTGGATTTTTTGCAATATGGCGTGTTTAATCCAACAAACTTACAGTTGAGGTAAAAAGTTTACATCCCCTTTTCAGAATCTGCAAAATGTTAATTATTTTACTAAAATAAGAGGAATCATACAAAATGCATGTTAATGTTTATTTAGTACTGACCTGAATAAGATATTTCACATTAAAGATATTTACATATAGTCCACAAGAGAAAATAATAGTTTATTAATACAATTTATAAAAATCACCCCGTTTACATTCGAGTCTTAAAACTGTATTGTTACCTGAATGATCCACAGCTGGGTTTTTTTTTTTTTTTTTTGTTCATGAGTCCCTTGTTTGTCCTGAACAGTTAAGCTGCCAACTGTTCTTCAGGTCCCACAAATTCTTTGGCTTTTCAGCATTTTTCTGAATATGAACTCAATGACTGTATGATTTTGAGATGCATCTTTTCACACTGAGGACAACTGAGGGACTCATATGCAACTATTACAGAAGGTTCAAACGCTCACTGATGCTTCAGAAGGAAAAACCACGTATTAAAAGGTGGCGGTGAAAAGTTTCTTAATTTGAAGATCGCGGTAAACTAGCTTCTGAAGGGTGGTATTAAATGAAACAAATATATTTTCACTCTTCACACCCCACTACCAGCTCTTAAACTATTATTTTTCTTTATGGAGGATCAGTAAGCTATTGAACCTTCTGTAATAGTTGCATATGAGTCTCAAAATCATACAGTCATTGTTGGAAAGGGTTCAAACAACACAAAAATGCTGGAAAACCAAAGAGTTTGTGGGACCTGAAGGATTTTTCTGAAGAACAGCAAGCAGTTTAATTGTTCAGGACAAATAAGGGACTCGTGAACAACTATCACTAAATAAAAAGAAAAACACAACTGTGGATCATTCAGGTAACAACACAGTATTAAAAATCAAGGGGATGTAAACTTTTGAACGGGGTCGTTTTTATAAATTGAACTATCGTTTTTTTTTCTTGTGAAAATATCTTATTCAGGTTAGTACTAAATAGATTTTTAATATGATCCTCCTTATTTTGGTAAGATTAACATTTTGCAGATTCTGAAAAGGGGGTGTAAACTTTTGACCTCAACTGTAATTATTGTATGATTCATAATTACATAATTTAATTGCTTTTTGAATTTTGAGATTGTCCGTATTAGCAAATTTTCAACATTCACCTAAATGGTAAAACTGCACTACAAAGTAGTGTTCATAATTACGTTAATACATTAAAATAATATGGAAAGACACACCTGTTTGACATATCAAGCCGCTAAACCAGCTGTTTTGTACAGCTAAAAATAGCTGAAAGCGGATGACACCGGAAGTGTCATCAAATGGCCACACCCGCTCTTGCGGAAAATAAAATTCGTATTTAAAAATAAATTATAAGTATTTATTCATAGTAAGTATAATTACATAATTCAATCACTTTATGAGCTTTACGGTTGTGTAGGCAGTTAATTTCTTTCATTCGCCTGGTTACATCTTTTGTTCTGTAAATATCCTGTTTCACAGAAATAATCTCATTATGGGGAAAAAGTTGTGCTGGGCAATGGTTAATCGCATCCAAAAGCAAAGTTTTTGTGTACATAATATATGTGTGTGTACTATATATTTAAGAAAAATATTTTGTTTATATATTAAATATATTTGTATTTAATATTAATTATATATTTTTTTTCATATAATTAATATTAAATACAAATATATTTAATTAAAAGAAACACACACACACACACACACACACATACACACACATATATATATATATATATATATAAAATATTTACATGTATATATTTATATTCATATACTTATTCGTCTGTCTCACTTGGGACTAAGACGAATAAGTAAGTATATGAATATAAAAATATACATGTAAATATTTTCAAAATCTATACTGTATGTGTGTATTTATATATACATAATAAATATACACAGTACACAGATATTATGTAAACAAAAACTTCTATTCTGGATGCGATTAATAGTTGCCCAGCAACAAAAGTGTTGCTATTTCATGTTGACTTTAAAATTTTATCTTAAAATATTTGTTTGCTTTTGTATTTTGTTAGATACAGGATTTTGACCTTCCAGATAAATATTAATTTATTTAATAATTCTTCAAATTGTATATTTTATACAAATTTAGATATAAAACGAATTAAATTTTATATTATTTATTACGTAACGTAAATGGCTTTGTGATTAATTTCTTCAAAAAATATTCCAATTTTATATCGATGTGTAACGTTACAAACTATATAGAAAAATCAAAATGTAAAGTTATATAATTTGTAATCGCTTTCGGAGCTTTACAACGGTCGACCATTGATGAGTAGCGCCATAAATAACTTACCTGACACAAAGTTGTCAGTGACTGCTTTCTTTTGTCGTTGTAAACTCCAAATATAACTCACTCCGAAATGAAAATGTAATGTCAAACTAGTTAAAGATTAACAGACAGGCTGTTATTAAGCAACAAAAGTAGTTTATTAGTCGGCGTAAAGTTACCGAAGACTCGTTTCCACTGACATTCATCGCTAACGGCCTGTTGTTTCAAACGGACAAGTGAGTAAAAATGCCTGTATATATCTATTTTTTTAAAGCCCTCATCACGTATTGCTTGTCTACGTACTCTACTAGCGCTTTGCTAGTGAATTTGCCTCAGAATAACTTTTATTTGTTTGCTTAATAGTTCGACAATCACACATTTTATGGGTGTTAAACGATTGCGGTTTGTTTCCTGCATTTTCCTGTCAAACGTTATTAATAGCCGTTAGCAATCCCACGCATTTGTAACCGACGAGAAGGGTGTGGAAACTAGAGAAATGTCTTAATACAAAGAGTGAGTGTATAACTTTCTAAAAATAAGTGGGTGGATGTGTTGGGTGAAACATGACAAAAGCCACATGATTTTGTGCAGTGTGCGTCTATTAACCAAATGACAAAATGAAGCGGACGAGCCCTTTCACTACAAAAGCGCCTTTCTGTGCATCAAGTCATTGTGATTGTGGGTTACAGTACCACACCTGTGATCTGTGATCATAATACTGCTCACAATGAGGTGAATCTCATCAAAAATGTCAGATTTCAGCCTGAATCCAAAGAAAAATTAAGAAATTATATTTTGCAGAGAGCCTATTAAGAAGCGCGGCCAATTGTATTCATGACAATTGCATACATCATTCCTCTAATTTTCCTTGTACAAAGATAATTTTTACTAAAGGTATATTATTTGTGACCCTGGACCACAAAACCAGTCATAAGGTTAAATTTTACAAAACTGAGATGTGTACATCATATGAAAGCTCAATAAATAAACTTTCTATTGATATATGGTTTGTTAGGATAGGACAATATTTGGCTGAGATACAACTATTTGAAAATCTGAGGGTGCAAAAAAATCTAAATACTGAGAAAATCTCCAAATTAAGTTCTTAATGCATATTACTAATCAAAAATTACATTTTGATATTTATAGTAGGAATTTTACAAAAAATGTTCGTGGAACATGATCTTTACTTAATATCCTAATGATATTTGGCATGAAAGAAAAATCAATAATTTTGACCCATACAATATATTTTTGGCTATTGCTACAAATACCCCAGCGACTTAAGACTTGGTTTTGTGATCCAGGGTCACATTTATATTGTAGTTTAAATGCAAGTACACTGCAAGATTCTTAAGACGTCTTAAAGATGTCTTCTACTCACCAAGCCTGCATTGTGAATATTGTGAAATATTTTTACTATTCAAAAGAACTGCTTTTAATTGATATATATTTCAAAATGTAATTTATTCCTGTGATCAAAGCTGAATTTTCAGCACGTTACTACAGTCCTCAGTGTGGCACGATCCTTCAGAAATCATTCTAATATGCTGATTTGCTGTTCAAGAAACATTTATTATTATTATTATCAATATTTTAAACAGTTGAGTACATTTCAGGATTGTTTGATGAATAGAAAGAGCTAAAGATCAGCATTTATCTGAAATAATAGCTTTTGTAAGATTATACACTATTCCATCCGAAATCAGTATTTTTTGGAATCAGTATTGATAGAAATAACAGAAACTAATAGTTTTATTTATCAAGGATGTTTGAAATTGATCAAAAGTGATGATAAAGACATTTATAATGTTACAAAAGATTTTTATTTCAGGTAAATGCTGTTCTTCTGAAAAGAAAAAATGTAACTCGGCTGTTTTTAACAAAAGTTTTTTGAGCAGCAAATCAGAATATTAGAATAATTTCTGAAGGGTCGTGTGGCTGGAGTAATGAGGCAAAAAAATCAGCTTTGAAATGAGGAATAAATTACATTTTTAAAATATATTCAAATAGAAAACTGTTATTTTTATTTACTGTTTTTGCTGTCCTTTGAAATCAAATAAATGCAGGCTTGGTGGGCAGAAGAGACTTCTTTAAAACATTAAAAATCGTACTGTTCAAAACCTTTTGACTGGTAGTGTATTTAGTAGTATTTATTGTACAGCTAAAAATGTATAATTATGGAAGCCTGTTATTTATTTAGTTATTTAAAATGAAAAACAACTGCTAGATGTAAACCCTGCATTCAGAGAAAAAAATCCGAATCTGCGATTTGAGTTTAATTTCACAATTCTGACCATCTTTCCCAAAGTCACAATTATTATTATTTTTATTCCATGGCAAAGAAAAATGTGAGGTACACTCAGAATTCTGAGACAAAAAGTCAAAATTACGAAACATAAACCCAAAATTGAGAGAGAAAAAAATCACAATCTTCCAATTTTGTAAATTTTTTACAATTTGGGAGTATCTTGCAAATCTGACTTTTTTCCTCACAATTCAGTTTTTTTTCCTTTGCTGGATACAGGCTTCCATATATTTAAGATTTTTTGGGTTTAATGCAATGACAAAATGAACAGAAATGGAATTACAAGAATAATCCAGATACATTACTGCAAAATATAATTTCTTTTTTCTACAGAGAAACATGAAATGAACTATTTATTTGGTGAGTTGCAGAAAGCAATATTAGAAAGTAAATCAAAAACTGACATCTTCCAACTATGAGGACACTAAAAATATACGAAAATAAAATTGTGCAACAAGAACAGCACTTTGTTTTCATATAAAACAGATCGAGCTACATTTCTAAGCAGTACTGGTGTCCTCGTGCGAGATATTAGTGAACAAATCGTAATATATTAGAGCTTCTGACATAAGGAAGGATGATTATTCAAACTTCCTCATTTCCTGTGCAACATTTCTGCCATCCGTAAGCACTGAATATACTAAAAGCAACGTCTTTCGTTACTTTCCCCTCTTGGATCGTCCTTTCCGGCCGCTCAGTTTGCCGGTGCCGTGGGCCGAGGGCCCGGGCTGTGGGGCAGCGGCGATGTTGATCTGCCCCTCTTGGATTTCTTGCCGGGCGTCCGCCGGCATGCGGTCGATCTGCTGCTGCGTCTCCAGGTAGAACATGACGTCCCGCAGCTGCTCCTGCAGCTCGGCGATCTGGCCGTCTTTATTGGCCAGCGTCTCATGAGCCTGCCTTTCCTCCTCCTGCAGCTGCGCCTGGAGCTGCATCTGATTGGCTCGCAGGCATCGGTTCATCTCTTGTTCTTCCCGCAACTCTTGACCGAGCTTCATCACTTTGTTGTTCAGCTGTGAACATCTGCAGAAAACAGCACAAAAATGTCAAAAGACTGTGTAGATAGTGAATTACAATTTAAAAAAGTCATTTCCAATCATAACTAAGCAACTACCTTTCAAAAATGTACCACAGTAATTTCCTACTAATAAATACATTGCAAAAAAAAAAAATATATACATATATATATATATATGACCGTGGACCACAAATCCAGTCATAAGGTTAAATTTTACAAAACTGAGATATATACATCATATGAAAGCTCAATAAATAAGCTTTCTATTGATGTATGGTTTGTTAGAATAGGACAATATTTGGCCGAGATACATCTATTTGAAAATCTGAAATCTAAGGGTGCAAAAAATCGAAATACTGAGAAAATCACCTTTAAAGTTGCCCAAAATTAAGTTCTTAACAATGCATATTACTAATCAAAAATTACATTTGGATAGGTTTACAGTAGGAATTTTACAAGAAATCTTTACTTAATTTCCTAGTGATTTTTGACATAAAAGAAAAATAAATAATTTTGACCTATACAATGTATTTTTGGCTATTGCTACAAATGTACCCCAGCGACTTAAGACTGGTTTTGTGGTCCAGGGTCACATATATATATATAATGTTTAATGTAAAAATCACAGAAAATTCTAAAATTTTCCACTGATTATTTATTTGCTTAAATTTTTTATTATTTATATTAGTACTGGGCAATGATTAATCACAATTAATCACATCCAAAATAAAGGTTTGTACATGATATGTATGTGTGTGTGTGTGTGTGTGTGTGTGTGTGTGTGTGTGTGTGTGTGTGTGTGTGTGTGTGTATACATATATAAGAAAAATACGTTCTGTTTATATATTATATATATTTATATATAATATAAATTATATGAATATAAATATATACATGTAAAGGCATGTAAATAAAAATATATATATACACAATAAATATGCACAGTATACACATTATATAAACAAAAACCTTTATTTCGGATGCGATTAATCGCAAATGATTCATTGCCAAGCACTAATTTATATTGATTTATATTTATTGCTATTATTATAATACAAACAATAACTTAATTAATTGAAATTTTGGGGGAAATTATTTTATTATCATTCATATACTATTACAGATTTTATTAGTATTTAGATTTTTTTTTATTTGTATATATTCAGTTTTTTATTTTAATTTAAAGGTTTTATTCATTTTTGTGTTTTCATCATTTTATTAGTTTTTTTATGTCTGTGTCGTTTTTATTCATTTTATTTTGATTTTAGTTTTAAGAATGTAAGTACATTTAAAAAAAAAAAAAACCTTAATTAAAAGTTTAATTTCATTTCAGTTATTAGTTTATTGTATTTCAAGTAATGACAGTGTTTTTTTTTTTTTACGGTTTTAGTTTTAGTTAACTGTAATAACTAGGGCTGCAACTAACGATTATTTTAATAATCGATTAATCTGTCGATTATTTTTTCGATTAATCGATGAATCGGATAAAAAAACAAGGGATTTACAACCCTTTATTCAAAAACAGAACTAAAATCTTTAGAAAGTGTACTAACATGTTGCTCCTTGAACTGTTATAATAATAATAATAAAATAAAAATGGACTAACACAAAAAACATACACATGTATGCTTTACATCTGCCAAATATATAGACTAAATAAACTAAAATTACTATCCGTCAAGACAGCGGCTTGCTGTGGTGTACATGCTGCATTTCCCATCAAGAAGCCTCTCAAATTAAATTCCTCAGTGCGCATTAAAAAAGTCATGTGCCTTTGCACGCTGGAACGGGATAACTTGACTAACTTTCTGCTACATTCATTCTGCCATGGCGGTGTTTAGTGTCCTGCCATCAGCAGCGACCAGCTGGAAGAGTTCCGCATTCAAATGCACGCAAAATTGGCCTCAAAGCCCCAGCAAAAGTAATTACCATGAATGTGTCAAGGCAAAAATTAAGAAAATATTCGAATTACTTATTAATAAACTAGTATTTTCTGATTCAGTGTTGCAAAGATGAAATTGACGATCCTGCCATCTGCTCATTAATGCCTAATGCATCTTTATGGATTAGCTAATGAAAGAGTTTTGTTTTCGATTTTAATTATTTCGTTTTATAGTAAAATAATAATTTAAAGCTTTCTATAGATATTGTGTTTGTGAGCCAATTACCTGGGTTTCGGTTAATTATTGTGAAGCGCTCCTGTTTAAACCAAAGATATCAAGCGTATTCTGTTTGTTTTCTTTAAGAGCACATTTTGTTGATACTGTTAGTGCACACAAACTAAGGTAGACCCTTTACAGTTCCGGCCCAGGTGGTAAATTACTCTTACCTTTATGAGCAAAAAATTCCACATTGCACTGGCGTCTCCATGCGCTGCAAAGCGCGCTTCTCTCCGCACAAACTTTGGATTTATATTGATTGAATGATTAAACTAATATTGTGATATGTTTAAGTTTTTTATATCAATGGATTTTAATTTAAATCGCGATGAATTAAGCAGGCTTTTGATCTGTCTGCCGCTGTTTGCTAGTATAACTTTAAAAAACAAAAACTTGAATTTAACAAACAAAAAGTGTTCCAAATATATCTCTAAATTAACTTTATAAACTAAAGGAACGAAAATAAATGTAATCACTTTGCTATTAAAATCAGCAGCTGTGTAATGAGGAAGAGAAAGAGAAAAAAAGACAGTCGGACTGGAAATTCAGTCGGCCAAAAATTGATGAGCTGTCGGACAATTTTACAAGGAATGTTTGTTTAATAACCTATATAATATTCTTAGGCTACTTTCTTAATTAAATATATTATTTCTTTGATTTATTTTAGCGTTTTTAGGCTGCTTGTAAGCTGACTGAAGTGTAGGCTATATATAAAAAAACAACGTGCCACCGTCACAGCCCTATTCAAAACTGAGACGATTTCACCTCAGCAGAGCTCCTCTTTCTCCTTACGGTTGTGGTGTGTTTTCGACACATTATACAGACAGACAGTGTTACAAAAACTATAGAAGTAGTTTTCTCCATCTCCACTATCCAACGACCCGTACACCAGCTGTTTTGCGATCGAGCATTGGCTGCTGTGAAAGTACGCTAGCCAAAGTAGGCTTAAATATCAAACATGTTTGATATAAATCGGGGCAGCATATATATATAATGTAGAAACGGTGCTTTATGCTCAAATGTTCCAGTTTTGCGCATAAGTTAAATTCGCATTTTTGGATGGAAACAGTTTATGAGGTACCGAACTCTGCTGGCATCAGTGCGGGAGAGAGACCGAATGTGTCCACTCCGCTCTGCGCTCAATTTTTTTAAATATAGCCTATATAATAACAACCAAATGTCTCTGCGTCGCGCGACACAACGAATCGATTATGAAATTCGTTGCCAACGCTTTTAGTAATCGATTTTTATCGATTTTATCGATTCGTTGTTGCAGCCCTAGTAATAACCCTATTATCATGGTAAATTTTGTCCGACCTACAGTGAAGAGCTATTCTAAAAAACCAAACATTTCATTTGATTATGAAAAATTCATTTGAAAGAAAAATTAAATTTTACTTCTTTTCAATTGATTGTTTTTCTTTGGTGAGTTCGTTTAGTTTCCGCTCCAAACTGTCACACTTGTCAATCGTTTCCTTGAATTTGGCCTTCATGTTGTTGATCTAAAACCCACACAAACAAAGAAACTTGATCATTGATGTTAATATGAGTTATAGCAGATTATTATGATCTTAAACATAATGCTGTTATGGATTTGTTCATGTAAACTGTCCAGTTCTCACCTCCTCCGCTGTGTCTTTCTCCAGATGAACTATTTTATTCTCCCAGTAGATGCGCTGAGAGTCCAACTGGCTGGTTAGTAAATATGAATACTGTAGGAAAAAGATACATAAAAAAATTATAAAGTGATGGAAGAGTATCTAACACAAAGCAGCCTTCCACACACACACACACACACACACACACACACACACACCTCGAGCTGCAGTGCATCGATCTTCTCATCCTGACAGGTGTCGCCCTCACACTCGTACTGCACCATCTTGCCGTCGGTTTTACTGGCAACAAGCCGATGGACGTAGTTATCTGATCAACATAAGGACAAAGGCTCAGAGTTAAAACTGTTACAAACTATTTTAGATATAAAAATGTTTATTGTTATTGTAAACTAAAATAAAACTGAAACCATTATTCAAAAAAAAATTATCGTGAAATAAAATTTTAACTGAACTTAAATGTATTTAAATAGATTTTTTTCAGGCATCATTTTTCATTTTAACTTGAAGTATTAAATAACTAAAACTGAAAAGAAAAAAAGAAAAACAACTATAATAACTAAATAGTCTAATTAAAAAATAATATAAAATAATAATAATAATAAATTATATAAAAATATTTATAAAAACTATAATAGTATATTAATTATACTAAAATAATGCTGAATTGGACAAGCATTTAAAAATGTGAAACATGATAATGATCCATATATAATAGGGCTGTTAAACAATTAATCACATCCAAAATAAACCTTTATGTTTACAAACTACGTGTTTTCATGTGTGTGTGTGTGTGTGTGTGTGTGTGTGTGTGTGTGTATAATACACAAGCGTACATGTATATATATTAAGGAAAAATATATTAGATTTACATGTCAAATATATATATATATATATATAGTACACACATGCATGTAGGTGTATTTATTTATACATAATAAACATACACAATACACACACATGTAGTATGTAAACATTAACTTTTATTTTGGATGCAGTTAATCGCGATTAATCGTTTAACAGCCCTAATATATAATAATCCATGATCTGACATATTTTTAAGTGAATTATTAATGAGAATATTCGGCAATAAATAATGTAGGGCAGGACTTAATTTTATCCAGCTCATATTAATATTAAAGTTAATCACCAGAAAAGTTAATGCATTTCAGTGAAAATATTTTAAATTATTTTCAAGCGTGCAACTACACTAGGTCACTAGCATATTTGCTATCTGTAATGTCACACACCTCCAGCATAGTCCCAGACCCTGTGATTGGTCAGCTGCATTGCGTAAGTGTGCTGCGTTTCTTCAAAGTGCTTGTAGGCGTGACGACTAACGTATCGTCCGCAGCCGATGTGACCGCAGATGAGACAGATCCACAGATTCTATTAGACATTAACAGATATGTCTTAAATACAATATAATGGAGCGTCCATCTATGTAAGTGAGACTTGGGCTGCAACAAACAATTATTTAATCGATTAATCTGCCAATTAAGTACTCGATTAATCCATTTTATTTTAGGTATTTTTTTTAGGTCTATACAATGTGCAAACTGAAATATGTCTATGTAGGATATATAAAATACAATATAACGGAACATCCATCTATGTGAGTGAGACTAGGGCTGCAACGAACAATTATTTAATCAATTAATCTATCAATTAAGTACTCGATTAATCAGTTTTCAGTATTTTATTTTTTAAAAAAAATAGGTCTATACAGTGTGCAAACTGAAATATGTATCTATCAGTGATGCGCGGGTCAAAGTATAAACAACCCGAACCCGACCAACGTTTTCAACTAACCCGCCTGCAACTCGGACCGCAAAAAAGGAGAGAAAATTCCTGACCCGCATGTTTAATATTTGCGACTGACACCAGCGATTATATGCGGCTGTGTGGTGGAGATGCGTTCACTGTCAAACATCATTCGGCATTATTTAATTTTGTCAAAAGAAATGTTCTTGATTACAAGAAAAATACAGATTGTTCTTGTGATTTATTTAGTCTTTCCTTTATACAGATTTAAATAGTTTCATTTTCAGTGATTCTCCGATGTTAAATATGATCAAGAATTATTTTATTTCGATCTACAGTGTAGCCTAATAGAAGTTAAGAAAAAGATTAGCCTACAGCCTTAAATATATATAGACTACAAGCTAATTCCTTTTTTTAACTTCTAAAAATTATCAAGAATATTAAATCAACTTAATAGGCTAGGTTAACGAATTTTCTTATACAAACATAACGAATGCACTTAAAAACGAAGTTTTCATATATAAATTCAGGAATCACGAATATGACAAAATAATATTATTTTCTATATATTAATAGTTGTATCAAATGAATAAGGAAATTATATTGCCGTGAATTTATTAAGTAATGTTTAATTTCGTTCATTTCGCTGTCTGGAAATGTAAAGAAAAAATACAGTTTTTACGTGGAATTCGTTTTTAATCCCTGGTTTTAAACAAGCATATACATGAGATCATTTATATATTATTGCTTGAATAAACGTTTAAAAATAGTGCTAGCAATTTTATAATTAAGAAAATTAAACAGACCTAGGCATTTGAAAAGACATAGTGAAATGTGTCTAATAATTCCAAAAAGAAAGAGAAGCATTGGACATAATCAAAATATTCGAGACATTTATTAGGAATACCATTTTCTTAACAATTAAGATGCTGCATGTGTTTATCCAGTCTAATCGAAGTGTGCGTCTCTCCCCTGACTTTCCCAACAAAAATCCCACCCCCTCTCAGAAAATACATAAAACTGACATTACTGAGCTATATGTGTTTAAAAGTAGCCTATTAAAATGGTACAATGGCATTGCTCAGTTCAACATGTTGGGAAATCTGGCATTTTGTCCCACGTCAGCATTTATTCAACAGTTAATAACACTCAACATTCAAAAGGTAAATATTATTCAGCCAATAAAGTGTAGGTCTATGTATTTCATAGAAAATTGTGTCTAGTACTATATAAATTACAAAGGTTTAATTGGCATCTTTATTTCAAATGACCTGACCGACCGCGACCCGAATATCATTAAAAATATTTTTGGATGACTCGTAACCGCGGGTGACCGCAGGCACCCGCTCATTTTGGATCAACCCGCGCATCACTGGTATCCATGTAGGATATATGAAATACAATATAACAGAACATCCATCGATGTGAGTGAGACTAGGGCTACAACAAACAATTATTTAATCCATTAATCTGTCAATTAAGTACTCGATTAATCCATTTTTATTCCTAATTAACCAACTTTGATCATGCATATTTCTCCCAGCCGATCACTGTTTGTCCTGTGCTACTTTTCAAATGTGTTACATCCAAAGAAATGCATTATTCGTTACTATAATTATGTTTTCTGTGTGCGATTAATCGATACTCAACTTGTTTTCCATTGATTTTTTTCAATTAGTTGTTGCAGCTTTTGAAAAGTGAGACTTTTGAAAGATTGATTACCTCTTGCACTCCGCACTCAAAACACTTGTTCTCCTCCACGGGTTCAGGAGTCTGACAGTATCTGCACACAGGACACCTGCAAAAGAAATACACACTGTTAGTGCTCTTAAAGGAATAGTTCACCCTAATATTCAAATTTGCTGGAAATGTTTTGACCCTCAGGCCATCCAAGATGTAGATGAGTTTGTTTCTTCAACAGATTTGGAGAAATGTTGCATTACATCAATTGCTCATCAATGGATTCTCTGCAGTGAATGGGTGCCATCAGAAAGAGAGTCCAAACAGCTGATTAAAACATCACAATAATCCACAAGTAATCCACACCACTCCAGTCCTTCAATTAATGTCTTGTGAAGTAAAAAAGATACAAGTTTGTAAGAAACAAATCCATCATTAAGATGTTTTTAACTTTAAACCATGGCTTCTGGACAAAATCCTGTTAAAAATCCATTTCCTGTTGTTCTCAGACATCCAAGAGCTGTTCTGGCTTGTAAACAGTGCTTGATCTGTACATATTTCTCTCCTGATTCAGACCGAGGAAGCGTTATAATGGATTATGAATGCATTATTTAGCCAGAAGCAAATATTTGCCGTTAAAACGCCTAATGATGGATTTGTTTGTTACAAACATGCAGTTTTTCGCTTCACAAGATGAATGATGAATTAGAGTGGCATGGATTATTTGTGGATTATTGTGCTGTTTTTATTAGCTGTTTGGACTCTCATTCTGATGGCACCCATTCACTGCAGAGGATCCATTGGGGAGCAAGTGATGTAATGCTACATTTCTCCAAACCTACTTCTAAATTTTCAGCAAATTTTCATTTTCCAGTGAGCTACTCCTTTAAAGACAATGTGACGCAAAAAGACCATCTACTGTGTCTTTATAAATGTCTCAATCTAGTACTTACTTGTCACGGTTTAATTTAGTAGTCTGTTCAAATCGCTAACTCATAGTATGAGCATTAGTAATAGTGATGCATGCATTAGCAAACTCCACTAATAATATAATTGACCTACTTTTCATGCCCAATCAAATCCTGATGAATAAAATAAAAGTCTCGACCTACATAATTTCCCACTGAATATCGGATCACTCAGAAATATGTCACATAAATGCGTCACACGTGCCAATAGTTCATGTGTGTAAACACTTAAACCTGAAAACATCAAAGCACCATCGGTTTGCTCTCCCATTGTGCGCATGAAACATGACACGGTGACGTTCATCACACAGGTCAGAGGCCAACTATGACAATTACACACAAACACAACAGCAAGAATAGAGAACGGCCCAGCAAAGCTTTATCACATGTCAATGAAGAATCACGACGGAAAGGTTAAAAGTGACGCACTTAAATAACAGATGAGAGCGAAATATGAGCATAAACAACACAGATCATACGCTGATGCGTCACGGGAGAAGAATGTGACCCAAGGGTGTGGATGAAATTCACCAAGCGTGAACAAAATGAACTAAAATAATGTCTTACTAAGTCACTATATATATCAAGTCATATGCATTAAGTTAATGTAAAACTAGTTTAATGTAATATATATATATATATAAACATATATATATATACACATACACACACACACACACACACACACACAAAAAGTATTTTTTCTATGGCATTTTTGTTTTAGAATTACTAAAGTAAGTAATTTTGATTGCATGTTGAATCCAAAGGCTTTGGTTGTGAGTGATACTCACGATGCATCCTCCCATCTCTGCAGACACTGGCTGTGAAAGCTGTGGTTGCACAGGGTGGTCAACACGCCGTTGACGGACTCGTCCATGCGCTCCAAACACACGGTGCACTTGGGCAGCTCAGTCAGATCCATCACAGGTAAACTGGCCCCCTGGTTTATAGTGAAGAGTTTGAGATCATTCAAAACATTCCAGAACACTGCAGCTATTGTTATGCATGTAAATCAGTGCTGGAAACACAACATGTGTGTGTGTTTAAACAGAAACAGCTAGTCAACAACAAAACAGGTTAATCCTGGTCACTCAAGCAATGTATCGGCCTAAAATCTGTTGTTTGCTCAAATCATAGTAGTTGCTTGCTTTAGTAATAATAATAATATAATTTTTTACATTTTATACGTTATTGCTAATGGTTAAAGGGATAGTTTACCCAAAAATAAAAATTGATTTACTCACCCTCAAGCCATCCTAGGCATATATGACTTTCTTCTTCAGATGAATACAATCAGAATTATATTAAAAATGTCCTGGCTCTTCCAAGCTTTATAATGGCAGTGAATGGCTGTTGAGATTTTGAAGTCCAATAAAGTGCATCATCCATCATAAAAAGTGCTCCACACACTTCTGAAGTGAATCAATGCGTTTATGTAAGAAAAATATCATTATTTAAAACGTCCTGTCATCCGCTAGATTTTATAAAGTTTTAAATATGGATACTTTTCTTACACAAATGCATCGATTCGTTTCATAAGTCATTATTAACCCTCCGGAGCCATGTGGAGTACTTTTTATGATGGATGGATGCATTTTATTGGACTTCAAAATCTCAACAACCATCCACTTCCATTATGCAGCTTGTAAGAGACAGAACATTTTTAAATATAACTCTGATTGTATTCGTCTAAAAGAAGAACGTCATAAACACTTAGGATGGCTTAATGGTGATTAAATCATGAGGTAATTTAAATTTTTGGGTGAACTCTCCCTTTAAATGAAAGTGTTTTGCTTTGTGGTTGTTCTGAGGATTTTAAATTTGTTGATATGTGGTTGCTAAGGTATTATAGTGGTTGCCATAAAAATGATAACACTTACCCCTGGTTTCACAGACAAGGATTAAGTCTAGTCCCAGACTAAAATGTAAATCTGAGCCGTTTCAACTGAAAGAAACTTGCACTGACTGATCTTAAAATATATCAGTGCCTTTGTTCTGTCTCAAAATGCACACCAGTCATGTTTTTTTTAAGGCACATTTATAAAATTACCTAAATCTCCTAATTGAACTATTGTCTAATCCTGGCTTAGTCTAAGCCCTGTCTGTGAAATTTAGTAATAATATTAGTCATAATATTATTATGTTGATAATATCAGTTTTAAAAATTAAAACATTAAAATTTAAGTAAACAAAACTAAATTCAATGCATTTAATTTAGCCAAAAACAGTAACACTGGCGCTGCATCTGAATATGCCTACTTCCATACTATGCAGCAGGTATTTTTGACTGTGCTAAAGCATAAAAATACCATAATATGTTTGCAGCTAGTCATTCTACTTTTGAAATGTGTGTTCTGTGTTAGAATGTCTGTTTTTGTTTTGGTCTATGTGTCTCCGCCCACTGCCAGTTTAACCAATAGTATTTTGACACTCCGGGTTGCCAGTTGATGCAAATCACAGCATACTGCAGCCATAGAACCGAGCAAAACGAACTCAAGAGTCAGAGATTGCAAATTCTATCTCACCTTAAAAGCCTCAGCATCCATCTACAAAGCTCTATACCCAAAGGAATATTATAATGCAGATAAATCAACTCTTTTCCTTTTATTGTCAGTTGCGCTTATTCTGTTATGTGTCCTAATCTGGCAACCCACATAAGTGGTGAGGAAAAACAACTCTCTTTAAATGGTTACTCCACCCCAAAATTAATATTTCCTGGCCAAAGCCGAACAAAATAAACATGTATTAATAGAGCTGTTGTAACGATTATCATCATTATTTTTGTGTTACTTTTTTATTTTATTTTACAGAACAACAGTAAAATTACAATAATAACATTTATGAATGTTGACTTTAAAGATGACTTCAGTACTACTTTTTGCTGACAGCAGCAGATTTATGAATGATTCTCACTCTGCTGTTTCAGCGCAGATTTCCTTCACACTTTGGACTTTGAACCCTGGCTAGACAGCACTGTCAGAATAAATACAACTAGTGCGTGTATTAGACAACACCTATTTGATCGTGTGACGTCATTGTTCGGTATAATTTACTTGGCCTTTTCACTTCTTCTAATTTTGGTTGCCGAACATTTGGTGCATCCCTACTTACCCCCCATGTCTTTCCAAACCCATAAAAGTTTTGTTCGTCTTCGGAACATAATTTAAGATATTTTGGTTGAAAACCGGGAGCTTTGTGACTGTCCTGTTGAATGGCAAGTAAATAACACTGTCAAGGCCCAGAAAAGTATGAAAGACGTCGTCAAAATAGTACATTTGCCATCAGTGGTTCAACCATAATTTTACGAAGCTACAAGAATAATTTCTGTATGCAAAGAAAACAAAAATAACTACTTTATTCAACAATTTGTCTCCTCCACGTCACTGTGACGCAGCTGACAGAGAACAGCGTACGCTGTTTGCGGTTTTCATCCAAAATATCTTAAATTGTGTCCCAAAGACAAACAAAGCTACAGGTTTGGAACAACATGGGGGTAAGTGATTAATGACAAAAAATTTTATCTTGGGGTGGAGTAACCCTTTAACATTTTTACTTTAGACTCCACTACCAATTTCAACCGCTAGCCAGTATCACATACTGCACCTTTAAATAAGTTTAAAACCTTAAATTGTAGTACCTACCAGACAGAGCGGGTGTGATTTCAGACACATCATTGGTGGTTTTTTCAAATCATAGTTATTTGCTTTGGTAAACATTACTTACTAACACACCAGAGTCTTACCTCTTCAGATTTGATGACTTCTGCCCTCTCCACATAGACTAACTGGCAGACAGCATCCTCAATGGAGTTAAACTGACGGCCATTGCACGTTGTGTAGAAGCTGTCGGCATCGGCCTATAGAAATAAAAAAAACACAATGACGGCCCATTCATAAAATACCGAACATCAAAGAAACTTCAAAAAGGCAAATTTGCATGAGTTTATTTTGCAAATCATGTGGCAAAATGTGTCAGCCTCTTGTGAAAAGTGCAGCTGCAGGCAGCAATTTCTAAGTCTTTACCATAAAATGCATGCAGGTTTTATTCTGTAGAACTGTGTTGAACACCAAAAACCCAAATAGTGAGAATTAGACAGACTAAGGACTTTTCAGATTCTGCCCAATCAAATCAATGGTTAAGTAACTGACCTGACTCCTGAACTTGACCAGCACCATGTACTGGTTGGGCATGGAGTCGCGGATGATCTTCATGTGCTCCATGACGTCATTGAAGGGAGCCACAAACTTCATGAGGTCATGGCTTGTCATTGTGGTGGGTACGGTTAGGACACACAGCATCGCGCTGCGCCGCACGTCCTCTGTGAGCGATGTCATCTTACTGTCAACACCACATCACACGAAAATAAGACAGACGGCTCAAGGACAACAATGCAACAAAGTGTCTACTGATCTGATAGACATATATCATGTTTTTTGGACAAAGTACCATAGTATATCACCAGAGGTACCTTGTAAATAACATGGTCTATTTTAAAGTACTGTAGTATTACAGGGTTTTAGTATTAGCACAGAGAGAGAGAGAGAGAGAGAGCAATAAATGGGTAAACAGAACAACAGATAAATAGATGGATACAAATGAACTCAATTACATATATTAAAAAAAATTGAATTGAAAAATAAAGGCAAAAAAAAAAAAACACCAAAAGAAAAAAAAACAAAAAAAAAAACAGTATGACTCAGACTGCAAAACATTAAAAAATGTTAAAAATCTTGTGGCTCTGACAGCATTCTAGGTGCTTCAGCAACTGTGCTTAAATGATTCAGCCTTGTACTTCAGGCTGTTTTCCAGTCATCTGGAGCCACAATTCACAAGAATGGAGATAAACTGGACCCTTATAATTGTGTGAACAGTAATCTGGGGAAGTGTTTTAGCAGTATTTTTTAAACAACAGAACTGTAAAGTTCCTTAACGGACACGCTGTCCTGAGTCAGAATGGCTTCCTTCCAAATCACAGAATTAATGACCACATTCACACCCTACACACGCTGATCAATAAACACGTAAAACAGGACAAAAAATGGAAACATATTTGCATGCTTTCTCGATTTCAAAAAAGCATTTGATTCTATCTGGATGGACTATTTTAGAATAGAACAGACAGACAGACAGAATGACAGAAAAATAGAACGACATAATGATAGAACAATATAGATAGAATAATAACTAGATAGAACAATAAAATGATAGAACAATTGAATGATAGAACAATAGATAGAATGACAGAATGATAGACAGAACGATAAGATAGAATAACAGAATGAAAAACAGAAAGACAGCGATAGAACGACAGAATGATAGAACGATATAAAGAATGATAGAAAGATAGTAAGATAGACAGACAGAGAATGACAGAACAATACAATGATAGAACAATATAGATAGAATAATAACTAAATAGAACAATAAAAAGATGACAATAGATAGAATGACAGAACGATAGAACGACAGAATGATAGAACGATAGATAGAATAACAGAATGATAAATAGAAAGACAGAGCGATAGAACGATAGATAGAATAACAGAATGATAAATAGAAAGATAGTAAGATAGACACAGACAGACAGATAGATACATAGACAGGCAGGCAGACAGATAGAATGACAGAAAAATAGAACAATAGATAGAACGACAGAAAGACAGAACGACAGAATGATAGAATGATATAGAGAGACAGAATAATAACTAGATAGAACAATAGAATGATAAAACAATAGATAGATAGAATGACAGAACGATATATAGAATGATAGATAGAATGATAAAACAATAGATAGATAGATAGATAGACTGAATGATAGATAAACAGAAAGATAGATAGAATGATAAAATGATAGATGGACAGAATGATAGAACAACAGAATGATAGAACGACAGACAGACAGACAGACAAACAGATAGATAGAATGATAAAATGATAGATGGACAGAATGATAGAACGACAGAATGATAGAATGACGGAAAAATAGAACAATAGATAGAACGACAGAAAGATAGTTAGATAATGATAGAACGATATAGATAGACAGAATAATAACTAGATAGAACAATAGAATGATAAAACAATAGATAGATAGAATGATAGATAGATAGATAGATAGATAGATAGATAGATAGATAGATAGATAGATAGATAGATAGACAAACAGAAAGATAGATAGAATGATAAAACAATAGATTGATAGAATGATAGAACGACAGACAGACAGACAGATAGACAGATAGATAGATAGACAAACAGAAAGATAGATAGAATGATAAAACAATAGATGGATAGAATGATAGAACGACAGAATGATAGAACGACAGACAGACAGACAGACAGACAGACAGATAGATAGATAGATAGATAGACAGACAGACAGACAGACAGATAGATAGATAGATAGATAGATAGATAGATAGATAGACAGACAGACAGACAGACAGACAGACAGACAGACAGACAGACAGACAGACAGACAGACAGACAGATAGTACTAACTTAGTTTTGTAGAGGTGCATGATGCCGTGGACGATCTCCACTGACGGGTTTCCGCTGAAGAACGCGATCTGATCCGGCAGCTGTTTGGAGGGAGAGTCTGGAGTCACACTCACATCCATTTGATCTTTAGCTTCTCCGTTTACATCTCCTGTGGACTTCAGATCTTCTTTACCTTCCTCAACTCCTGATGGAGAAAACACAGTCCGTTTACTCATCACAGGCCAAAGACTAGTCAAATCAAAATGGGAAACTAACTGCTGCACTCCAGACCTGCGCTGGGCTGGAAGGTCTCGATCACCATGTCGCTCATAACACGGCTGCCCAGGTGCTGGTGGAGGAGGGCCGCTCGCTCCAGCTCCGTTTTACCACCCAGCGCCGCTTTGGCGGAGCCCAACGCTTTCTCTCTCATCTCGTCCTCGGACATCTCTGAAACTGTGGGACGCAGGAGATGTGAGCTGTGATATGAGGCCTCAACATAAAGGCCTCAAAGAGATTCCAGAAACAAGCTGAAAGCTCAAACACACTGAGTGTGTAAATGAATGCTCTCTGCTCACTGTTCACTCAAAACCAGACAGTCACGAGATTTAGCATAATGCCTCATGCTATACTTTCTCATGCTCAGACCAGTGATTTGACTGCTAAATTATTCAGATTATCCAGTTTATAATTATACCTTTTTTTCACACTGTACTAGTTTTTGTTATCCTCTTTGTTCTAATGGCCCCAATAAAAATCTAAGAATAATTTTAAGGATTTTTAATATTATTTTTAATATTACTTTTTTCCTGACAACAGTAAGATTTTTAATGTTTTTAAAGAAGTCTCTTCTGCTCACCAAGCCTGCATTTATTTGATCCAAAATACAGAAAAAGCAGTAATATTGTGAAACATTTTTACTATTTAAAATGACCATTTTCTATTTGAATATATTTTAAAATGTAATTTCAGCATCATTACTCCACTTTTCAGTGTCACATGATCCTTCAGAAATCATTATAATATGCTGATTCGTTGTTCAAGAAACATTTATTATTATTATTATCATTAATATTTCAAACAGTTGAGTGTATTTTTGCAGGCTTGTTTGATGAACAGAAAGATCAGCATTTATCTGAAATTTGTAAAAGTATACACTATAGCATTCAACCATTCAAAAGCTTTGAGTCAGTATATATATATTTTTTTTTTTTTACTTTTTTGGGAAAGAAATTATAGAAATCACTACTTTTATTTACCAAGGATTCATTAAAATGATCATAAGTGATGATAAAGATATTTATATTGTTACCAAAGATTTCTGTTTCAGATAAATGCTGTTCTTCTGAACTTTCTATTCATCAAAGAAACCTGAAAGTAAAAAAAAAAAATCAACTTAGCTGTTTTCAACATAATAATAATAATAGAAATGTTTTTTGAGCAGCAAATCAGCATATTAGAATTTCTGAAGGATCATGTGACTGGAGTAATGATGCTAAAAATTCAGCTTTGAAATCACAGGAATAAATTAGATTTTAAAATATATTCATATAGAAAACAGTTATTTTAAATAGTAAAAATATTTCAAAATTGTACTGTTTTGCTGTGCTTTGGATCAAATAAATGCAGGATTTGTGAGCAGAAGAGACTTCTTTAAAAAACATAAAAATCTGTGTGTGTGTGTAATAATAACAGTATTGTTTATTGTTGTTTTTCATCATTTTGTTCTTTTTTCTATAAATAACAAAGTATTATATATGCATGTATGATTACCCTTATATAATGATAATACCATGGTATTACATATTTACCATGCAATTGTATGTCACTTTTAAGAACGAAAATATTTACATGGCAGTTAGTTTTACTTCAAATACCATGGTACCTTGTGGGCATGTCCAAAACATGGTAACACCTTTTTGTACACTGATGATAATGATAATAATGCCATGGTATAGCAATATGGCCATCATGCTGTACCATGGTAAACAAAGTCAGCCTCAGTTACGTAACAGTAAACGAGTGAAACTCACCGGCGCAGTATTGAAAGCCGTGCGGGGAATCAGACTGTTCAGCGAGCTCGAGTCTGATCACAACCAGAGACACACTCATGTGTTCAGAGGACCGAGATCTGAGCAACTGCTACAGACACACAACAACAACAGCTCAACACAACACCGCTCATGTAGACAGACACGGATTTAATCGAAAGACCGGGCCCGTGTTGACGGTGTTTCATCAGAACTATATGCCACAAACGCTGAACAGAATTATTTGTATTATTAGAAGGAAAACGCGTGAAAACAACAATGACGTTTGAGAATGGAAGATAAATTACTGCGTTACTTCCGGGAACGAGAGGATCATTTCAAAACAAAAGCCCTTATTCATTATGTATAATAAGAGACTTTCATAGTTGCAGTTTGTGAATAATACAATGGTAATATCATTTAATATGCCTCAAATACATAATGGTATTTTTAGTATTCTAATTAGTATAATTATATTCATTATATTTTCAATCAGAATGATATTTACTGCCAAGTACATAGTTACAAACACATTTAATGCTTACACACACATATGTATGTATGTATGTATGTATGTATGTATGTATATGTGACCCTGGACCACAAAACCAGTCATACGTGTAAATTTGTCGAAATTTATATTCTTACGTCATCCGAAAGCTGAGTAAATAAGCTTTCCATTGATATATTGTTTGTTAAAATAGGACAATGTTTGTCTGAGATACAACTATTTGAAAACCTGGAATCTGAGGGTGAAAAAAAGTCAAAATATAGAGAAAACCACCTTTAAAGTTGTCCAAATGAACTTTTTAACAATGCATATTACTAATCAAAAATCAAGTTTTTATATATTTATGGTAGAAAAATTACCAAAATATCTTCATGGAACATGATCTTTACTTAATATGCTAATGATTTCTGGCATAAAAGAAAAATTGATAATTTTGAACCATACAATGTATTTTTGGCTATTGCTACAAATATACCCCAGCAACTGGTTTTGTGGTCCAGGGTCACATATATACATATACATATATATATATATATATATATATATATATATATATATATATATATATATATATATACACATATACACACACACACACACACACACACACACACACACACACACACACACACACACACACACACACACACACACACACACACACATACACACACAAAACCAGTTATAAGGGTCAGGGTTTTTTTAATTGAGATTTATTCATCATCTGAAAACTGAATAAATAAGCTTTTTGTTAGGACAATATTTGGCTGAGATACAACTATTTGAAAATCTGAGGGTCCAAAAAAATCAAAATATTCAGCAAGTCACTTGGACAAATAAAGTTGTCCAAATTAAGTTTTTAGTAAGGCATATTACTAATCAAAAATTATATTCGAGACTATGTGAATAAGAAAGCTTTTTAACTTTGAAAGTTTGTGAATTTTACAATATTTATTTGATTTTGTATATGCATACGTATATGTATATCTTGTATTTTGTTTTTTTAAGTTTAATACTTTCCTCCCCCTGGCAACAATTTTTTTCGTTATTTGTCTTTCCATGTTTTTTCTTCTCCTTTTCTTAATTTTGATAACATGTTATATGTTATTATTCTTTGAAGAAAACAAAACTCATCAGAAATTATGTTATGCCAGGAAATTTGGATTTAATATATATAAAATTAAATATATTATATAACATAACAAGATTTAATAAAAACAAGTCAAGGTCATTTTTAATTCTGTTTATTTATGTATTTATTTATTTTTTAATTCAAGTTGTTATTGTTTTATCCGGTACATGGCAATATCATAAAATACACAGATTTACACAAATACTGCATGTAAGGCTAGAATATATACAGTGGCTGAAATTAACAGAGACAGATGGAATACTAAATGAGGAGAGAAAAATAAAATAAAATAAAATAAAATAATATATAATTAAGAAACATCTCAGCACACCAGCACTGGTACATTTCAAGTATTAAAAATAAAGGTATTTTTTTATTATTATCAAAATAACAATTATTATATAAAAAAAGATTAAGCAACAAAAATGACAAACGTTCTAAAAATGTTTCATTTGACTTACAGTTGAAAAACCACAACGTGCTCACATTTGAGTGTCAGTGCAAATTCTCATCAAATCATCACTCCATCTAACATATGATGGTGCGAGGTGTAAAAGTGCTGTTACATTTGCATACCGAGCCACTGCTAGACCACTGAGCATATTCTCTGTAACTCTAAACTACCGGCTCAAACTCCACCCTGGTGAACTCCCAACAGTGACACCTTCACACAACAGCTCACATTAACCTCCAACGTGAGTTAGTCATCTGGGCTGGTTGATGCATTTCAAATCCTCATCAAATCCCCCAGAGTGATTCATATCAAAGACTTTAAATAAACATTCTATTGCTTACGTAAGCAAACACAGATTAAAGATTCTAGTAGTTCTCTTGATTAATGGAGTTTTCTTTATAGAACAAAATAAAAGCTGTTGTGATGACCGTTTTTTCACAATGCTCCAATTGATATTGATTTCCCAGTGTGTTCACTGAATCATGACGTACCTCAAAGTGCAAACAGACTATTTTTATGCACAAAGGTGCATCAGAAGGTCTGTTTTTTGCATTGTACGTTGATGGAGGGAGGTGTGGTTTAGACAAGAGGATGGTCAGGAGGAGGAGCTGCAAACCTTCGCCTGTTAATGTTCATCTGGCTGTGAGGAAGTCACCTCCTCTCCTCTTCTCTCCTCATCAGCCAAGCTTCTAGAGGAATCTAATGTTTCAAAACTACACACCAGAGTGTTTTCCAAAGGTAAGCTAGCTTTACTTTCATAGTACATACTCTTGTCCCTCTCACGTTTTGCATTTGTCTTCCTGTACTTTTTCTGTTGCATCTGATAAAGTTTAACCACTCCAGCTGAGGCAGCTGTCTAGTCTTAACTTCCCTCATCTGAGCAAAACCACTCTTGAGATTAAGTTCGCGGGAGTCTGCAGAATTGCAGTCTGGTCACGCACACTCGTGTTTTAGGAGGCCACATTTTATGGCTCTGGTTCTCCAAAAAAGGGGTGTGTGAAAAGGATTTCCAGGAAGGAAACCATATCTGCTTTAGCAGAGGGGCTCGTGAAGGAAAGGCAGAATGTGTGGAATGTTAAACGGAACGTTTGCGAAGAAACTTTGTTTGAGTGCACCTCAGACCTTTTGAGAAGCTCTCACAAGGTCATTTCTTTTTGTATGAAGCAAACACGCTTCATGTTTCTGGTTACATTTCATTATAGGCAAAAACTGAGAGGCCTCTTAGGAGCAAGAACTGATGTTTTTGTCATCTGATACTTGATGATCAGACAATACGAGCATAGCTTTTGTTGAAACTGAGCTCTTTTGTTTTCTGTTGAAGTGAAACTCGTTTAAATAGAGTATCATTTGCATGTATATAGTTTAGGCGCCTGTCTTTCAGCCTGCAGGCGAGGTGAATACGGCTTGAAAATAGTGAATGACGTTGCCAAAACATGCTTCCATTCTTGCTGTTTTGTGGTAATTGCATAGTGGACTAAACTGCAACGTGCATCACAAAACAGAGGTAGCGTTTATGATGCATGCTGTTTACCACATGAGTCATGATGCGCTGAAGAGTTAGTCGGGGTCCTATAGGACAAAAAACACGCTTGCTTTGAGGTGAGCATGCTGAACGAAACATGCAAGAAGCAGAAATGTGCCGAGTTTGGTCCTGCCCCAATGCAATTGCCATTTTTTTGCATTTGGAACAGAAATAACTCTAAAACTCAAAACATGCAAGAGGCAGAAATATCCAAAATTTATTTATTTTCTGCCAAGTTTGGGCCTGTTCCAATGCAATTGGCCAGGCTGCTGAAAAAACAGATTGTATTTGCACTTTGGTGCTGCTAATCACACATCTATAATGACCTCTCGCTGTTCGCTGTCTTTGAATTAGGTGTTTTATGGGAAATTCAAACTGAAAATAAAGTTGCATCATGCATCACAAAGCAGAAGTTGAGTTTATGATGTATGCGGTTTACAAAATCAGTCATGTTGTACCAAAGGTTTTTTCAAGGTTAATTCAGGAGAGAAAATATTTTCACTTTGAGGTGAGCATGCTTACGAAACACGCAAAAAGATCCACTTCCAACCAAACTGCATTTGCACATCTAAAATGACCTCTCACTGTTTGTTATCTGAATGCAAATGCCTCAATTCTTGCGTTCATCATTAGCTTTATGTGGAAAATGCAAACTATCAGTTGCACTAAAATAAAAGTGCAACATGCATGGCAAATGAGAAGCTGAGTTTATGATGCATGTTGTTTACAACATCATTCATGTTGTAAGGCTCTCTCAGGGTAATTCAGGACAGAAAAACAGGAAGAATATTCAATACTCTTGTATTTTGTGCCATTTTTTTTGCCAAGTTTGGGCCAGGCCACTAAAAACAGATTGCATTTGCACTTTGGTGCTGCTAATCACACGTCTGAAATTATATCTTGTTGTTAGTTATCTGAATGCCTTTACCTCCATTCCTTCTTATTAGCTGTTTTATGGAAAATGCAAACCGTTAAATGCACCAAAATAAAGGTGCGACATGCATCACAAATGAGAAGTTGAGTTTGTCATGCATGCTGTTTACAACATCGGTCATGTTGTATGACTTTCTCTCGTCATTCAGGATAGAAAATGTGCTCACTTTGATGTGAGCATGCTAAATGAAACATGCAAGAAGAAAAAAGATCCAATTCCAACCAGACTGCATTTTCATTATTTTATTGCTGATATTCATGCAAATCTTCTTGTTTTTGTTATCTGAATCCACATGCCTCGATTCTTTCTTATTAGCTGGTTTATGGAAAATGCAAACCCTTAAATGCACCAAAATAAAAGTGCAACATGCATCATAAAGTAGAGATTGAGTTTATGATGCATGCAGTTTACAACATCAGTCATGTTGCACCAAAGGTTATTTCAGGGCCATTCAGTGTAGAAAATGTGCTCACTTTGAGGTGAGCATGCTAAACAAAACATGCAAGAACCAGAAACATCCAATTTCAACCAGACTGCATTTGCACTATGCATTTGCACTAAATGCATATGCCTCCATTCTTGCATTCAGCATTAGCTGTTTTATTTGAAATGCAAACCATTAAATGCACCAAAATAAAGTTGCATCATGCATCACAAAGCAGAAGTTGAGTTTATGATGTATGCCGTTTACAAAATCAGTCATGTTGTACCAAAGGCTTTTTTAAGGTTGATTCAGGACAGAAAATGTTCTCACATTGACGTGAGCATTCTGAATGAAACATGCAAGAAGCAGAAAGATCCAATTCCAACCAAATTGCATTTGGTCCTGCTGCTCATGCATGTCTATAATGACCTTATGTTGTTTGTTATCTAAATGCATATGTCTCCATTCCTGCTTTCATCATTTGCTGTTTTATGGAAAATGCAAACTGTTAAAGGAGTAGTTTAATTAAAATTTTGTACTTACCCCCTTGTCATCCAAGATGTTTGTCTTTCTTTCTTCAGTCGTAAGGAAATTATGTTTTTTTGAGTAAAACATTTCCAGATTTCTCTCCATATAATGGACTTCTATGGTGCCCCCGAGTTTGAACTTCCAAAATGCAGCTTCAAAGGGCTCTAAACGATCACAGCTGAGGAAAAAAGTGTCTTATCTAGCAAAATGATGGGTTATTTAAAAAAAAAAAAAACAATTTATATATTTTTTAACCTTAAATGCACATCTTGTCTAGCTCGGCAAGATGAGTGTTTGAGATTAAAAAGTATATAAGTTGTAAATGTTTTTAGAAATAACTAGGTAAGACCCTTCTTCATCGGCTGGGATCATTTAGAGCCCTTTGAAGCTGCATTTAAACTGCATTTTGGAAGTTCTAACTTGGGGGCAACATAGAAGTCTACTATATGGAGAGAAATCCTGAAATGTTTTCCTCAAAAACACAATTTCTTTATGGCTGAAGAAAGAAAGACATGAACATCTTGGATGAGAAGGGGGTGAGTACATTATCTGTACATTCTTGTTCTGAAAGTGAACTAATCCTTTAAATGCAACCAAATAAAGTTGCATCATGCATCCCAAAGCAGAAGTTAAGTTTATGATGCATGCGGTTTACAACATCAGTCCTGTTGTAAATCTTTGTTGGGTCATTCAAGGCAGAAAAGGCACTCACTTTGAGGTGAGCATGCTGAACAAAACATGCAAGAAGCAGAAATATCCAATACTCATTTATTTTGTTCCAATTATAATGCCAAAGTTGGTCCTGTCCCAGTACAATTGGCCAGGCTGCTGAAAAAAAAAACAGATTGAATTTGCATTTTGGTGCTGCTCACTGTCTGTTATTCATCATTAGCTTTTTGTGGAAAATTAAAACTATCAGTTGCACCAAAATAAAAGTGCAACATGCATGACAAATGAGAAGCGGGGTTTATGATGCATGCTGTTTACAACCTCAGTCATGTTGTTTCAAAACAGAAAATACACTTACTTTGAGGTGAGAAGGCTGAACTAAACATGCAAGAAGCAGAAATTTCTAATATTACTTCATTTTGCGCCAAGTTTGGTCGTGCCCCAATGTAACTGGCCAGGCCACAATTGCATTTGCACTTTGGTGCAGCAAATCAAGCCATGCCTATAATGACCTCTTGCTGTTCATTATTTAAATGCATATGCCATATTCTTGTTTTTATTATTAGCTGTTTTTTGGAAAATGCAAACTGTCAAATGCACCAAACTAAAGGTGTAACATGCATCTCAAAGCAGAAGCTGAATTTATGATGCATGCTGTTTACAACTTTGTTGTACCAAAGGGTTTTCAGGGTCATTCAGGACAGAAAATCTGTTCACTTTGAGGTGAACGTGTTACATGAAACAGGCAGGAAGGAGGACGATCCCATTCCAACCAGACTAATCACACACTGTTAATCACTGCTAATCACACACCTTTAATGACCTCATGCTGTTCGTTATCTAAATGCATATGCCTCCATGCTTGTGTTCAGCATTAGATTTTGTGGAAAATGCATACTATCAAATGCACCAAAATAAAGGTGCATTTATGATGCATGCTGTTTACAACATCAATCATGTTGTAAGACTTTCTCAGGGTTATTCAGGACAGAAAATGCGCTCACTTTGAGGTGAGCTTGCTGAGCAAAACATGCAAGAGGGAGAAATATCCAATACTCATTTATTTTGAGCCATTTTTTGTGCCAAGTTTGATCCTGGCCAGGCTGCTAAAAACAGATTGGATTTGCACGTCTATAATGACCCTCTCACTGTTCGTTACCTGAATGCACATTCCTTTATTCTTTCTTATTAGCTGTTTTATGGAAAATGCAAACTGTCAAATGCACCAAAATAAAGGTGCAACTTGCATCAGAAAGTAGAAGTTAGAAGGAGTTAGGAGTATATGATGTATGATGTTTATCAGGAGTGTCCAAACCTGTTTCTAGTTAGCCACTGTTTCGCTCCAATCTGAAATTAACACACCTGTACCAGCTAATCAAGGTTTTCAGACTAAGAAACCCTCAGGCAAGTGGGTTGGAGCTTGTTAAAGTTAAACTCTGCAGGACATTGGTCCTCTAGAAACAGGATTGGAGCCATAATAGAAGCATTTTTGGGTTCCTCAAAGAAGCATTTTTGGGTTTCCCTTTCCCAAATAAACATTCGATAAACTGTGTAAAAGATCCATTTATTTATTACTTTGAAGTACAGTTTAATCATCTAAAGTGCCTTCTTCCACTATAAAGATCCTTTAGTCCAACGGAAAGTTCCATGGACGTTGAAGGTTCTTCATGCACCCATCAATGCCAATAAAAAACCTTCAGTTTTAAGAGTGCAATGAAAAGATTCCATGGAACTTTAGAAGTTCTTCATGGAACTATTGATTCCAATTTAAGATGGTGTCTTGATTTTGAAATGCAATTGTTATTTCTAAGTATTGTAATTACTCAAAGTCACATGGTCTTTCTCATGTTTGATATTGATTTTTTCATTGCTTTTTTCACAGATGGGAGAACAAGACCCCAGTGACAGACTGAGAGGAGACCTTCCAAAAGAGATGAAGGAAAATGGCACGGCAAGCTTCTCCCAGTTCTCCTCAAGCGTGCGTGCCATGATGCGCATTCGCCAGAAGTACCAGGCCATCAAGAAACGCCGTCTTGAGATTGCAGCGGCGACAGCGGCGGCACAGAGCTTAACGTCTCCACGGTCCACCAGCCCAAAGGTTTTCACCTTTGAAAATCTTCAAGACCCCTTTAACTGTAACCCCTCTTCCCCACGCAAGCGGAAGAAAAAAAGAAAGGGGCGGGTTTTATATCCAAGCAACAGTTTGAGAGCCGTACCCACAAAAGAGAGAAGCCGTGCAAAGAACTGCCTGTACTTGTTATGCATCATCGTATTTTTACAAATTTACAACGCCATCGAGAACTTGGACGACCACGTGCTTAAATATGATTTAGACGGACTGGAGAAAACCCTTAAAAGGGAAGTATTCGGCCAACAGGAAATTGCAGAGAGTCTTCTCAGTCACTTACATGATTATCTCTCAACTTATGTACACAATAAACCTTTAGTGTTGTCGCTTCACGGACCTACCGGAGTCGGAAAGAGCCACGTTGGCCGATTACTGGCTCAGCATTTCCGCTCGGTCGTTGGCGACGACTTGGTGATGCAGTACTTTGTTCTGCACCACTGTCCGACAGACGACGATATCCCACAATGCACCAAATCTCTAGACTCTCACGTCTCTGAAATGGTCAGTCATGCTGAGGAAGAGGAGAAGATACCGGTTTTTATTTTTGATGAGGTGGAACACATGCCCAGAGAGTTGCTGGACACATTGCAAGACCTGATTCATCCCAAAAACAGCAATGAATACTTAAACGCCATCTATATTCTCATCAGCAACCTGGGACATGAAGACATCACTAAGTTTGTTCTGCACAACTCCAGCGTTGCTGTCTCAGGCCGTCTGAGCTTGAGTCAGGAGCTGAACCCTTGGTTGCGAAACTATCTTCAAAGATACCACGTGCTATTTTTGGATGCAGAGCTTATGCCCTTTATGCTTTTGGAGAAGAGCCATGTCATGGATTGTTTTATCGATGAAATGTCCAGGGAGGGATTCTACCCAGATCGATCTCACGTAGAAAGGCTTGCAGAAGAGCTATCATACTATATAGTTGGCGAACGGGAGTTTTCTCATACTGGATGCAGGCAGGTTGTGGCAAAAGTGAACCTTCTCTGAAACTAAATCTGCCGTGCAGATGGTCAACGTGAGGAAGATGTTACTGGTGTCATGAGAATTTCATTGTGCATTCTATGTACATTGGTAAAAACAGTGCTGTAAAGTTTGGGGTCGGTAAGATTTTTTTAGGTTTTTGAAAGAAGTCTCATCAAGGCTGCATTTATCTGATTAAAAAATACAGTAGAAACACTAAAATTGTGAAATATTATTACAGTTTAAACTGTTTTTTTTTTATGTGAATATATTGTAAAATGTTATTTATTCCTGTGATCAAAGCTGAATTTTCAGCATGATCACATGATGTTTCAGAAATCATTCTAATATGCTGATTTGCTGCTCGACAAGCATTTTTTCAGGATTATTTGATGAATAGAATGTATTTACTGTCTCTTTTGATTGATTTAATGCATCCTTGCTGAATAAAAGTATTAATTTATTTGAAAAATAAATATTTCTGACCCCAGACTTCTGAACAGTACTGTGTTTTTCCTCATGCATGTACTGTGAAACTCTAAATAACATAAAACAGCATTCAATATTTCTCTGTTTATTAGAATTTCTCAAGTTCCACTGGAAAAATGAGGTACAAAGACCAGCATCCTCAAGATTGTAAAAGTAGTCGTTATATACACTGCTGCCCAAAAGTTTGGGATCAGTAAGATTTTTAATGTTTAAAAAAAATCTCCATTTATTTGTTTAAATATACAGAAAAAAGTAATATTATGAAATATTATTGCAATTCAAAATAACACTTTTTTTATTTTAATATACTTTAAAATGATTTATTTCTGTGATGCAAAGCTGAATTTTCATCAGCCATTACTCCAATCTTCAGTGTCACATGATCCTTCAGAAATCATTCTAATATACTGATTCATTACTTTTATTATCAATGTTGGAAACTGTTTTTTTTAGAACCTTTGATACTTTTCTCAGAACTCTTTGATTAATAAAAAGTTAGAAAGAATAGCATTTATTAAAAATAGAATTATTTCACTTTGTTATAAATTTAACACATCCTTGCTAGAATTTCTTACAAAAAGAGAGAAAAAAAGAAAAGAAAAAACGTACTGAGCCCAAACACAAAACAACATTCAATTTTTCTGTTTATTAGAATTTCTCAAGTTCCATTGGAAAAATGAGGTACAAAGACCAACATCCTCAAGATTGTAAAATTAGTTATTACATACACTGCTGCTCAAAAGTTTGGGATCAGTAAGATTTTTAATAATTAAAGAAAAAGTCATCAAAGTTCCATTTATTTGATCAAAAATGCAGAAAAATAAGTCATATTATGAAATATAATTGTAATTCAAAATAACACTTTTTTATTTAATATACTTTAAAAAAAATTAAATATACTATAAAATAAGATTTATTTCTCTGATGCAAAGCTGAATTTTCATTAGCCATTACTCTAATCTTCAGTGTCACATGATCCTTCAGAAATCATTCTAATATACTGATTTATTACTTTTATTATCAATGTTGGAAACAGTTTTTTGAAACCTGTGATACTTTTTTCAGAATTCTTTGATGAATAAAAAGTTAGAAAGAATAGCATTTATTCAAAACAGAAATATTTTCTAACAATATTGGTCTTTACTATCACTTTTTATCAATTTAACACATCCTTGCTGAATAAAAGTATTATTTTTATCAAAGAGAGAAAGAAAGAAAAAGTTTACTGACCCCAAACACAAAACAACATTCAATTTTTTCTGTTTATTAGAATTTCTCAAGTTCCACTGGAAAAATGAAGTACGAAGACCAAAATTAGTTATTATATATTTATTTGATCAAAAATACAGAAAAAAGTAATATTATGAAATATTGCAATTCAAAATAACACTTTTGTATTTGAAAATACTTTAAAATATGATTTATTTCTGTGATGCAAAGCTGAATTTTCATCAGCCATTACTCCAGTCTTCAGCGTCACATGATCCTTCAGAAATCATTCTAATATGCTGATTTATTATTTTATTATCAATGTTGAAACATGTGATACTTTTTTCAGGCTTCTTTAATGAATAAAAAGTTAAAAAGAACAGCATTTGCTAAAAACAGAATATAAGTCTTTACTATCACTTTTTTTTATCAATTTCACAAAAGTATTATTTCTTTCAAATAGAGTAAGTAAGAAAAAAATTTACTGATCCCAAACATTGAACGAGGTGTTTACTGTTACAGAAGTTTTTTATTTTAAATAAATGCTGTTCTTTTTAACGTTTTATTTATCAAAGAATCCTGAAAAAAGTATCACAGGTTGAAAAAATAATAACACTGATAATAAATCAGTATATTAGAATGATTTCTGAAGGATCATGTGACGGAGTAATGATGCTAAAAATTCAGTTTTGCATCCCAGAAATAAATTATATTTTAAAGTATATTAAAATAAATAATAATAAAAAACACTTTTTTAAATTGCATTACCATTTCACAATATTACCATTTTTCCTGTATTTTTAATCAAATAAATGCAGCCTTGATGAGCAGAAAAGTCTTTAAAACGCATTCAAAATCTTACTGAGCTCAACGTTTGAGCGGCAGTGTATATATATATAATAATACTATGGAAAAAACAGGTGGTATGTACAACACTTTGATATCTGTGCCCATAAAGAGTTCAAAGTACAAAAATCTCATTTGTACACCTTTTGAAATGGTTTTCTAGCGGCCACAATACAGAGTTGCTCTTTAACCATCAATGAGTGTGAAAAGGGTAGTGTTGCAAGCTCTAGAAATACGCATGCTGCCTGGTTTCCTGTGAGGCCTAAAGCCCTAGAAGTGCAACTCTAACGCAGCATCCTGAGAAATAACCTCAACTACCACCATGCAAATTTATGACGTCCGATAAATCAAGTGCTTGGCATGCACTGACATCCCAGAGAAACACTCCAAGCTCGCAAATCTACCCATACTTAATTTGGCTTGCTGCAGGTGCTCTATGTAAATATACGGCTTTCATTAAATAAATTTTCCTTAGAAGGCCAGATCTTACGACCGGCTGAGATTGAATCGCTCGGCTCCCACTGACTTGCAAAACCCACCAACATGCCGCTAAGTGTTTTTAGTCATTGAGTGTCATTTTAGCTAGTGTGTGATGTAGGAGGGACAATGTGAGGACTGGGACTCTCTTCCTCTTCGGTGTCTTTTGCACTATGGCAGCTACGCTTCCAGTTCAAAACCCAGTCCGACTTTGTGTCCGCCTGTGTTGAAGTTTTTCCCGTCGATCAAGGCAGAGAGAGTGAGTTTCACCCCTTTATAAATGAGATAAAGAGAATGTAAATCATTAAAAGATGCACAAAGAGGTTAATAAGTATCTTAAACAAGTAAAACATTGGTCACAAGATGACTGGAATTAAATACTTGTGTACTACATATTGTGAAGTATATACTGCGTACTATTTATTAACTATTAATAGCTAGTTTTAACAAATATTTTGTACTTTTTTTTGCAAAGTAGTATGCAACATTGCTGTTACATAATCTTACTGTTGCATGTTTAATTCAGTGAAATAAACCATTTTTTATAAGTACACTGTAATCAATTTTAATTGTGTGTTTTTTAAAAAACCTAAAATGTCCTTAACATTGGTTATCTAAGATGTAGATGAGTTTGTTTCTTCATTGGATTTAGAGAAATGCAGCATTACATCACTTGCTCACCAATGGAGCGAATGGGTGCCGTCAGAATGAGATTCCAAACAGCTGATAAAAACATCACAATAATCCACACCACTCCAGTCCATCAGTTAACATCTTGAGAAGCCAAAAGATGCATGTTTGTAAGAAACAAATCCATCATTAAGATGTTTTTAACTTTAAACCATGGCTTCCAGTCAAAAAACAAGTCCATAAATCATACTAAAGCTTCCTCCAGTGGAAAAAGTCTATCTCCTGTTGTCCTCTCACATCAAAATCTACTGACAAATTTGTTTACAGCTGTTTTGGCTTGTAAAAAGTGCTTGATTTGTGCATATTTCTCTCCTGATTCAGACCAAAAGTCTTTTTCACTGGAGGAAGCATTATTATGAACCCGGAATCTATTGTTTAAAGTTAAACTATGTCTTAATGATGGATTTGTTTCTTACAAACACACAGATCTTGGCTTCTCAAGATGTTAACTGATGGACTAAAGTGGTGTGAATAACTTGTGGATTATTGTTATGTTTTTATCAGCTGTTTGGAATCTCTTTCTGACGGCACCCATTCACATCTATTGGTGAGTAAGTGATGGAATGCTACATTTCTCCAAATCTGAAAACTCATCGACATCTTGGATGGCCTGAGGGTGAGACAAGTTTCAGTAAATGTTGATTTTTGGGCGAACTATTCCCTTAATAATGGATGGGTGCCATTAGAATGAGAGTTCAAACAGCTGATAAAAACATCACAAGTAATCCACACCACTCCAGTCCATCAGTTAACATCTTGAGAAGCCAAAAGATGTGTGTTTGTGAGAAACAAATCCATAATTAAGATGTTTTTAACTTTAAACCATGGCTTCCAGTCAAAATACAAGTCCATAAATCATTCTAATGCTTCCTCTAATGTAAAAAGTCTATCTCCTGTTGTCCTCTCATATCAAAATCTACTGACGTATTTGTTTACAGCTGTTTTGGCTTGTAAAAAGTGCTTGATTTGTGCATTTTTCTCTCCTGATTCAGACCAAAAGACTTTTTCACTGGAGGAAGCATTATTATGAACCCGGAATCTATTGTTTAAAGTTAAACTATGTCTTAATGATGGATTTGTTTCTTACAAACACACAGATCTTGGCTTCTCAAGATGTTAACTGATGGACTAAAGTGGTGTGAATAACTTGTGGATTATTGTTATGTTTTTATCAGCCGTTTGGAATCTCTTTCTGACGGCACCCATTCACATCTATTGGTGAGTAAGTGATGGAATGCTACATTTCTCCAAATCTGAAAACTCATCGACATCTTGGATGGCCTGAGGGTGAGACAAGTTTCAGTAAATGTTGATTTTTGGGCGAACTATTCCCTTGATAATGGATGGGTGCCATTAGAATGAGAGTTCAAACAGCTGATAAAAACATCACAAGTAATCCACACCACTCCAGTCCATCAGTTAACATCTTGAGAAGCCAAAAGATGCGTGTTTGTATCTTAATGATGGATTTGTTTCTTACAAACACATCTTTTGGCTTCTCAAGATGTTAACTGATGGACTGGAGTGGTGTGGATTACTTGTGGATTATTGTGATGACGGCACCCATTCACATCCATTGGTGAGTAAGTGATGGAATGCTAAATTTCTCAAAATCTGATGAAGAAACAAACTCACTGACATTTTAGATGGCCTGCGGGGGATGAAAAGTTTCAGTAAATGTTCATCTTTGGGTGAAATAATCCCTCAATTTCTAGTAGTATGCTTAAATCATGAATGAAAAAGGAAGATGTTAAAAATTTCCTTAAAAGTGGTTATCCAAGATGTAGATGAGTTTGTTTCTTCATCAGATTTGAAGAAATGTGTCATTCCATCACTTGCTCACCAATAGATCCTCTGCAGTGGATGGGTGCCGTCAGAATCCAAACAGCTGATAAAAACATCACAATAATCCTCAAGTAATCCACACCACTCCAGTCCATCAGTTAACATCTTGAGAAGCAAAAAGATGTGTGTGGATTATTGTGATGTTTTTATTAGCCGTTTGGACTCTCATTCTGACGGCACCCATTCACATCCAATGGTGAGTAAGTGATGGAATGCTACATTTCTCCAAATCTGATGAAGAAACAAACTCATGTACATCTTGGATGGCCTGAGGGTGAGAAAAATTTCAGCAAACGTTCATTTTTGGGTGAACTATTCCCTCAGCTTCTAGTAGTATTCTTAAATAATGAATCAAAAAGGAGGATGTTAAAAATCACCTACAGTTCATTCTTCACACTGCAAATGAAATGCATACTTTATATACTTCCTACTATAAAAACATAAAAGTGTTATGTTGTTTATATCCAAAGATCATAAACAGTAATTATAACATGATTACCAGGTCGAAGACTCTGAGTGTAACCAACTCCAATCAGACTGGCATTGTTCACTTTGGCCTGTTATAAGGAAATAATGAAATAAACAAAACATGATCAGGTTGGTCATCCCAATTTTTGAATATTTAATATAACTTCCTTATTGCTTTCGAAAGCTGATTTAGGCCTAAAAAATATACGAGGGCACATAAAAGGTTTTATTGAGATTCATAGACTTCTGTTCTCTAAAATAAAAGGCCCAAAATGTGCACAACTTACGAAAGAAACATCACATAATGAAAAAAAGTTGTCACGGAATAAGAATACATATACAAAAATGTGTATATACGACGACATAGACGCAGATGCTTCTAGTTACACAAACCTTGATTTCACGCGTGGTTGTGAAATGTGTCAGAATGCCAATCATAACGCAACACACATCTGCATTTGCATTTCCAGCATTGCTGTTATGTACAACAGAACCACAAGCTTGCAATGTGTTTGCCAGGAATTTGCATGTGTGATTGTGTACTTCCATAGAGTACGTTTTTTTGGTGAACCATTATCTGAAGTCAGATTAAGAACAGTAAATGATGCTTTTGTAAAATACGTAATGTGTAAAGTTTGTTAACTTACAGACAACGAGGCATCTTTATCGAGCTGGTACTTTGCAGCAACTCCGAAGCGCGTGTTGTTGCTGCCTGAAGTCCAGGCCAAAGTGACGGCCGTCTCCAGTTGATCGCTGACTTTCTGATAGACAGATCCTCCGAACTCAGCTCCGTCATTACTGCCGACACACAACACAGTGTACATATTTTTAGCATCATTACTCCAGTCACATCATTCACATATTCTAATTTGCAGCTCAAAAAATATTAATTTTTATTATTGTTAAAAAAAGCAATAGTAGAATTTGTTTCAGGTTACTTTGATGAATAGAACGTTCAGAAGAACAGAATTTATCCGAAATATAATTTTCCAAGCCTGCATTTATTTGATCCAAAGTACAAGAACTGTACAATTTTGAAATATTTTTTACTATTTAAACTATTTTTAAAACATTTTAAAATAATTCCAGTGATTTCAAAGCTGAATTTTTAGTATCATTACTTCAGTCACACGATCCTTCAGAAATCATTCTAATATTCTGATTTGCAGCTCAGAAACATTTATTATTAATATTAGGTTGAAAACAGCTGAGTAGAATTTTTTCAGGTTTCTTTGATGAATAGAAAGTTCAGAAGAACAGCATTTATCTCAAATATAAATCTTTTATCATCACTTCTGATCAATTTAAAGCATCCTTGCTAAATAAAAGTATATCATTTCTTTCCAAAAAAAATTAGAAAACTTATACTCACTCCAAACTTTTGATTGATAGCGTATACAAAAGCTTTTTATTTCAGATAAATGCTAATTTTTGATGCTGATAGATGATGACAATTCAGCTTTACATCACTGAAATTAATTATATTTTAAATTATATTAAAATAAAAAAACTATTATTTTGAATTGCAATATTTCATAATATTAGTTTTGTTTCTGTATTTTTTTGATGATCATAAGAAAATAAAAAATCTTACTGCCAAATCCCAAACTTTTGAGCCAAAGTGTATCTCACAATAATGACTTAATATCTCCAAAATAAGCAAAAAATTGCCAGATATGAACTCATAATTATGACTTTTTCCTTACAGTTCTGATTTTCTTTTTTTCGCCACAGAAAAATAAAAAACATAATTGTGAGATTTTATCTTACAATTTTGACTTCTTTTTTTTCGCCACAGAAAAATAAAAAACATAATTGTGAGATTTTATCTTACAATTTTGACTTCTTTTCAGAATTATGAGATATTCAAGAAAAGTCAGAATTCTGAAAAAAAAATATATAATTATGGCAGAAACTTCCATATCAATTTCTGCAGTATTAGCTTAAAACTGATCAGGTTTGTTTCACTGATTTTGTTTGACGTATTTTCCTTAAATATAGAATATTAAATTAAAATATTTCTAAATAGTTTTACTATTTCATCTTAAACTGATTTCTTTTAGATATTTATTTCTAATGTTTATTCTATTTTATATCTAATATTTGATTTATTTCATTTTCAATTTGAAGTACAGCAAAAACAGAACATTTTTACATTCAAAATCTTACTGTTCAAAAACTTTTGACTGGTAGTGGTGGGTTGGGTGTTGACAGATATTTCATAAATTCGATTCAATTTAATATAGTTAAAAAAAGAATTACATATATACAAAGTGATTCCATATATTTAGCAAAATGCTCTCTCTAGGGTTTTTTCTTTCTAGCTAACTAACAAGTTTATGGTCACTGAATGACTTGCCCAAGGTACTGTAAATGTGACATGCTAGCCGTTTCATTGACGTCTTTCCGCGGTTGAAACACAGATTGAGTGATTTCACGAGACATGATTCATTTCGGTAAGCTGTACTGTTTCTTTAGAATAGTTTCTGATGTTAACTGATGTTTATTTTATGCTGTAACTGAGTTGAAATCTCAAATTTAGTTTCATATCAAAAGTGACAAAACACAAAGTGATTACCGGAGGGGAAAACAGCAGAGACTTAACGCTTGATTCTTGCGATTTAATAAATACTATCGGCCTCAATAAAACGAGAATTGATTATACTGGTGAAATCAATATTTTCAACCCAGCTCTAATGTCAGCAGGGTCGTAGCTAGTTTATTTAAAATATTGTAATATTTTAAATCTAAAAAAGTAAATTGCGAGTTTATATTCTGAGAAAAAAAGTCAGAATTGCGAGATATAAACTCATAATTCAGACTTTTCCTCACAGTTTTGACTTTTTGTTTCTGCCACAGAATAAAAAAAAAAAACATTTAGTCTCACAATTTTAAGTTTATATCTCCCAAAAAAGCAAAAAAGGCAGAATAGCAAGATATAAACTCATAATTCAGACTTTTTTCCTCACATTTTTTTTTTTTGTTCTCCACAGAATAAAACAATTAAAAAAAAACATAACTGCAACATTTTATCTTATATTTTGGACTTTTCCTTTTCAGAATTTGCAACTTTATATCTCACAAAAAAAGTTAAAATTGTGATCTTATATTCTGCGAAATAAATTAGTACTGTGAGATATAAACTCATAATTCTGACTAATTCTGACTAAAATTTATAAATCAGTATATTAGAATGATTTCTGAAGGATCATGTGACACTAAAGACTGGAGTCTTCTGGCTGATGAAAATTCAGCTTTACATCACAGAAATAAGTTCTATTTTAAATTATATTAAAATAAAAAACTGTTGTTTTGAATTGCAATAATATTTCATAATTAAAGCATAAACTTTTTCCCTGTATTTTTGATCAAATAAATGGAACTTTGGTAAGCATAAAATACTTTTTTTTAAAAACTGATCCCAAACTTTTGAGCAGCAGTGTATCTCACAATAATGACTTTATGTCTTAGATATAAAAGGCAGAACTGTGAGATATAAACTCATAATTATGATTTTTTTCCTTTTAGTTCTGATTTTCTGTTTTCATCACAGAATAAAAAAAACATAATTGTGACATTTTATCTCACAATTGTGACTTTATATCTCCCAAAAAAGCAAAAAAAGGCAGAATTATGAGATATAAACTCAGAATTGTAAGAAAAGAATTCTAAAATATTTTTTCATGGCAGAAACATCATAACATAACATAAGCTATTTCCCCTTCTGCTTCTCATCAATTCTTACACGTTGGTGTGAAGCTGGAAGTCTGCGGTCTTGTATCCCAGTGCGAAGTTGTTTTGCACCAGTTTGGACTTGGCCGTGTCAAACGCCATCTGGTATCCCACGAGCCAGCCTTCATATCCCAGAACCGCTGCAGAGTGCACAACCGGACCCTCGAAATCAATATCGCAGTTCACGTTGACGAATTCACGCTTGTAGGCGGTCTTCAGTTTACCGCTCTTCTTGCTAAGAGAGAGTAAGATGTCAAACAAAAGCATCAAAATAGCCTTGATCCATCAGATACTAAAAAAACTCACCCTGTGTTCGGTACAAAAGACGTATCCAGGGCTACTTTCAACCCCTCTGCGAGCTGAGAAGATAATATAATCAATTATGAATATGATGGCAAACCATCTCAGGGGGATGGAAGGTCATGAGGAGAGTTTGCTCTACAGACCTGGTCTTCCACAGACACTTCTGCAGTGAGCATGTTGTCTGTGTTCCACTTCTGGTTTAAACTCAATCCCAGATCTTTCATCTTATATTTGGTCTCCAAACTCCCGCCAGCTTTTCCTGTGTCTGTGTTGGTGGATCCAGATGTGTTGAACTCCTGCCGTTGGATTAGAGTTTATGAACAGGATTTTAAAAAACAAAAAACTGTCTAATATTTATCATATCAGTCTGTCAGATTAAAAAGTAGTAATTTTACTTAGTGTGAATTTTTTACTGACAATTATCTGTAGTTATATATGTGCCCCTGGACCACAAAACCAGTCATTATGGTATAATTATTATACGTGATAGATTAATTAATAAGCCTTCCATTGATGTATGGTTTGTTAGAATAGGACAATATTTGGCCAAGATACAACCATTTGAAACCATAAAATCACCTTTAAAGTTGTCCAAATTAAGTTCTAAGCAATGCATATTACTAATCAAAATTAAGGTTTGATATATTTACAGTAGGTACTTTACAAAATATCTTGAAGGACCATGATCTTTACTTAATATCCTAATGATTTTAGTATAATTTTGACCCATGCAATGTATTGTTGGCTATTGCTACAAATATACCTGTGCTGCTTAAGCCTGGTTTTGTGCGAAGCACAAAGCAAATAATTTAGCTAATATTTGGCCATTTTAAGATTTTTTCTTTCTACCAATGAGTATTGTTTATATACTATTGTAGTATTTATTTATATTTTTTAAATTATTTTATATTTAAACAATACTTCTACAGCATTTATTAATATTAGTTAATGTCAATTTCAGCATTTACTAATGCATTATTAAAATCAAAATGTGTGTTTGTTAACATTATTTAATGCACTGTGAATGACTTTATTTTTAATCATTTACATTAACAAAGATTAATAAATAGTATTAGTATAAATGTATTGTTCATTGTTGGTTCATGTTAGTTAAGGGAAGACACTGCAGGCAAAAATGCTGTTTTTTTATGCACCTGTCAAGCTTGAGATTTTTTAGCCAAAAATACATTGCATGGGTCAAAATTTTTGATTTTTCTTTTATGCCAAAAATCATTAAGGAACTAAGTAAAGTTCACGTTCCATGAAGATTTTTTGTAAAATTCCTACTGTAAACATATCAAAATGTAATTTCTGATTTGTAATATGCATTGTTAAGAACCTAATTTGGACAACTTTAAAGGTGATTTTCTCAGTCTTTTTGATTTTTTGCATCCTCAGATTTCTGATTTCAAATAGATGTATCTCAGTCAAATATTGTCCTATCCTAATAAACCATACATCAATAGAAAGCTTATTTATTGAGCTTTCATATGATGTATAAATCTCAGTTTTGTCAAACTTAACCTTATGACTGGTTTTGTGGTCCAGGGTCACATATATTTCAATTACAATACATATTTCTAAAGGCCGTTTTCTCAAAATAAGTTTTCTTCTCCTACACTGAGCCATAAATCTCCACTTCAGTAGCACTTGCACTCACCAAACTTTACATTTTTATTCCTGCCTATATCCTGAAAGTTTTTACAGAGGGATTTGTTCATATATAATTTGCTTGATTATATACAACATTTTATTCCCCCCAAAATTGTCTGTTCTAAGTATTTTCTAAAATAATGGAGTGATAAAATGACAAAAACAAAACATCTGACTCTAATATGTCAAAAAAATTAAACAAAAATTTTGAAACTGACTTCATCCAGTATTTAGATTTTTGTACTAGAAATGTATGCAAATTAGCGCATTTCATTAAATAATGCCTCATTTGCATATTTAAACCAAACATTTTAGAAAACTTCTAATACAAAAAATGTTTGCAATTATCAATGCAATCAATCAACTTTGTAAGTTAGGTGATAACGATTAGTTAATTTTTGTACCCTATTCACCTGCAGTGTCTTGCCTTAATACATTCATGTTAAAGCAACACCAAAGAACTTTTTTAACCCTCTACAGGTTGAAAGCGGAATTGTCTATTACCGCTGTCGTAAATAATTTAGCCTACCGTCGCGTCACATGCACGTTATTTGTTTGAAAGGCTATCCAGGACCGGCTTTGGAAATAACGATGTCCAGTGACAAGGCAGAGTATGTTGCATGACTTTATGAAAGTATGAAAACGAAATAAAACACAATAATGACACTGTTTGCTGTTTATTTTTGCCGTAAAGCAAGTCGCATTTGTAGTCTCATTTGAACTGCAAAACCGTGACCCGACGACCCAAACTTACATAGTGCTGTTATGGCCGATAGAGGGTCGCAAAGCGAATACGAAAGTGCCGTTTCACCCTGTTATGAGTTGATGAACCACTGACGCGAGTTCGGAAACATTATTTTAAGGTAAAAAAAAAACTCTTTAGTGTTGCTTTAACAAAAGTATAAATAATGATAAAACAGACAGACAGGACCATGTGAGCTGGTGTCTCATGACATTACTGGATGGCAGATGGCGAGTGATGTGACAGAATTAGTTGTATTTTGAATGTGACCCAGAAACACTGATGGGATGCGACTCTTATTTAACTCTAGAGCGATGTTAGTTGTGTAGTCAGAGATAAATGATTCAAAAATAAATCCACACATGACGTGAAAATAGTTACCCACAAATAACTGACATCAAGATAAAGATTCAGGCAGTTCTTCATGTATGGTAAATGATGTGTGATGGAGACCACAGAGATGTGTGGGCCTTTAGAGTGAAACCTGCCACATCACACAAACACCCCTACAATAATCTTACCATCTAAATGCATTTCCCACAATGGTGCAACAAAGACATAAAAAATGCGTTAACATTTACATACATGACAATTAAGCATTAAGGCCATCCAAGGTGTACATGAGTTTGTTTCATCAGATTTAGAGAAATGGAACATCACATCACTTGCTTGCCAATGGATGTAAATGGGTGCCGTCAGAATAGTCCAAACAGCTGATAATAACATCACAATAATCCACAAGTAATCTAACGCCAGTCCATCAATTAACATCTTGAGAAGCCAAAGCTGTTTTTGTAAGAAACAAATTTATTATTAGTTTTTTTTTTATTTCAAACCATTGCTTCCAGATAAAATATGATCTATATTGAATCCATAACAGTGTTGTTTTCGTCAACGATGACGATATCATTTCGTTGACGCCACTTTTTTCCATGACGATAACGAGAGGTTGACGAGATAAAATTGGCTCGTTGATGACTAAAACATGACGAGACGTGTGTGAGTTTTCGTTGACGAGACGAGAATAGACGAAAATGTTAGTGGGTGGTCCGTCAGGCGTTTAAAATGCATGACATTTCTGCTTATTGTGCATGCCAATTAAAACAAAAAAATATCTGCCGCTATGGCAAGCCGTTTTAGCATTCCATCCTTGTTTGTCTTTTATGTTCTAAAACATTCCTTCATTATTGTAATTATTGGTGAAAATAGTCGATCCGGAAGCTCACATTGTGTTGAACTATAGATCTGCTATTTTCAGAACTTACAAGTGACACTACCCAACAGCAAAATACTTACTGACCTACATTAATTTCTTAAAAGACTACTTTTTCCCCTTTTTTTGACTAAAACTAGACTAAAACCTTCTTGACTTTTCGTCGATTAAAATTGGACTAAAACCTTTTTGACTTTTCGTCGACTAAAACTAGACTAAAACCTTCTTGACTTTTCGTCGACTAAAATTGGACTAAAACCTTTTTGACTTTTCGTCGACTAAAACTAGACTAAAACCTTTTTGACTTTTCGTCGACTAAAACTAGACTAAAACCTTCTTGACTTTTTGTCGACTAAAATTGGACTAAAACCTTTTTGACTTTTCGTCGACTAAAACTAGACTAAAACCTTCTTGACTTTTCGTCGATTAAAATTGGACTAAAACCTTTTTGACTTTTCGTCGACTAAAACTAGACTAAAACCTTTTTGACTTTTCGTCGACTAAAACTAGACTAAAACCTTCTTGACTTTTCGTCGACTAAAATTGGACCAAAAACCTTTTTGACTTTTCGTCGACTAAAACTAGACTAAAACCTTCTTGACTTTTCGTCGACTAAAATTAGACTAAAACCTTCTTGACTTTTCGTCGACTAAAATTGGACTAAAACCTTTTTGACTTTTCGTCGACTAAAACTAGACTAAAACCTTCTTGACTTTTCGTCGACTAAAATTGGACTAAAACCTTTTTGACTTTTCGTCGACTAAAACCTTTTTGACTTTTCGTCGACTAAAACCTTTTTGACTTTTCGTCGACTAAAATTGGACTAAAACCTTTTTGACTTTTCGTCGACTAAAATTGGACTAAAACTATCACATATAGAAGTGACTAAAATTTGACTAAAACTAATAACCATTTTAGTCCAAAAGACTAAGACTAAATCTAAGATTGTTGTCAAAAACAACACTGATCCATAATAATAATTTTAGTGAAAAAAGAGAATATGCATAGATCAAGCACTGTTTACAAGCCCAAACAGGTGTAAACAAATATGTCAGTGGATTTTAAAATGAGAGACAATAAAAGATTTTTTACCAGAGAAAGTGTTATTATGGACTTTAAAGTTTAAAATGTCTTAAAGATAGATTTGTTTCTTATAAACATGCAGGTTTTGGCTTCTCAAAATGTTAACTGATGGACTGGAGTGGTGATGATTACTTGTGTATTTTTGTGATGTTTTTATCAGCTGTTTGGACTCTCATTCTGACGGCACCCATTCACTGCAGAGGATCCATTGGTGAGCAAGTGATGCAATGCTACATTTCTCCAAATCTGATGGAGGAAACAATCTCATCCATACTACTAGTCAAAAGTTTTTGAACAGTAAGATTTTAAATGTTTTTCAGAAACATTTAAAGTCTCTTCTGCTCACCAAGCCTGCATTTATTTGATTCAAAGTACAGCAAAATTTGTAAATATTTTTACTATTTAAAAAAATGTTTTCTATTTGAATATATTTTAAAATGTAATTAATTCCTGTGATTTCCAGCTAAATTTTTCAGCATAAAACTTTAGTCACATGATTTTTCAGAAATCATTTTAACATTCTGGTTTACTGTTAAAAAAAAAAACATTTATTATTATTGTTGTGTTTAAAATGATGAATAGAAAGTTCAAAAGAACAGCATTTATATGAAATAGAAATGGTATAAAACATTATAAATGTCTTTATCATCACCTTTGATCAAACCTTGCTAAATACAATTATTAATTTCTATTATATATCTTACTTGTATAATGTTACAAAAGCACTGGAGACTGAAGTAATGGTGCTTAAATTTACATTTCTCCAAATCTGATGGAAGAAACAATCTCATCTATACTACCAGTCAAAATTTTTTGACGTTTTAAAAAAAAAAAAAAGTCTCTTCTGCTCACCAAGCCTGCGTTTATTTGATCCAAAGTACAGCGAAAACAGTAAAAAAATTTTTTAAATATTTTACTATTTAAAATAACTGTTTTCTATTTGAATATATTTTAAAATGTAATTAATTCCTGTGATTTCCAGCTAAATTTTTAGCATAAAATGTTAGTCGCATGATTTCTTCAGAAATCATATTAACATTTATTATTATTATTGTGTTTAAAACAGTTGAGTGGAATTTTTTCAGGTTTCTTAGATGAAATCGAAAGTTCAAAAGAACAGCATTTATATGAAATAGAAATGGTATAAAACATTATAAATGTCTTTATCATCACCTTATTACATAAATACAATTATTAATTTCTATTATATATCTAATATGTGTATAATGTCACAAAAGCACTGAAGACTGGAGTAATGATGCTGAAAATGTATCTTTGATCACAGGAATAAATTACATTTTAAAATATATTCAAATAGAATGGCCATTGCTTTAATGGTCATTAAAATAGACCTAAATTTGATTTATGCATTTTGTTTTTTAATTTGGCCAATGTGTTTCCAAAAAATAGAGGAAGTACTGCTACAGATTAAACAACAACTAACTCACCACTCCATTTTGAGACTTAGTCTTGAGGTCCAGTTTAACAATCCCAAAACCTACCAACAAAACAAAGACATGAATTTCAGCAGAATGCCATCCACCTTGTAAAGCAAACATCATTTCCATGACAAACTGAGTTTTCTCACCATAACCCTTGCTGAATATATCCTTGGCTGTTTTTCCCAGGTCTGAGTATGCAGGAGGAACAGCCATTATGTCTGTTGCATAAATGAAATGGAAATATCAGCATATTTGAACTAATAAAGGTGCCGCAAGTATGCTATAAAAATGTGAAAATAAAACGGGGATCAAACTGGAGATAAAGCAAACCCACAAAATGGCATAATCAGATACCAAAGCCACTGTGTGAATGTAGTACATAGCAGTTGTTCATTTTCTAGCCTTTCGTAATCTGTACAGCATTCTGACTTGACTTGACTGGTATATAAACGAACAACCAGTGAAATACACCTTGTTTGCATGCATAAATGACGCCAACCAGCTTCCTTATTACTGTGCATCTATTTTTATATCATTGCATATGTGGGTTTTTTAATTGCAGTATTCAAAATAGTCTGCAAGCAGTACTTTAGTCTTTTAAAAACATGTCTAATTTTAACATTTACAAATGCTGTCTGTGTAAATTAGGCGTATTAGTAAAATGTGACCCTGGACCACAAAACTATATTTGTAGCAATAGCCAAAAATACACTGTATGGGTCAAAATGATTGATTTTTCTTTTATGCCAAAAATCATTAGGAAATTAAGTACAGATCATGTTCCATGAAGATTTTTTTGTGAAATTCCTACTATAAATATATCAAAATGTAATTTTGGATTAGTAATATGCATTGTTAAGAACTTAATTTGAACAACTTTAAAGGTGATTTTCTCAGTATTTTGATTTTTTTGCACCCTCAGATTCCACATTTTCAAATATTGTTCTATCCTAACAAACCACATATCAATAGAAAACTTATTTATTGAGCTTTCATATGATGTATACATCTCAGTTTTGTAAAATTTAACCTTATGACTGGTTTTGTGGTCCAGGGTCACAAACAGGGAACAGCAAAACTGATTATCAATCACTATAATATAACACCAACGCCGCCTTCTGTTAGTAAAGTCACAGATACTTGTATTATCTGACACTTGAGAAGTAAAGAAAACATCTATGCATGTTTATGCATGAGGGGGCGTGGTTTCGAGCTGATAATCTAATCATGAATGGTGGAAAAGCCTTTAAGACTTAATCATATGCAGAAAGCTTAAACATGTTGCACAGTCACATGTAATCATCACATCTATTTAACGGTACAAAATTACACAAGTAGTTACCAGGAAAAGGTGTTTAAATATAAACTAAGGTGAGATTTTGAAAAGGATATGCTGTCTGTTTTTTATTATTAACTACCACATGCTGCTATAACAACACATACACAACTAAACCTGCGGCGTTTAAAGTTGCGGTCTAGCGAAAATAGAATGATAAATTCGTACCGAGGATGTTGCTGCTGTTGAGACAAAAATAAAATGCTGATGCGAAACGAAAGCAGAAGCTTTAGTGTGTCCTGTGTTTCTGATTTGACACTAGCAACTGCTACAGGACAAAGTGAAGGAGACAAACTGCGCATGCGCACTGGCGTCACAAACGCGATTTCTAAATAAAAGTCCCTAGGAGGACATTAAAAAGTGTTGTTTTTAACAAATAAATAACCTTGATTTCCAGCAGTTAGACATTGTTTTCTACAATATATCAACTATAGTATTTTCAAAAGCTTTGAAGGGACTTGAACTCAAAATATGAGTTTTCCCATATTTTGTTGTATACCTTTTTTGTTTATTGTTGTTCCAAAGTACAAATCTCTAATTGCAGACAAATTAGAGATAGCAGAAGCTTTTTTATAGCAGTTTGGAGTTCAAATGAATTACGTGCCCATATTCAACACTGCTTTTATTCTATGTTTTTACTAAAACACACATACTTACCAGCAGATGTCATCCCCTTCACATAATGCTGCTCTGATATTTCTCCTAAGCATTTTTCACATTCCTTATTTATTATTATATATATTTTTTAATGCCTATGTAGATTTAAAAACAAAAATTTGTTTCAGTCTTAGTAGTCATTGTAGTACATCAAGATAATAAATAAATAACTAATAACTAAATGAAAACCAGGAATTTTAGCTGAAATAAAATATATTTTTTTATATTTTATATATATATATATATATATATATATATATATATATATATATATATATATATATAATATTATAGCTTTAGTATTTATATATATAATAATTAAAGCTTTAGTATTTATATATAAATACTATTAAAATTTGTAATATAATAATATTTAGAATTGTTTTCTATGCCTACTTTTTATTTAGATTTTTATTTTTATATATGTCTATGTAGATTTAATTATTTTAGTTTCAGTTTTAGTTGTAGTTATTTTAGTACATCAAGAAAATAAATAAATAACTGAACTAAATGAAAATAAGAAATTTTATTTATATATACACACACACAAAATTATATATACTATTATAGCTTTAGTAGTGTTTATATAGAGATACTATTAGTATTTTTAATATAGTAATATTTAGAATTGTTTTATGCTTTTTTTAATTTTCATTTTAGTTAATGTTTTAATAATTTTGTCTATTTTTTCATTTGTTTTTATTTTTGTTTAATGTCTATGTAGATTTAGAATTGTTTTTATTGCTTTCTTTTTATTTATTTTTTTAAGTTAATATTTTAGTAATTTTATTTTTTTTTCATTTGTTTTTATTTTTTAAAATATGGCTACATAGAT
>NC_133383.1:4763468-4811998 GCF_049309525.1 Garra rufa | reverse complement strand
CTTTATACTGCTCAAAAGTTTGTGTAATTTTTTTTATGTTAATTATATAATTATACTATATATATATATATATATATATATATATATATATATATATATATATATATATATATATATATATTGTTTAATTATATTTTATCTATTATTTATTAACATCTGTTTTTAGGACCATTTTCCCTCTTTTTATTAATTAATTAATTAATTTTATTTTTTATATATTAATACTTTTGCATTATGTTAATGAAGGTGCTGAATATGCTTTATTGGCATTAAAATCATGTAACTATGCAACAAAAAGGCATAACCTTATTTGTTTCTTTTCATTTTTTGGGGTGAAATATGACCGAAACATGTTTCTTTTATTGATAGTATTTCTTTATCGCTGTTATCCATACAAGCCTTTGATTGACATTTAATATGGAACAGGAACAGTTGAAAAAGAACATTTCTGTTTCTAAATTTCTAATCATTATTATTTTGAACCAATAAGTAACAGCTCGAATCTAATTTTAAATTGATCAAATAATCAGATAAGACATTTTTTGATATATTTTCAGTTAGCATCTTATTTTTTAATTCGATCCTTTGTTCTAAATTCTGATAACATTGCATTAGCAGTGCATTAACATTCTTTTTCTTTATTTCATTCTCTCCTCGGCATCTATGGATAACTTTGTCGTCTTAAAAGTGTAGTTATAGGCTGTCTGTTTTCCACCCGTCCCTGAGGTGTCCCTAGTTAGTGTGGTTAATGTCTTGCCAGGGCACGTGTCTGAGATTCACAGCAATGAGAAACTCATAGTACTTCCATTCATATCTGATTATGTGCTGCATGGAGCTCATTCTGATCCCAGTAATTGCTCAGTGGAGTGATAAATGTACTGGATGCATGATGATGTGATGACAGAGCCTGTGGCATGGACACATTAACACAGTAACGTGGAATGCAGACGGTTTGTGAGTGATGAAATATGTTGTTACCTACTAGAACATGCAACTACAAGTGCATTTCATAGATGTCACCAGTGTTTACATTTATTTTTTGGACTATTTATGTTCAAAGTACATGACCCTTATCTTCATAAGTGCAATGTATTGCGAAAATGTTTGTTTTTCACTCAAAACTTTAAGAAATGTACTAATGACATGCAGTTCACAAACTAATCGTTCTTCTGAACTGAAACCTTTGACTCTCTTTAAAGAGAGTTAATGCTTATCGTTATGTTTTTAAAACGTAAGTATCGACTTGTTGCCTCAGAAATACCTCAGAACCTGTACTTTTGACAAGAGTATTCATTATAATGTAAATACTTGCTCCACCTTTGAGAGTAACGTTCCTTTTAGCTGACGTTTTGATTGTAGAAGACCAGTCATACTAGTACTCCAATATGAACGGATGGCTCACGCAAACACTCACACAAGGCCATTGATTGCATCATAGAGGCTCACTTTGTTTGACTTGAAAGACGTAAAGCAGGATTAGGTTTGTCGTAATAGCTGGCTGCTGCCGTGGCATCTGACCAAACATTCCTCAATTCATTAGTCACATGATCCTTTAGAAATCATTCTAATATTCCAATTTGCTACTCAAAAAGCAATTATTATTATGTTGAAAACAACTGAGTAGAATTTTTGTTCAGGTTCCTTTGATGAATAGAAAGTTCAGAAGAACAGCATTTATCTGAAATAGAAATCTTCTGTAACATTATAAATGTCTTTATCATCACTTCTGATCTATTTAAAGCTTCCTTGCTTTCTATACATTTTTTTTAAAAAGCTTTTTATTTTAAATAAATGCTTATCTTTGGATTTTTCTATTCTTCAAAGAATCCTGAAAAAATTTCTCAACTGCTTTAAATATTGATGATAATAATAATAATAATAATAATAATAATAATAATAATAATGACAGGAGAAATGATGCTGAAAATACTTTGATCACAGGAATAAATTACATTTTAAAATATATTCAAATAAAAAGCTGTTATTTTTCATTTAAAAAATATGTTATGCTTTTGGTGTATTTTGGATCAAATAAATGAAGGCTTGGTGAGCAAAAAATACTTCTTTTTAAAAAAAAACATTAAAAATGTTCAGAAACTTTTGACTGGTAGTGTAAGGCAGTTTTATATAATTCTAATGAAGGGAACTAGTAGTATTAGTGGCATAAGCTTCATATGTTTAATGTTTGAAAGAAATACTTTTATTTAGCAAGGGTGTATTAAATTGATCAAAAGTGAAGACACTTTTTAATTTAATTTAAAGATCAGGGTAAATTTAATTCATTTTGTCTTCTTAGAAAGACAAAATAAGTGTAGGTATCTTGTAGGTACTAAATGAAAAAAAAAAAAAAACTCATTCTGTTCAAAAGTTTTCACCCCCCGCTCTAAATGCATTGTTTTTCCTTCTGAAGCATCAGTGAGCGTTTGAACCTTGTTGAAATAGTTGCGTATGAGTCCCTCAGTTGTCCTCAGTGTGAAAAGATAGATCTCAAAATCATACAGTCGTTGTTGGAAAGGGTTCAAATGCACAAAAAATGCTGAAAAACCAAAGAATTTGTTGAACCTGAAGGATTTTTCAGAAAAACAGCATTCTTCATTCTGTTCAAAAGTTTTCACCCCCCGCTCTAAATGCATTGTTTTTCCTTCTGAAGCATTAGTGAGCGTTTGAACCTTGTTGAAATAGTTGCGTATGAGTCCCTCAGTTGTCCTCAGTGTGAAAAGATGGATCTCAAAATCATACAGTCGTTGTTGGAAAGGGTTCAAATGCACAAAAAATGCTGAAAAACCAAAGAATTTGTTGAACCTGAAGGATTTTATAGAAAAACAGCATTCTTCATTCTGTTCAAAAGTTTTCACCCCCCGCTCTAAATGCATTGTTTTTCCTTCTGAAGCATTAGTGAGCGTTTGAACCTTGTTGAAATAGTTGCGTATGAGTCCCTCAGTTGTCCTCAGTGTGAAAAGATGGATCTCAAAATCATACAGTCGTTGTTGGAAAGGGTTCAAATACACAAAAATGATAAAAAAACAACAAACTTGTGATACCTGAAGGACTTCTTTAGAACAGCAGGTAGTTGAATTGTTCAGGACAAACAAGGCACCCACCAACTATCACTAAAAAAAAAAAAAAAAAAAAAAAAAAAAAAAACGCTGTGGATCATTCAGGTAACAACACCGTATGAAGAATCAAGGGGATGTTAACTTTTGAACAGGGTGATTTTTATAAACTCAACTATTATTTTCACTTGTGTGCTATATGTAATACATTTGTATTTAGTATGATATATGATCCCTCTTATTTTGGTCAAATAATTAACATTTTTGCAGATTCTTTAAGGTGTATGTAAACTTTTGACTTCAACTGTATTTATTTATTCTAATAATTGTAAGTGATTTCTGTACACGTAAATTATTTATACATGGACTTTCAGGATAGCTGTAGCCCCTCTACTCACCCTCAGGGCAGTTTGGGTGGTTCAGGGAGACCAGCAGGTCAAACAGGTTAGATATCTGACCCTCCTACACTATATCCTGCTGTTTCCCCTGCTATAAGGCACATTAGTGCTTGACAGTTATGTAAAACCTGTTTAACAGGTATGCTGATATTGTAAGAAAAAATATTTGAATATGTTAACACAAACCCTCAAATTTCCTGAGAGCACACAGAATTGTTCCTGGAATGATAAATGATGACAAAACATCATGCAAAGTCTTCATCTCCATTTGACAGGAGATCTATCGAAGATACAGTATGCATTTAGTGCACCCTGTAAAAAAAAAAAAATCCAACAAAAAAGTCTAATCATAATCTCCCTCTCTCTCTGTATTTATATTGCTCTGCTATCCTCAATCATTTCATAGCTCTGTGCTCTTACTGTATAACAACTATTGACTCATTTGTGTTTATTTTAGTGGAAATCCCTCAGACAATGTTGATACTTAAATGAAAAATAACTCTATTAACTCTTCAGAGTTATGAAAGAGCAACTCTAAGCAGTCATATTTTCCTCTGGAATCTATACAGCGTATAATAATGTCTGCATGTTGAATCTGATTCATTTGATTAATCACCTGAAGGGTTTCTGCACACATGGCAGGCAGTGAAAAGAAGTGTAGATGTGTCAACAAAGTTGAGATCTGATCAAAGAGCAGGACGTTTGTTTCACAGTCGCACCCATCAGCGAGAGCAGGGGGGCGGATCCTCTGAGCCAATCACAGAAAGACACGCCCCCTTTACTGCCGCCTGTTGAGCTGCAGATGTGCTCAGCGCACAGTTAAGGTGGCGACAGATCTGTCTGATTTTCATGAGACATTCATTACTCACTGAAAAGCTATTGCAAATAATACTTTTATTTAGCTAGGATGCATTAAAATGATCAATTGTGACGGGAAAGACATTATTAGGCTACAAAAAAATTCAGTTTCAGATAAATGCTGTTCTTTTGAATGCTGAATTCATCAATGAATCTTGAAAAATAAAATGTATAATGATTTTCGCAACAATATTATGAAGCTAAACTGTTTTCAATGTTTCTTAAGGAGAAAATCAGCATATTAGAATGATTTCTGAAGGATCATGTGACACTGAAAATTACAGAAATAAATTACATTTTACAACAAATTTAAATAGAAAACTTGTTTTATATTTTAATAATATTTCACATTTTTAACTGTATTTTTGAAAATTGAATATAACAATTATATATTATCCTTAAAAAAATTATTTGGAGTGTGCGTTACAAAAAATACTATTTCAGTCCTTACATATTAAAATTTCATATTTATTGCGGTTTCTTTGTAATTATCTGTGGAAGTTGCTAGAACGTTTTATTGTAAATCCTAAACTTTTTCAGTGTATAATTATTTGGCTAAAATAGAATTAAAATAATTAATCAAGAATCGCTATTACATTTGAGATTAGTGATTTAAGTTTATAAAAAGAAATCTAGAAATTACAGAAACTCTTTTTATTCGTTTTAGAGTCTTTCAACCATATAACAATGCACTAAAAACTACGCAAAACACCTTATTTTTACCATTTTTATCTAGTTTTGATATATAAATGGAATGACATGACAGATTATTATGCTTTTATTCTTTGCACAGTGTTATTTCTTAACAAAATATCCTTTAAATATGTATTTTCTCCATTTAGTATCAGTGTAATTATTTTAGTATCAGTGAGACAGTTTTGTAATTTTTATTAATAATTTGAATGTTTGTTTTGTCATTTTTATTAGCTTTTTAAATGTCTGAATTGCTAATTACATCAAGTTGAACTAAGTGAAAATTAAAAAAATTAGTTAAATTTTATATATATAAAATAAAATATATTGTATTGTATTGTATTTTAAAATAATGAATTAATATTTGACAAAAAAAAAATCTAAATAAATAAATTAAGCCAAGTGTGCCCAAACTTTTGACTGGTAGTGTATATATATTTTTATATATTTCAGTTGACATTTATTTTATTTCAAGTAACAATAGTGTTTTTTATGCTTTTAATTGTAGTTTAATTGAACAAAAATAACCCTGATTCATGGCTTATATTTTTAATATCACTATTAATGACTGTGTTTTCCAGGTGGGATTGCCGGAGGCATTGAAATCTGCATCACGTTTCCTACAGAGTATGTGAAAACTCAGCTACAGTTAGATGAGAGGGCAAACCCGCCTCGCTACAAAGGCGTCGGTGAGAATTAGCTCCAATTATTTCATGTTTTTACCTTAAATAAACAATCAGCAATTGATTTAATTATAATTGCATCTGCTTTGTCCTGAGAGCTTTCAAACACCCTCATTTAATCTTTGTGCGTAAAAACACATGGTTCATCAGCAGAGAGACAGAGTCCACTTCAGTTGAAGGTTTAAAGTACAGTAACCGATGCACAAGTTCAGGGTTTATCAGCCGCTGGACTTTGTGGCCCCTTTTCATAACAAGTTTATCAGCACTGATTGTTCAACCAGGTTCACCTGTTAACCAACTGCACGCTTGCAACCAGCAGTGTCACGTTTGGACAGTCTGGTCATGTTCTCTTTGTGAAATGATAAATGATTTACTCAGCTGCAGGAGATCAGCACAATTTGAAAAGGAAATGAATGCTTTTAATAATTCATAGCCGCCCACGTTTCCAAAAAGATTAGCATTTTAAATACCTCAGGCTGAGATTATAATGCAGATAGCTCTGTTTTGGAGTATTGATGATGATACTGAAGTGTCTTGTTTCCTCAGTTGACTGTGTGAAGCAGACGGTGCAGGGTCATGGGGTGAAGGGTCTGTACCGCGGTCTGAGCTCTCTGCTCTATGGCTCCATTCCCAAAGCTGCTGTGAGGTGAGCGTTTCCTGACCCGCTGGGATGAGCCTCGCACAGCTGGACCTACGGCTGTCAGTGTGAAGTCTGATGCTCAATGGAGCTTATTCCAGCTGAAAGCTGCCCACAGTTTCTAGTTTTGCTCTGCTCTACAACATTTCATAGACTAGATGTGTTTTGTGTAGAGTACAACCTGCTCAGTAGCCCATATAAGTAATAAGTGACATATAAAGTCAAAAGTTTACATACACTTTGCAGAATCTGGAAAATGGTAATTGTTTTACCAAAATAAGTGGGATCATACAAAATGCATGTTATTTTTTTTATTTAGTACTGACTTGACTATATGTTTACATATAGTCCACAAAAGAAAACAATAGTTAAATTGATAAAAAAAATTATTCCATTTAAGAATTTAAATACACTTTTTTGTTTTAGTTTAGTGGTAGTTGTTTATGAGTCCCTTGTTTGTCCTGAACTCCCAGCTGTTTTTCTGAAAAATCCTTCAGGTTCAACAAATTCTTTGGTTTTTCAGCATTTTTTGTGCATTTGAACCCTTTCCAATAATTACTATGATTTTGAGATCCATCTTTTTATACTGAGGACAACTGATGGACTCATATGCAACTATTACAGAAGGTTTAAACACTCACTGATGCTCCAGAAGGAAAACACTACGCATTAAGAGCCGAGGGTGAAAACTTTTGGAATTTGAAGATCAGGATGAATTTAACTTATTTTGTCTTCTGGGAAACATCTTCTGTAGCTCATTTAACAATACTAAATGAAAAAAAAAAAAAAGATATTTAGGCAAAATAAGAAAAAGTTTTCACCCCCCGGCTCTTAATGCATTGTTTTTTCGTTCTGGAGCATCAGTGAGTGTTTGAACCTTCTGTAATAGTTGCATATGAGTCGCTCGGTTGTCCTTAGTGTAAAAATGGATGTCAAAATCATACAGTTATTGTTGAAAAGGGTTCAAATACTCAAAAATGCTGAAAAACCAAAGGACAAACAAAGGGGAAAAAACTGCTTTGGATCATTCAGGTAACAACACAGTATAAAGAATACAGTGAACGGGGTCATTTTTATAAATTCAACTATTATTTTTCTCTTGTGGATTATATGTAAACTTCTTTTACTGTATGTGAAATATCTTATTCAGGTCAGTACTAAATAAAAAAAATAAACATGCATTTTGCATGATCTCTTATTTTGGTCATTTTGCAGATTCTGCAAGGTGTATGTAAACTTCTGAGAAAGCTTTTTCATGTCATTTTTAAGCATGAGATGTGTTAGTGTTCAGACTGTCATGTGTTTCTCTGCAGGTTTGGGATGTTTGAATTCCTCAGTAATAAGATGAGGGATGAGTCTGGGAAGCTGGACAGCAAACGCGGGTTAATCTGCGGTCTGGGCGCAGGAGTGGCGGAGGCTGTAGTCGTAGTGTGTCCTATGGAGACTGTCAAGGTGTGTGATGTGATATGCTGATGCTTTTAGCAGTTTAGCATGCATCGATAGTTAGAGGCCTAGTGCTTGAGATCTACACTGAGATTGTGAGCAATGCAACATTTGACTTTTGACTGTCTAGACACACTGTAAGAAATTCCACACTGATGCAAAAAGTAGTAGAGTTTACCTGTGCTTTACCAGCTACAAAAGTAAACCATCAGACTAGAATATGCATTAATGCATTAACACATTCAAGAGGCATACAGCTTTTATTGCAGATTTTAATGCATTGCCTACATATCTGTCCAAAACATGTGAATTATAACAGAGTATGTTTGAATTAACATTGATTTGAATATGTTTTGCTTTAAATTCAGGTCAAATTCATCCACGATCAGACCTCAGCAAACCCAAAGTACAGAGGCTTTTTCCATGGCGTGAGAGAAATTGTCAGAACACAAGGTACATGTGAATGCTGAATTGTTTAGTCTGTAGCGCCACCGCCTGGAGACCAAACACACTTAAAACAGACATATCTGAACAGTGATACATAAGTAGAGTTATTATAGAAACTAAAACGAAATATTCTTACTTGAAAAACAATAAATGTTATATAAAATAGTTGCCAAGGTAAAATTTCTCATTTTATTAAACTACTAAACTCACTGATACTAAAACTATGTAATTAATAAAGTTATATAATTCTATATATAGAATTAAAATATATATTTAAAATAATAAAAACTAAAAATAATAAAAACACAACAAAATTACAAAAAACTTTAAAAACAGAAAATGCAAAAGTAAAAACTGATACTAAATTCTAATAAAAACTAAAATAACATATTGATTGTATTAACATACTGATTATATTTCTAGAAAACATTTTCTAATGCAATCGTACACTTTTGGCTGCTTTCCTTATTTTGGCAATTTCATTATAGTTATTATAGTGTATGTATGTATGTATATGTGTATATAAATATATTCTATTATAGCTGTGTTTATTATAAAAACCAACCCAGAAATGTCTTACTAAATTATTTTGTAAAGCACACAGTTTGTAAAATTATATTAGCATGAAGCAAAGTTATTATATTATTATTATTATTATGCATTCATTTTTATTTTCAGCTTTCTTTTCTTTTTTCATTTTTATGTAGCTTTAATTTATTTTTATTTCAGTTTTAGTCATTTTAGTACTTCCTCTTAAACTTATTTCACCTAGGCAACATTTCTAATAAAAAAAATAATTAAAATAAGTGTTTTACGTTTGTATTTTTCATGTAATATTTACATTTGATTTCATTTAAGCTTTATTTAAATGATTAAAAATAACAATTGGTTTAAATTCTTGATAACAACACTGGTGTGAGATTGATTAACTAAAAAAAGATTTCATTTAAATAACCTCAAATCCTTGGCTAAAACACACTTTGTCTTTTCAAAGTTTGTTCTGTTTATTTGTAGTTATTACCTTCTAAAATTTTGCATGTCTCATATGTGACCCTGGACACAAAACCAGTCATAAATAAAAGCTGTTAGGATAGGACAATATTTGGCCGAGATACAACTATTTGAAAATCTGGAATCTGAAGGTGCAAAAAAATCACAATATTGAGAAAATCGCCTTTAAAGTTGTCCAAATGAAGTTCTCAGCAATGCATATGTGACCCTGGACCACAAAACCAGTCATAAGGTTAAATTTTACAAACTGGGATATATACATCATACGAAAGCTCAATAAATAAGCTTTCTATTGATGTATAGTTTGTTAGGATAGGACAATATTTGGCCGAGATACATCTATTTGAAAATCTGAAATCTAGGGGTGCAAAAAAATCAAAATACTGAGAAAATCACCTTTAAAGTTCTCCAAATTAAGTTCTTAACAATGCATATTACTAATCAAAAATTACATTTTGATAGGTTTACAGTAGGAATTTTACAAAAAATCTTAATGTAACATGATCTTTACCTAATTTCCTAATGATTTTTGACATAAAAGAAAAATCAATAATTTTGAGCCATACAATGTATTTTTGGCTATTGCTACAAATATAGCCCAGCGACTTAAGACTGGTTTTGTGGTCCAGGGTCACATATTAACAATCAAAAATTAAGTATTGATACATTTATGGTAGAAAATGTACAAAATATTTTCATGGAACATGATCTTAACTTGATATCCTTAAGGTTTCTGGCATGGTATGATCTCACATGGACATTTGATGCAAGAATCCATGTGATCGTCAAACTGTAACCGATTTCTGATCTAACCAACTATTTGAACCACAGGAAGCTGCAAGCTAGCACAAACCCATCATTAGAGTAGCATGAAAACGTTATTATGAGTTTGTGAAACTCTCATCTGTTTTCACAGGACTCAAAGGAACATATCAGGGACTGACCGCAACAGTACTGAAGCAGGGCTCAAACCAGGCCATCCGATTCTACGTCATGACCGCTCTCAGAAACTGGTACAAAGGTGTGAAACACAATCCAATAATTATTATAAGCACTATTTGTGCTGATCAAACAGTGTGGCTGAAGTGATCACTGTGTTCACTAGGTGATAACCCCAATAAGAGTATTAACCCCTTCGTGACCGGAGTGTTTGGAGCCGTTGCTGGAGCCGCAAGCGTGTTTGGAAATACACCACTGGATGTGATCAAAACTAGAATGCAGGTGTGTAATAAAATCATTAACACTGACAAACAGAAGGAAAACTGTAGTACGACCTGGCTGAATATTGGTTTCATGATGTTTTTTAGGGATTGGAAGCTCACAAATATAAGAGCACAGTTGACTGTGCCATCAAAATCATGAAATACGAAGGACCGGCTGCGTAAGTAAACGTGATACTAACATAAAACTAACACACCTGATGGAGATATTTATGGGCGTTTCTCAGGAAAACATCAGTGGATACACTTGCAATTTACCCCACAATCAATAATATATGTATATTAACTGTACATAAAAACATCCGCTGTCACAATTTCCCCTAAAACCAAACATTTCATAAAGACATGCACATTCTTTGACATTCTTTTCATGACCATTAAGCAATACTCTGACCAAATTCTCATTACTGTAATGCATAATGACCCAAGCATGTTTTTGAAAGGTTTTGTGTGGTTTCTCTCTCTTCTGTAGATTCTACAAAGGCACCGTGCCCAGGTTAGGTCGTGTCTGTATGGACGTGGCGATAGTGTTCATTATCTACGAGGAAGTGGTTAAAGTTCTCAACAAGGTGTGGAAGACGGATTAACGGAGGCGGAGTCTGGCCTTCGTGAAATCATACCGGCGTTTACACAGCGGCCAAAATACCTGCCAACAGCAGACCACACAGAAAGTCACTGGAATGTGCTTCATTACCATTTAATCAACACAGAGAAAGAGACATTTCCCCAGCTAATGTGAGAAAGACACCCAATACTTGAAAATTAGTATTTTAACTCAAAGACCAACTTAAATATTAGACTTTTTTTTAAATGTTTTATCTTTAGGGAGACTCACTCAATTTTTATTTGACTTTTTTAAACATTAGGTGTCGTAGAAAATTAATTTCTAGTTTCTAGTTATTTTCTAAAGTGCAATTTACCAGCAAATATTATACTTTTCTGTTGTATGCATTTTAATTTTGTGATTATATACTAAGTGCTGAGGGCCTACCTTGAACACCATGAAACTTAAAAAACTGAATATGTATTTTAGAAAAATCATAACCAAAGCTTTTAATTATAAGATACAAATGTGTTTTATACTCTAGTACTTGTCAAAAGGTTGCATTCATGTGTACAAAAATACATATTGTGAACAATTTTTACAATTTAAGCAGCAAATCAGCATATTAGAAAGATTTCTGAAGGATCATGTGATTTTGAAGACTGGAGTAATGATGCTGAAAATTCATCTTTGATCATAAAAATAAATTACATTTTAAAATATATTCAAATAGAACATAGTTATATCATATTGTAATAATATTTCACAATATTACTGTATTTTTTGAATATTTAAAAATCATAATTTTTAACTTTTTGACAAGTACTAGTGGTACATATGATACATGCACTTTCACATTTGGTAGTAATCCAGGTTTAGTGATTATTTTAAGTGCCTATATTAATATACATCATATGATCTATTATTTTTGTAATTCTGCTTCATTACATTAAGTCATTTTTTCCATAATTTGCATATAATTAAACCCTACTGTAACAGTATAGCATAGTAACAGTGACATATACAATGACTGTATGCCTCAATCTCTGAAATCAACACCATATAATGTGCATTTAAACTGAACAGTGTTGTTTTAACTAAGCGAGCATCACCAAAGATAACCCTTAAATACAATGTTTACTTCTTTAACCTGAGTTGAATATTGTAAATTATATAAAAAAGGTCAACAGATCTGGCCAGAGCCTCTTAAAAGCTGATCACGGATCAGTCCTTGCCTTAAAAGACCATTCAGCGTGCTTGTATTTCTGTTTCTCTTCTTCTGCTTTCCTACCTCAAGAAGTTCTCACAAATCTGAAATTCACAAAACTGACAAGAGAGGTGAAATATATCCAATATCTATGAAATCAAGGTGACGTTGTATAAAGCGAATGTTCACAGCATTGTTTTTAAATGTAAAACGTTTTCACAGCAGCAGACCAGAGAGCTAGAGTGGCTTAACTGTTAGTATGCAACTGTTTTAGAGGTTAGAATGACTAAATAACATGTGTTTTGCCTTTATACATCATGTGGGAGATTGAATGTACAGTCTTTAAGAGTTTTCACTGTCAGAAATATCATTTGTGCCTGTGGTTCTTGACTCTTTGAAGACGTGTTTTAGATATACTGTAATGCCATATTTCTAAAAGATACCATGTTGCAGCCAAATCTTGGTCTAGTGTTTATTTGACTTTGTAAACAGTAAAGCATAGGCGACCCATGTTGGGCCAGGAAACAGTAGTGGGAATAAATATAGGATTTTATTGTCGTGTTTCTGTGAAAGTAATCAGAATGCATTCCAAACGTATGTCTTAAAATATGCAGTAATTGAAAATGATAATAATGTGCCTTCAGTTCATGTTCTAATTCAGAATAAATTATGCTGACTGGACAAACTAGTCTCTTTTATTTCTTACATGCATAATTGTATATATACACTTGTATATAAACAAACTAAAAACGTAAAAAATCAAGATAAGTACAAACAGGATAAATCATTTACAGCTAAAATTAAATAGATAAAACATCTGACAAACACAAGACCACTGATTCATGAGTACTGGAACAAAACAGACTACAGAACTGAATCATTTATCAAAGAATCATTCTGAATGAATTTTTTCAACAAATTTCACCAGTTTTGTGTTCATCTGCTTGTCCCATTTGCACTTTTTACATTGACTATCACTCTATGAAGACTAATACAATCAGATACAACAATAATTTCTCATTTCTCAATATATACTGATACATTTCTATTTAAAATGTATTTTGAGGTGCAGCTGAACTTCAAGTCGTGAATCAATTGTTCAAATCGGAATTTTGGTGTGTATTTTTTTAGATCGGAACTTTAGAGGGGGTTTGTGAATCTTTTATTCAGATCATAACTTCAAAGCGCTTTTTTTACTTCAAAGCGCATATCGCAAATCATTTGTTCAGATCAGAACTTTGGAGCAGGTTTGCGAATCATTTAATTTAGATCAGAACTTCTGAGCTAGGTCGTGAATCGTTTTATTTAGATCGGAACTTCTGAACACGTATCACAAATCATTTGCTGTAGATCAGAACTTCCTAGGTTTTTTAAATCAAATAACTCGCAAATCATTTGTTCGGATCTGAACTTTGGAGCAGGTTCGCAAATCTTTTGAATCAGTTCATAACTGTATAGCGCATTTTGTGATTTATTTGATTTGAATCGGAACTACGCATTTTGCAAATAATTTATTTTTTCTGATCGGAACTTCGAAGCGGGTTTGCGAATCATTTGTTCGGATCGGAACTTCAAAGCGTGTATCACAAACCATTAGTTCGGATCGGAAGTTTGGAGCAGCTTTGCAAATCATTTGATTTAGATCGGAACTTCAAAGCGCGGTTTGCGAATCATTTGCTTTAGATCGAAACTTCTGAGCATCTATCGCGAATAATTTACTTTAAATCAGAACTCCTTAGGCTATCGCAAATCATTTGTTCGGATCGGAACTTCTGAGCTGGTTTGCAAATCTTTTAATTCAGATCGAAACTTCAAAGCGCGTATCACGAATCATTTGGTTTAAGATGTAACTTCGGAGTAGGGGTGGAGCCGAACCCGAATACGGTATTCGGAAAGGCACAAATAGCGTGTTTTTAACGAATACTTATTTCGAACAAATACCTTAATAAATATTTGTATTCGGGAACAAGAAAAACTTTCTATCAAAAAAGCTGCGTTTCCTCGGGAGACCGCAGTCAGTGTATGCCCGCATGAGTGAGTGAGTTATTTCAAATGTAGACGCGCGGTATGCGCGCTCATAATGAAAGCAACGCTCACACGGTGCTACGCGCTCGTTTTTTCCAGGTGCGTCCGCGCCACATCGAGATAAATATTCTATAGTCTTTGGATAAATACATCTCAACTTTTCAGAATGCCAAGTTGGAGGAACAGCTGATCATATCTGTACATGAATAACCATTTTTAAAGACATTTAATAGCAGAGCTAATGCAAGCGATTTTTAATGCTGGGAATCCATTTATGCTTTGCTGAAACTTCCGAGTCCTCATTGAGAGATCCGGTCATGGTTGCTTAGCAACGGCAGACGCCACGGGAAAGAAGTTCTTTCAGAAGAAGAACATTTTTATTTTTTCATTTAATTCTGTCTGTTCAGCATCCTCCAACAAGGACAGGTGGTGGTGGGGTTCATAATGTTCATAATGGTATTTTATTAGTTGGTTTAACCATAGATGAGGTAATGGCTGTCATGTTATTTTTTTTTTTCAATGACGTTCCTTGTTACATATTCAAAAATTTTGCAATATTTTGCAAAAAAAACAATATTGCATATCCATAATTATTATAATGGATATAATTAAAGAATACTTACACTATAACGTAAATTAAAAGTTTAGCACACACACAAAAAAAAGGATTTTTACACCTATTTTGAATTTTACTCGAATACAAATACAAATACAAATACTTTTCCCCCCTCAACAAATACAAATACAGATACAAATACCGGCTGCTTTGCACACCCCTACTTCGGAACGTGTATCGCACATCATTAGTTCGGATCGGAAGTTCGGAGTGGGTTTGCAAATCATTAGTTCGGATCGGAAGTTCGGAGCGGGTTTGCAAATCATTTGATTATATCAGAACTTCTGAACATGTATCACAAATCATTTACTTTAGATCAGAACTTCCTAGGTTTTTTAAATCAAATAAATCGCGAATCATTTGTTCAGATCTGAACTTCGGAGCAGGTTCGCAAATCTTTTGAATCAGTTCGTAACTTTGTAGCGCTTTTTGCGATTTATTTGATTTAAATCATAACTTCAAGCACATTTTGCAAATCATTTGTTCAGATCGGAACTTCGAAATGGGTTTGTGTATCATTTGTTCGGATCGGAACTTCAAAGCGTGTATCGCAAATCATTAGTTCGGATCAGAAGTTCGGAGTGGGTTCGAGAATCTTTAAATTAAGTTTAAAACTTCAAAGCACGGTTCGCAAATAATTTGCTTTGAATGGGAACAGAAAGTGTATTGCAAATCGTTTGTTCGGATCGGAACTTTGGAGCGGGTTTGCAAATCATTTGATTCAGATCGAAACTTCAAAATGCGTATCACGAATCATTTGCTTTAAGACGTAACTTCGGAGCGCGTATCGCAAACCATTAGTTTGGATCGGAAGTTCAGAGCGGGTTTGCAAATCATTTGCTTTAGATCGGAATTTCTGAGCATCTATCGCAAATCATTTGTTCGGATCGGGACTTCGGAGGGGGTTTAAGAATCTTTAAATTTAGTTTAATTTAGGTTCGCAAATCATTTGCTTTGAATCGGAACTTCGGAAAGCGTATTGCAAATCGTTTGTTTGCATCGGAACTTTGGAGAGGGTTTGCAAATGTTTTGATTCAGTTTCAAACTTCAAAGCACGTATCACGAATCATTTGCTTTAAGACGGAACTTCGGAGCGTGTATCTCAAATCATTTGGTTGAATCGGAACTTCAGAGCATGACTCGCAAATTATTTGGTCGGATCGGAACTTTGGAGCAGTTTTGCAAATCATTTAGATCGGAACTTCGGAGCCGGTTCACGTATCATTTTATTAGATTGGAACTTCTGAGCACGTTTCACAAATTATTTGTTTCGGATCGTTTGGAACTTCAATGCGCATCACAAATCATTTGCTTTAAATCGTACCTTCGAAAGAGCGTATCGTGAATCAATCGATTCAGATCAGGATTGGAGCGCGTATCCTGAATCATTTGTTTGGATCGGAACTTTGGAGCAGGTTCGCAAATTTTTTGATTCCGATTGGAACTTCAAAACACATATCCCGAACTTCGAATCACGTGTCATGAATCAGTTGATTCAGTTTGGGATGGGAACGTGTATCCTGAATCATTTGTTGGGAAATTGGGAGCGGGTTCGCGAATCTTTGGATTCCGATCGAAACTTCAAAGCGCATCAGAACTTTGGAATCGTGTATCACGAATCAATTGATTCAGATCAGAGCGCGTATTGTGAATCATTCGTTCGGATTGGAAATTTGGAGCGGATTCGCGAATCTTTTGATTCAAATCAAGGTTTCAAAGCGCATATAGTGAATCATGTGATACAGATCGGGACTCTGAGCGGGTATTGCGAATCTTTTCAGGTTTTTTTTTAATTAAACGATACAAAACATCAAACAAGGCAGTACAGTTACAAAAAAGAAAGAAAGAAAGAAAGAATGTTTACACAAATGTGTTGCCAGGTTAAAAAAAACTAAATGCATGTAATAATATGATGAATATAGAGATATTGACTGATTTAGCATTTACAGAGCTTTGGATAGTTTCCATATACTTGTATAGATCAACTCTAAATAAAGAAAAGAGATTTAGAGTAAGTATTTATGTATGTGAACTTTAGCTAGCAGGGAAAACAAAAAGTTGTATTTTCATATAGGCTATTAGAGTACTAAAATAATTAAGAGAAAACATCTTTAAAACAGAAAGAAAGGTCGCTTACAATTTGAAAATGCATAAACATTTTTTTTGTTTTGTCAGTATTAGTTTTTAAATATGTGCATGTCGTTTTTAAATATTAGATTTAAGGTAATATTTAACTTGCTTCAATTTTTATAAAAAAGCATATAGTCAGTCTTACTAAGGGTGAATTATATTTCTCTATAATTGTGGAGTATAATTGTATATTGAAGTATAATTTAAGCAGATTAGCAATAAGGCGAACGCGTAAATACTGCAGCACGTCTACATTGACCTTGTCAAATGTGCGCTCGGGCTTTCCGTAGCCGCAGCTCTCATCTGCTGTCACTTGACGAGCATTTCAATTGAAGATGTAGATATTTGTTTGTTTTAATATTGACTGAAAAATGTCGTCGAAAGGGACGTCGCGAGGTTTTTATTTTAATACTGTTCTGTCTCTCGCGCGCTCTCTGGCTGCTCATCGACCCGCTCCGCTTGACAAGGTGAGAGTTTTACTTCCTATTAGCATCTGGAGCTAACGGCTAACAGGACCAAAACAAATCAGTTTAATCAAGCGTTCGATGTTCTCTCTTATTTATATAACCTTTGTTAACACGTACATCCAAATGTTAATTATCTGGCATTTAAATCGGCTGACATTAGCTTTGTGCACTGCAGTCGTTGCTTTGCTAGTTTTACGTTCTTCCCCTTAAAACTCTAACTGTTATATTTAGAGGATTATTCATGAATATCTATATATAGTCATCTAAACAATACGTTTAAACTAAAGTTAAATAATTACTTACACAAGCGTTTACTCTAAATGCTTTACTGATCTGTTACGATACATTTATAGGGAATAATCTGTAAAACATTAAACTATTAATTTAATAATAGTAATAATACTAATACTACATGTTCTAGTAAATAAATACAGAACATGTTTGTTTAGAGTGAAATCTGTAATGTCAGATCATCCAAAAACACCAGTTAAATCACATTAAAATTTCAGGTTTGTTCAGGCTGCACTGTTTGTATTGATTCATGAATTTATTTTAGAGCTGATGTTTTATTTTAAAAGCTCTTTTAGTGGTAATTTATCGTTCAGAGATGTAAAGCATACATTGCTGATTTTTTAAAACATGTTATTACTGCCTGACAAGACGTGAAAAACCAGATCGCTGTTTCAAGGGTGGGTCACTATAGAAAAGTCATTGTGACTCCGAGAGCAAAACAATTTCAGAGCTATAGTAAATCTGTGCAAAGATATTCTCATGTAAAAGCAAGTATGTCTTTTCGTGTCTTAAAAGTCAGTTTTGCATCTGAGATTCTTCATCCATAATGGTTTTTGGCCACTCTTTGGTTGCATGACATTGTTATGACTCTTATTGCTTCAGAAGGAAGGTTTAAAATCATAATAAGTTGTAATTCTGAAGTGTAAAATGCTTGATCAATAGTCTGTTTTAAAGGGAAGCATGTTGTGGACTTCCTTATGCCTTGGGTGAACTTGTTTTTGTGCACTTATGGTATTATTTTGTGGTTTTCCAGTGTTATTTTAGTATTATTTAAATGCTATTATAGTTTTAATAATATTTTAGAGTCACTTTAAATTTTATGTTTTTAGTTTTCACCTTTTTGATGTAATTTGTTATTCATTTTGTTATGTGATTTTGTCTATTTTTATTAGTTTGTGTTTTTTTTATGTTAATGTTCATGTTTGATTTGTTGATTTGAACTTTCAAATATTTATATTTTATTTAAAGGATTAGTTCACTTCCAGAACAAAAATGTACAGATAATTTACTCACCCCCTTGTCATCCAAGATGCTCATGTCTTTCTTTCCTCAGTTGTAAAGAAATTGTTTTGTGAGGAAAACATTTTAAGAATTTTCTCAATATAGTGAACTTCAATTGTGCCTGCAAGTTTGAACTTCTAAAATGCAGTTTAAATGCAGCTTCAAATGGCTCTAAGTGGAATAAGGGTCTTATCTAGCGAAACAATTGGTCATTTTCTTAAATTAATATTTATACACTTTTTAACCACAAATGCTCATCTTGTCTAGCTCTGCATGTACTCTGTGTATTCCGGTTCAATAGAGATAGGGTATGTCAAAAAACTCCTGTATCATTTTCTCCTCCAACTTCGTTGTAAAAAGCTCTTTACAAAAAAAGGTAAAACAGCGATGTAGGGTGATGTCTTGAACCAGAATGCTCATCGCAAGGCTGGACAAGACATGCATTTGTGTTTAAAAAGTGTATAAATGTTAATTTATTTAAGAAAATAAGTTAATTTAGCTGTATTTAAACTGCATTTTGGAAGTTCAAACTCGTGAGCACCATTGAAGTCCACTATATGGAGATAATTCCTGAACATTTTTCCTCAAAAAAACAATTTCTTTACGACTGAAGAAAGAAAGACATGAACATCTTGGATGACAAGGGGGTGAGTAAATCGTCTGTAATTTTTTTTTCTGAAAGTGAACTAATCCTTTAATTTCATTTTTATTTCAATTAACAAAAAATGTTTTTATAATTTTTTTTTTTTAGTATAGTTAACAGTAATAACCCTGATGGTGTCATGTTTTACTCTGTAGTTTGACACCCCGAAATGTAATATTAGACAGCAGCTTGACTAGATATTTATACAAATCAAGGCGATTTTCTAAAATGTTAGGTTTAAATATGCAACTTAGCCATTATTTAATAAAATATGCGCTAATTTGCATACATTTCTAGTACAAAAATCGAAACACTGGATGAGTTTCAAAATTTTTGTTTAATTTTTGTTGACATTTAAGAAGGAATTTGGGTATCTCATTTCTGTCAGTCCATAGTTCAGAAAATACTTAGAACAGATAGAAAACAATATATTTTCACAGTTTTTTGGAGAATAAATTGTTGTATATAATCAAGCAAATCATATATGAACAAATCCCTCTGTAAAACCTTCAGGATATAGACAGGAATAAAAATGTAAAGTTTAGTGTGTGTAAGTGCTACTGAAGTGGAGATTTATGGCTCAGTGTAGGAGAAAAAAACTCGGCTTTAAAAATATGGATTGTAATTAAAATCTATTGACAAATAGATAAAGTGCTATAAAAGAAAAACTTAACAGCGTCTTTTGGATGTTTTCTTTCCACTAGTCTAATTTTTTTTTAATTTTTATAAAGAACCAAAAAGCCCAAAATCTTAAACTTGACAGGTGGATGAAAAAAGTCAAATCGGCTCGTTCTGCTTCTGCATGATGAAAATGGTACATTTGAATATATTTGCATATTTCTGTAATATAGGTCCAGAAGCTACAATGCATGTGTCCCGTGGACATCCGTGGTGTTTTCCAGCTGGATGAGCGGAGGAGAGATGCTGTGATCGCACTTGGGATCTTCCTGGTGGAGTCTGAGCTCCAGGTACTGGTTTTAGCGCAGCTGCACTCCTCAGCTTCATTGATTAAAGAAATAATTAATCCAAAACTGAAAAATTGCTGTAAATGCATTCTCCCTCTGGCCATCCCAAGATGTAGATGAGTTTGTTTCTTCATTAGATTTGGAGAAATGTAGCACTTGCTCACCAATGAATCCTCTGCAGTGAATGGGTGCCATCAGAATGAGAGCTGATAAAAGCGTCACAGTAATCCACACCATTCCAGTCCATCAATTAACATCTTATTTTAAAGATACAAATCCATTATTAAGACATTTTGTCCATTTTTAAAACTTCATACCATTATATCTGGTTATAATACAAGTCCATAATCCATAATAGCGCTTCCTCCAGTCCATCTTCTGTCATCTCTCACATCAAAATCCCCCAACATATTTGTTGAGAACTGTTTTTCAGATTCAGATGAGATGACTTTTACACTGGAAAAAACAACATTATATATTATTAAGGTCTTAATGATGGAGTTGTTTCTTACAAACATGCAGCTTTTGTGTTCCTAAAGACATTAATTAATGGACTGGAGTGGTGTGGATTATTGTGATGTTCTTATCATCTGTTTGAACTCTCGTTCTGACGGCACCCATTCACATCCATTAGTGAGCAAGTAATGCAATGCTTCATTTCTCCAAATCTGATGAAGAAACAAACTCATCTGCATCTTGGAAGGACTGAGGATGAGTAAATACTCAGTAAATGTTTATTTTTGGGTGAGTGAGGCATTGTGTGGCACATTTAATGTAGTGTTACTAAAGCATTACGTTAATCAAAGTGAATGATGCAGCAATGATGGGCTATAGTCCTGAATTGTATGTTTATTTACTCCTCCAGCATAAGGATGCCATTGTCCCGTACTTGTTGGGTTTGCTGAAGGGATTACCCAGGGTGCAATGGATCGAGGAGAGCTCGGAGAGGAAAGGACGAGGTATAAAATTCTGCCTTTTTTTTATCACATTTCCTTATTTTGTTCTCAGTCCCGATCTTACGCATCTCTTTTCCTTGTGTCTTTAGAAACGCTTCCCATTGCGGAGAATTTCTCTTTCTGTTTGGTGACGATGCTCTCGGACGTTGCTCAAATGGACGAGTCCATGCGAATCCAGGTGTGTTCATGACGACTTTGCTTACTATTGTTTACTTTGCTAATATGCTTTTGAATTGTAACAAACATCATTGTCGTAATTGTCTAGTTCCTTGTTACTGTCAGTCTTCCTTTGATTATTATCTTTAGGTTTGCAGTCCTATTGTATTTAAAAAGAGAAGCTGAATTTCTTACCACATAACAAATGATTGCGTTCGGAGATTGTCATTTTTATTTTGACTTAACAGAAACAAGCTTAATAGGTTGTATTATGTCACTAGCTGAGTTGATATCACCTGGGAATACAACAATACACTGTCTCTCACAGCTTCATTTTCATTCATGTCACAAATTATACCGTGTCTCCACTCTGACTGAGATCTACAGGGAAAGAAGCAGCGCTGATATATTTAATTTCCTCTCTTTCAATCTCTTTCAGATTTTAGAGGCTATGATGAACCTCATGCAGGTGCTTCAGGAAATGTGTCAGAACATCGAAGGCCAAGATAAAGGTCAGTTAGGTTCCATCATGAATGCTGAATGTGTTAATGTGAAATTTGTAACTTTCATAATGTGAGACATAATAAACATACTATTACTGTTCATTTTTTTTTAATCAAATAAATGCAGGCTTATTTGTTATTTTACCAAAATAAGAGGTTTCATACAAAATGCATGTTAGTTTTTATTTAGTACTGACTTGAATAAGGTATTTCACGTAAAATATGTTTACGTACAGTTCAAAAGAGAAAATAATAGTCGAATATGTAAAAATGACCATGTTGAAAAGTTCACATACGCTTGATTCTTAATACTGTCTTTTTACCTGAATGATCCACAACTGTGTTTTGTTTAGTGATAGTTGTTTGAGTCCCTTGTTTGTCCTTAACAGTTGAACTGCCTGCTGTCCTTCAGAAAAATCCTTCAGGTCCCACAAAATCTTTGGTTTTTCAGCTTTTTTTTTTGTGTATTTGAACCCTTTCCAACAATGGCTGTATGATTTTGACATCCGTCTTTTCACACTGAGGACAACTGAGAGTCTCGTATGCAATTATTACAGAAGGTTCAAACACTCACTGATGCTCCAGAAGGAAACATGATGCCTTAAGAGCCAGGGGCTGAAAACTTTTTGAATTTGAAGATCAGGGTAAATGTAACTTATTTTGTTCTCTGTAAAACATCTAAGTATCTTCTTAGGGCAGTACTAAATTAAAAAAAATATGATATTTAGGCAAAATAAGAAAAATGTACACATCTCCATTCTGTTCAAAAGTTTTCACCCCCCAGCTTAATGCATCTTTTTTGTTCTGGAGCATCAGTGAGTGTTTGAACCTTCTGTAATAGTTGCACATGAGTCCCTCAGTTGTCCTCAGTGTGAAAAGATGGATCTCAAAATCATACAGTTATTGTTGGAAAGGGTTCAAATACACAAAAATGCTGGAAAACCAAAGAATTTGTGAGACCTGAAGGATTTTTCTGGAGAACAGCAGGCAGTTTAACTGTTCAGGACAAACAAGGGACTCATGAACAGCTATCACTAAACAGCTGTGGGTCATTCAGGTAACAACACAGTATTAGGAATCAAGTATATGTAAACTTTTGAACGGGGTCATTTGTATAAATTCAACTGTTATTTTTTTCTTGTGGGCTATATATATGGTCTTTCATGTGAAATATCTTAATAATACTAAATAAAAAATAACATGCATTTTGTGCAGATTCTGCAAGGTGTATGTAAACTTTTGACCTCATCTGTAATTATGTAATATATTATAGAACATGTAATTTCTTTAGAATAAGCACAATACGACCGGATACATTTATTCAAAATAAATTGAAATTAATAAATAAATAGTCAATATTGACTCATGTTGACTTAAATGTCTCTCTTCTGATTTTCTCAGAATACCTGTGTAAATACACTGTGCCCTGTCTGCTTGGTTTGGTGCGTGCGTTTGGCCGCTACAGCAACACAGAGGAGCCTCTGCTGTCTAAACTTTTCCCGCGGGTCTGTCCTCAGCTCTTGGGCACAGGAGACGGGGTGGAAGTTACCCGACGACGATCCTTTAACGATTTCCGCTCCATCCTACCCAGCTCGTTCCTCACCGTCTGCCAGAGCGACACTTTACGCCGTAAAACCAGCAGCGTTTCCAGCATCTCACAACAGGTGCTAAATGCATTTTCTCCTTCTAACAGCAGGGGGCGTCCACAACAATAAAAATTCTCAAATTAGGGCCCAAAATGTCTTAAATCAGAGCAGAATGTCTTTATATATATATATATGTATATATGTGTATGTGTATATATATGTGTATGTATGTATGTATGTGTTATATATCATATATATATATATATATATAAATATTGCATGTACTACAAAAAAATCTAAACATCCTTAAATCAAGAAACAAAGTGAAGATATGAAGTCTTATTTTATGAGAGAAAAAAAAAAATTGGTTATGCTTAAAACAAGAACAAGTATCTGTAAGTGAGGTCAAAAAAATAAATTAGCTTTTCCTTCTGGCCCCACTGGAAGATATTTGTTCTTGTTTAATCATAAACTCACTTTTTTGTATGAATTTTGATTAATTTCCTTGTGTCCCCTTCCGTTTATTCCTTAAATTGTGTCTTTAAAAAGAAATCACAAAACCTGCGTGAGCCCATGCCAACCAGTGTCCTATAATTAAAAACATTAAAATATATATTCTAGAGTATCACATACTTACTTTTGATATGAAACAATACTAATAAAATAGTAAAAAAAAAAAAGTTGTTATTTAAGTTGCTTGTAAATAAAAAAGGTTAATATATAATCATATAAAATACTAGATTATATGACTTAGCATTTGTTGAATTTGTGATTTTGTTAATAATGACCTCTTTTTTGTTTTATAGGCCAGTCCAGAACGTGCCGGACTTCCTCCGAGTTCTCCTGCTGACCCTTCTGCTCATTATTTTGAAGGTAACTTCAAAAAGAACAGTTTTTACTATCAGTTTTGACTACTTAGACAGTATTTCTCCTACAATAGACGTGTTTGGACATGACATTCAAGCCAGAATGCTGTGTAGATTTGATGGGTCTTAACATGGTCTTTTTGTGCTCCAGCTGGCTCGTATCTGCCGGATGGCAGCGCTGTGGACCCCGACTACTATTTCTCCACCATAAGCTCTAGTTTCTCCGTCTCACCGCTCTTTACAGGCAGCAACAGTAAAGAGTTTGATGTACCGCTGGATTTACTGAGGCAGCTTTTGCAAATGGTCAGTCTCTAATGCTTTCAGCTGCTGTAGTATATTATGTGACATGGGTATAGTATAGTATATTCTGTAGTATATTCACTCTTTTAACATGTTTGTTGTTCTTCTTGGATAGGTTGAGCAGTTTGTGTCAGAGTCCTTTATGAAGACACTGGATAAGACTATGGTTGAAGTCCTGGAGGTACCTGCTTTGATTTGGATGCTTCTGCTTTGTATGGTTCAAAAGACAATCTGTTGATTTCTGGATATTTGCTTTCTCTGTTACAGGTCAATGCGTCAGCTAATCTGTTCTATAAGACCTTCAGTGATCCGCTGTATGTGGACATCTTTAAAATGCTGAGGGACACTTTATACTACATGAAAGGTAATTTGTAAATATTATATATTGTATTATTAAAACATTTGAAAAAGTGTTCTTTTAAGCAGTTGTTGTTTAACTTGATTATATAAATATATACATGTGAGATACAAATGACTGATACAGATAGATAAATTAATGAAAAATTAATAAAATTATAACCTATTACAAATGAATTTTTTTTTTGGTTTTATTATTTTTGTAATATAGTTATTAATCTGTTATATTTATTAAATTAAATCACAAAGTAAAAAAAAATACAATTTATTGCAAATAAAATCAAAGATTTATTGTTCTATTATTATAATTTTTTGTTGTTATAACATCACTGTTATGTTTATTATTTATGATAAAATATATTTATTTAAATTTAATTTAAGCTATTTATAGAACTTATATTTATTTAAATTATATATCAATTATATTATTTATAGTAATGATCTGTTATATAAATATTTCAGTTATGGTTATTATATTATACAAATAATTTATTAATTCATTAATAGATAAAAAATCAAATAATTTTATGCTGTTTATGTTATTAATATTCTACTATATTTATTATAATAGGTCACAAAATTAAATTATAGAATTATAGAATGTATTACATAACCGAATAATTGTTGATTTTTTCTTAATAATATTATTAATCTATAATATTATTAATAAATTATCACATAACTAAACTAAAGCTAAATGTATTAAAAATATAAAAAATAACACTGTTGTGCTATTATAATTATTATGTATCAATTATATTTAATAAACAAATAAAAATCTAATCACAATTCATTACAAATAAAATTAAATAAATCTGAAATCAAAATATTTAAATGTAGTAGAAAAGTGGTTTCAATGTTTAGACAGCTAGATTTCAAAGTTTAGGAAAAATATACAAATAAAAATATAAAAGAAAATATCTTTCTATATTAGTCAAGTAAGGTAAGCCACTGAATTTCACACAGATATTCAACATACCTGAGACTTTAACTCTAATAGTTTGAGTAACTCTTGTTACTGTTAACATTTATGTGATTGTTTGATGTGCACAGACCTGCAGGTGTCATTCGTGAAGGAGGTTCATGACTTTGTTCTGGAGCAGTTCAGCAGCAGTCAGTCTGAGCTGCAGAGGATCCTGCATGACGTGGAGTATCTGCACAGCGAGCTGAACCCGCTCAAACTCCGCTGCCAGGCCAACGCCGCCTGCGTGGACCTCATGGTGTGGGCCGTCACAGAGGAGCAGGGTGAGACTGAGAGGATTCTGGTATCACATGCCTGACATATGTGTTATGTGACTTCTCTAACTATTCATTTATGGGGTTGATTCTGTCAGGTGCGGAAAACCTCTGTACAAAACTGTCCGAGAAGCTGCAGTCTAAGACGTCCAGTAAAGTCATCATTGCTCACATGCCTTTGCTCATCTGCTGCTTACAGGTGCGTCTGGAGTTCTGCTCCTCTCACAGTACACTAAAAATAATATTTTGTGCATTTAGAGGTAGGGGTGTAATGGTATTATCAATATCGGGGTATCACGAGAGTAAAATGTATTTTGTTTCAATATTATCATGGCCACGTGACGATATTTACAATGTTTCTCGAAACAGGGTCTTGGACGGCTGTGTGAGCGTTTCCCTGTGGTGGCTCATTCAGTCACCATGTCTCTAAGAGATTTCCTAGTGGTACCATCACCTGTGCTGGTGAAGCTCTACAAGTACCACAGTCAGTACACCACAGGTGAGATCTTCCCCTTGATATCTTGATATTTATTTGATATCTAGATGTATGTACATCAAAACACAGAAATAAATTATTCACCCAAAAATGAAAATTTGCTGGAGATTTATTCACCCTCAGGTCCTCCAAAATGAGTTTGTATCTTCATCAGAACCGATTTGGAGAAATGTATGGATCCTCTGCATTGAATGGCTGCCATCAGAATGAGAGTCCAAACAGCTGATAAAAACATCACAGTGATCCACAAATAATCCACACCTCTTCAGTCAATCAGTGAATATCTTGTGAAGCAAACATCTGTGTGTTTGTATGAAACAAATCCATCATTAAAATGTTTTTAACTTTAAATCGTAACTACGCGTCCATAATACATAATAACGCTTCGTCCAGTGAAAAAAGTCCATTCACTGTTGTTCTCCCAACTCAAAATCTTCCCACATATGTTTTAGATTATTTTTGCTTGTAAATGGTGTTTGATCTGTAAATATGTTTCTCCTGATTCAGATGAGATGACTTTTTCACTGAAGAAAGCAATTTTATGCATAGAGAACTGGATTGAAGCAATGGTTTAAAGTTAAAAACGCCTTGATGGATTTGTTTCTTAAAAACATGCAGTTTTTTTGCTTAACAAAAGGTTAATTGATGGACTGGAGTGGGTTGGATCACTTGTGGATTATTGTGATGTTTTTATCAGCTGTTTGGACTCTCATTTTGACGGCACCCATTCACTGCAGAGGATCCATTACTGAGCAAGTGATGTAGTGCTACATTTCTTCAAATCTGATGAAGAAACAAACTCATCTAACATCAAACATCTTGGATGGCTGGCAAATTTTTTTTCTGGGTGAACTATTCCTTTAAGAAATAGAAGCAGTTGGATCAGTGTAATTAGTCCTACTCTATTTCCTACTAAACAGGAACAGGAGATATCAAGATCCATGTGACTAATGAGCATTCCCAGTCCACCTTCAGTTCTCACGCCAGCAGAAAGAGCCAGCCGTCCATGTATGAGCAGCTCCGAGACATTTCCATCGACAATATATGCAGGTAAACCTCATTTATGCTAGTGGAAATGTTTTCATGTGAAAATCCCTTTGCATAATTTACATAGCATCTGTTTTTTCATTTATTTTTTTTTTTTTACAATATATGAGTTTAGGGAGTAGTGTTTTCCAAATCATAGTATGTTAAAAGTATATCTTGAGCATCTTAGAATGATTTCTAAAGGATCATGTGACACTGAAGACTGGAGTAATGATGATAAATTCAGCTTTGCATCAGAGGAATAAATAGCATTTTACAATATATTTACATAGAAAACAGTTGTTTTAGATTGTAATAATATTTTACAATATTACCGTCTTTACTGCATTTCTGACCAAATAAATGCAGCTTTGGTGAGCAGAAAAGTCTTCTTTCAAAAACATAAAAATATCTTACCCATCCCAAACTCTTGAACAGTAGTTTACATACTTGACCATCATCATGGCCGTAAATACTTCTAGCACTTTGTGAAATTGAGTGAATTGGGTTTCAGGCTATAACACGAACTCTGACAGTTTATAGTATGACTCTGCAGTTTTTCATATAGTTAACCACAGTTCAAATAAGTTACTAGTCAATAATAAGTAACTATTTCTTGTTAATCCAGGTGTTTGAAAGCAGGGTTGTCCATGGACTCGGTCATCGTTGAGGCTTTCCTAGCCAGTCTGTCCAACCGTCTGTACATCTCACAGGAAAATGACAAGTATGTTAATGAACTCTGACAAAAAATCACATCATGCATCTAATTCAATCCAAAATTCTTTCTCATTGGTCTTTAAATAGTCTTTCAAATCATTCTTAGTCTAAAGCTCTCAAGTGGACTTATGTTGTATTTAATGGAATACCTAGAAGATAATTTGTCTGTCTCTCCCGCAGGGACGCCCACCTTATCCCTGATCACACCATACGAGCGTTAGGACACATCGCTGTAGCTCTTAGAGACACTCCTCGTGTGATGGAGCCCATCCTACAGATCCTACAGCAGAAGTTTTGTCAGCCGCCGTCTCAGCTCGACGTCCTCATCATAGATCAGCTGGGCTGTATGGTCATCACTGGAAACGTACGCTAGCACTTCTGTCTTCTGTCATAGGGATTGATTTGATCAGCCCACTAGTGCTAATAGCTTCTGTCTGTTTGTCTCCCGCAGCAATACATTTATCAGGAAGTTTGGAACTTGTTTCAGCAGATTAGTGTAAAGGCCAGCTCGATGGTTTACTCCACCAAAGACTATAAGGATCATGGATACAGGTGATGATTTACAGTGGATGTTTTAGGCCTGATGACTGCTGATCACTGTTAGTGTATGCACACATACAAATGAAAATATGCATATACATATGTGACCCTAGAACACAAAACCAGACTTAAAGGAGAAGTCCACTTTCAGAACAAAAGTTTACAGATAATTTACTCACACCCTTGTCATCCAAGATGCTCATGTTTCCTTAGTCGTAAAGAAATTATGTTTTTCGAGGAAAACATTTTAGAATTTTTCTTCATATAGCGGACTTCTATAATGCCCTCTGGTTTCCAAAAGCCAGCTTCAAAGGGCTCTAAACGATCCCAGCTGAGAAATAAGGGTGTTATCTAGCGAAACGTTCGGTTATTTTCTAAAAAGAATTTACAATTTGTATCCCCTTTTTTTTTTTTTTTTTTTTTTTTTTTTTTTATAAACCTTAAATGCTTGTCTTGTCTAGCTCTGCATATTCTCTTGTGTATTCTGGTTCAAGACAGTTAGGGTAGGTCGTAAAACTCCCATCTCATTTTCTCCTCCAACTCCAAAATCGCCCTATATCGCTGTTTTACTTTTTTTTTTTGGTAAAGAACGTTTGATGATCTTTGCACGTTTACTTTGTAAACACTTGGTTGGTACTTCTGCAGCGATGTAGGATGATTTCAAAGTTGGAGGAGAAAATGAGATGAAAGTTTTTCGACATACCCAAACTGTGAGTACACATAGAGCTAGACACAACAAGCATTTGAGGTTGAAAAGTGTTTCAATTGTATTTCCCTTTTTTTTAAGAAAATAACTGATTGTGTCACTAGATAAGACCCTTCTTCCTTGGCTGGGGTCATTTAGAGCTCTTTGAAGCTGCATTTAAACTCCATTTTGGAAGTTCAAACTTGCGGGCACCATAGAGGTCCACTATAGAGAGGGAAATCCTGAAATGTTTTCCTCAAAAAGCATAATTTCTTTACGACTGAAGAAAGAAAGACATGAACATCTTGCATGACAAGGGGTGAGTAAATTATCTGTAATTTTTTGTTCTGAAAGAAAAGTACTAGCACAGATATATTTGTAGCAATAGCCAAAATACACTGTATGGGTTAAAATGATCTATTTTTCTTTAATGCCAAAAATCATCAGGATATTAAGTAAAGATCATGTTCCATAAAGATATTTAGTAAATTTTCTATCGTAAAAAAATATCAAACTTAATTTTTGATTAGTAATATGCATTGCTAAGAAATTCATTTGAACAACTTTTAAAGGTGATTTTCTCAATGTTTAGATTTTTTTTCACACCCTATATTTATTGCACGCCAACTATTGTCCTGTTGTCCTAACAAACCATACATTAATGCAAAGTTTATTTATTCAGCTTTCACATGATGTATAAATCACAATTTCAAAAAAATGTACCCTCATGACTGGTTTTGTGGTCCAGGGTCACATGCATGCACATAAAAATTCAGCAATTCAAAAGAGATAAAAAGATTAAGTGATAGTAAGGCTCATCATAGAACATGAATGCATTGCAGTACAGTTTCATTTGCATCTTCAGCAGTGAAGTCAGTTTTGTTGTGTTTGCTGCAGACACTGTTCTCTGGCCGTGATCAACGCTCTGGCTAACATCGCAGCCAATCTGCAGACAGAGCAGATGGTGGATGAGCTGCTGGTGAATCTGCTGGAGTTGTTTGTGCAGCTCGGACTGGAAGGAAAACGAGCCAGTGAAAGAGCCAGTGAGAAGGGCCCGGCCCTCAAGGTACCGAACCTTCACATTAAAAATGTTTATTTTTGTTTCTCTACTTCATATAAAATACAGCACAAAGTGCATTCATTATATGGGACATACTTAGGGCTGGGCGATATGGCCTAAAAATATAAAATCTCAGATTTTTTCACAAAAAAATCTGATTTACGATTTAAATCGATTTTTTTTCCCCCTACTTCTTTTAGCATGTAAAGAAACCCCAGCTTTTCCACAATTTATATGGGCACCATATATTTTGCAATATACATTGCAACTGCATCAGTGATCGCTTTCCACCAGGCCCCATTCTTATCATACCAGACACAGTAAATGTTTGTAAGACAAATAAATATGAGATGGGAGGAAGATATATATTGGCATGCTTTTCTCTTGCACTTATATCATATAAAATTGTATATTTTTGAACACAGAAATATTAAATGATTTAAATAACTGAAACGATCTGCCAGCAGGTGGTGGTAAGACACTGATTTAATTACTGAATCATATTCATTTGATTCGTTTGAACGGATGGTTCATTCAAGAATAAAGCAAGTGACTCTTTATGAATGGGAAATTGAATCATTTCACTAGATTCGTTTGAAAATGCACGTTCCTTCATAAACGAAACACCGCTGTGTTTGAGTGGAGATGCGCAGCGGCTCAGCTGTGACTTGTTTCAGATTACTTTTGACGACAAAATAGAGCAAAATCAGGCAATAGTGTTATAGTCAGACAATGTAAGTCACTTAATAATAACTTCTTGTTTATTAAACTGTTGTAATAAATCAATATCTCGTTTACAAACTCCCTTAAAAATGATTAAAAGCTGTCACTCATCTTAGTTCGCAATCTCACAAAGCTCTATTATAATAAACGAAGCTACTGCCCATTCAGTCTCTTATTTGCACTCTCTACACTTGAGATACATTTGTCAACGTGCAAAACACATAGAAATCTTTGAAGCTCCACTCAGCACAAATACAAATATGCTGGTCGGGTCAGTCGCACAGGGTGCTCCTAAATATTTTTCATAGTTCCACGTAGTAGTTTCTTTTTGCCCTTGAACGGCGGGTCGCACCATTGAGAAATTAGGTCGCACTCTAGAGCCCTGATATGCAAATAATTCGCCATTGTCTTCGAATCATCTTTCTACTCTGTTTATGTGGTAAGTGAAATTGTATGTACTGTAATGTAACAGGCTAACTTGCTAGCAAGCAGCTAATCATGTCCCCTTAGTGACTTGCGTTATTTTACCAGAACTCGTTGTTTTCCGTTCATATATATATATATATATATATATATATATATATATATATATATATATATATATATATATATATATATATATATATTTATTATTATTATTATATATATATTTTTTTTTTTTTAAATTTAAAAAAATCGCGATACCTCGATTTAAAAATTAAATCGTCTTAAAATGTAAATTCGAATTAATCGAAAAAATCGAAAGAATTGCCCAGCCCTAGACATACTAAATGCTACTGTATATGATGATTAAAGAGGAAATGTAGAAATGCAGTGTGGTGTGCTGAAACTTACAACAGAATGGATTGTTATCAGTGCTGTAATAGGATTTTGTCCTCAGCATTCACAGGTGACAGTGGAAAAGTCATGAAATATCTAGCTAAAATAGAGTATTTGAGTAATGTAGTGTTTCAGCTTTTAATTCTTTCTTATGTTTGTTTTTCCTCAGGCATCCAGCAGCGCTGGTAATTTAGGAGTGCTCATTCCAGTCATTGCTGTGGTAAGAGAATGAATTTCTGCAACACAGACTGTACACACAGTGAACTTTTAGTCACTTACTATTGGTCAACAACAAAATAGTTCCATGAATGTTTGGTTCATGTTTTGGAAATTAATAATTAGTTATTATTTAAGTGTATATTTAGGTGAATTTCTATTTAGTAGTTTTTATTGAACCAAATATATATACATATATTTATATATATATATTAAACTAATGCTTGCTTAAGTAAATCTGTTCATTTTATTATCAAGACTGCAAAAACAGTATTATTACATTTAGAAATAACTTTTCTTATTCTAATTTGTTCATTATGTTCATGAATGTAATTAATTCCTTTTACTAAAACAGTTTATTTAATATTAATAATTTATTTTTAATGGTTGCCATAAATTCAGCTTTATTATCAGAGGAATAATCTTTTTAAAATATACATTTTGAAATATTTTTGAAAAATAAAATAGAACATTTTTACTGTTTTTTTTTTTAAGCAAATAAATGGATTATTTTTTGCCTTTTATTTACTTATTTAACCAGGAAGGTCCCGTTGAGATACAATATCTCTTCTACCAGGTATTCCTAGTCAAGATAGGCAGCAAAGTACAAAATTAGGCAGCATAGGAAAAATGTTTTGCTTGCTTGAGTAAATTTCACAAAATCAGGCTGATTGTGTCATGCTGTTTATAATTTCATCTGTCTGTTTTTTTTTTTTTTTTTTCAAATCTTATAGTTGACCAGACGATTGCCACCCATAAAAGAGGCCAAACCGAGACTGCAGAAGCTGTTCAGAGATTTCTGGCTGTATTCGGTTGTGATGGGCTTCGCTGTCGAGGGCTCAGGTCAGATAATTGTCATTTATAAATCACTTGTGTTAAGTCAACATATATTTTGTAGCTTTTTATTTCTTAAGATTGAACAATATGTGACGACAAAGCCAGTCTTAAGTAGCTTAAGTAGCCAAAAATACAGTGTATGGGTCAAAATTATCGATTCTTCTTTTATGCCAAAAATCATTAGGATTTTAAGTAAAGATCACGTTCCATGAAGATATATTATACATTTCTTACTGTAAATACATCAAAACCTAATTTTTGACTAGTAATACGCATTGTAAAGAACTTCTTTTGAACAACTTCAAAAGCGATTTCTCAATATTTTTATATTTTATTTGCAATTCCAGATTTTCAAATAGTTGTATCTCGACCAAATATTGTCTTATCCTAACAAACCAGCTTTCAGATGATTTATAAATCTCAATTTCATAAAATTGTTTTGTGGTCCAGGGTCACATATATTATAACTTTTAAAACTAAAAATACCTCCTGTAATCATAGTCATATATGGCAGAAGGAAGCTCTTTAATAATACTGCTACTTAATGCTGTGTTAAAAGTATCCAAATATTAAATAAACGATTAACATAATGATTAACTATCCAGTTTGTTGGTCTGAATATTGATCTGAATATTGATTGGTTTTGTCATCTTTCATGTTCAGGTTTGTGGCCGGAGGAGTGGTATGAGGGAGTGTGTGAGATCGCAACCAAATCCCCGCTGCTGACGTTCCCAAGCGGAGAACCGCTGCGCTCAGAACTGCAATATAACTCTGCTCTGAAGAATGATACTGTCACTGCGGTACTGCTAAATCTGTTTAATTCTTGTTATAAAAGACAGATTGCTTTCTGCTACCAATATGGTCACAGCAGACAGATTATTTATGTAAATTCAAGTTACCTTTATTTATATAGGGCCTTATACAGACAGACCGTTTCAGTGCAGCTTTAAAGTTTGTTATGGGGTAAATGTAGCAAAATTTCAAGTTCAACAATAAAGCAGCTCTACAGAAGACAGTAGGATCAAAATTCCAAATTTATCTCACAATTTGTTTTGTTTTTTTGTTCTATTTTTTGGTTCCACTGTAGAATTAAAAAAAGGTAATTACAAGTGTATATTTCATGTTTTTAACTTTTTAATTGCAATTGTGGGCTAATATTTCAAAATTCTGGCTTCTGCGTTCACACTACAGCGTCAAATTTGCACTCAGTGCCGCTGGCAACGCTACAACGCCACTGCTTTGGGGAGTGTCAAATTTAGGGCAGAGAAGGCCTCTGAAAAACAATGTTCACACCCTATTTACGTTCGCAAACTAAACTGTAGCGTATACCAACAACATGCAAAGTACATTTACTTTTGCGTGACTTTTTCAATAATTTGTGATTTCAGCTCAGTAATTCACCAGTTTCGGAAACACGCGTCACAGTCTTTCCTTGCCTATTTCTCACAGCGATTGGTTGTCGCCCAGCGTTTTGCGCTCGAGATTTGCATAAAGTTGAGGAATGTCCAACCTTTTGACGCTCTCAGCTGCTCTCAACGCCTTCTTTGCTCTGCTTCCAATCCCAAAATGCACCACGCGACCGTTTACGCTCAACTTCCACATGAATGAATTGGAAACGCTTGCTTCCGTTACGGTGCGTTCACACTACAGCGTCAAATTTGCGCTCAGTGCCGCTGGCAACGCTACAACGCCACTGCTTTGGAAAGTGTCAAATTAAGAGCAAAGCACGCCTCTGAAAAACAATGTTTACACCCTGTTTGCGGTTCATTTGTCTTTTTTAATGGCGGTTCCCAAAATAAACTGTAGCATATAATGAAAACATGCAAAGTACATTTACTTTTCAATACTATGTGATTTCAGCTCAGTAATCCACCAGTTTCGGTAACACGCGTCATAGTTTCCTTGCCTACTTCTCACAGCGATTGGTTGTCGGCCAGCGTTTTGCGCTCAACATTTGCATAAAGTTGAGGAATGTCCAACCTTTTGACGCTCTCAGCTGCTCTCAACGCTTTCTCCGCGCCGCTTCCAATCCCAAAATGCACCACGCGACCGTTTACGAGCAACTTCCATATGAATGAATTGAAAACGCTCGCTTCGCCCCGCTCGCTACGTGCCAGTGTGAACGCACTGTTACGGTGCGTTCACACTACAGCGTTAAATATGCGCTCAGTGCCGCTGGCAACGCTACAACGCCACTGCTTTGGGGCGTGTCAAATTTAGGGCAGAGCACGCCTCTGAAAAACAATGTTCACACCCTATTTACGTTCCATTGTCTTCTTTTAACGGCGGTTCGCAAACTAAACTGTAGCGTATACTAACAACATGCAAAGTACATTTACTTTTGCGTGACTTTTTCAATAATATGTGATTTCAGCTCAGTAATCCACCAGTTTCGGAAACACGCGTCATAGTCTTTCCTTGCCAACTTCTCACACCGATTGGTTGTCGCCGGCGTTTTGCGCTCGAAATTTGCATAAAGTTGAGGAATGCCCAACCTTTTGACGCTGTCAGCTGCTCTCAACGCTTTCTCCGCGCCGCTTCCAATCCCAAAATGCACCACGCGACCGTTTACGCGCAACTTCCATATGAATGAATTGAAAACGCTTGCTTCGCCCCGCTCGCTACGTGCCAGTGTGAACGCACCGTTAGAATTGTGAGTTTATATTTCTCAGTTGTGAGTTTAAATGGGAAACTTATAAATCCATATAAATGCAAGAAAAAAGTCATAATTTTGAGAAGAAAAGCTTATTGATTTATTAAATCCTGTGTCAGAAATGGACTTTCATATTTTCCAGCTCAATTCAGTTAAAACTTTGTTCTCATCTGATATTGTGAGTGCAGGCAAATTTATAATATTACTGAATATGAATTGTCTTTTCTAACTTGATCACTAAATAGTGCATCCACAAGTATCACTGTTTCACCCTGTAAAATTGAACTGTATATGGTGTGTATTAGGCTGAGCTGAATGATTTGAGAGGCACCATCATTAACCTGCTGGATCCTCCACCGGAGGTCGCTGCTCTCATCAATAAACTGGACTTTGCCATGTCCACCTACCTGCTGTCCGTTTATCGCCTGGAATACATGAGGTATGAGAAAATGCTTGATCTGTTGAGCAGGAGACTATTTTAAACTTGTGTCTATATAGGCTGAAGAGTCACATGACCTCCTGTATCTTCTCAGGATGTTACGCTCACTGGATTCTGATCGTTTCCAAGTGATGTTTCGATATTTTGAGGACCGAGCGATCCTGAAGGATAAATCAGGTGGGCTAGACCATTCATCGGTTATATGCAAAATACTATATGCTATAGGCAATTCCTTTGTTTGTTTTCTTATTTCAGACAAATGGAAAGAAAACATCCAAAATAATCATTCGTGTCTGTCTGTAGATTTCAATCACAATACATACAGTTGAGGTCAAAAGTTTACATCCCCCTTTCAGAATCTGTAAAATGTTCATTATTTTACCAAATAAGAGGATCATACCAAATGCATGTTATTGTTTATTTAGTACTGGCCTGAATAAGATATTTCACATAAAAGATGTTTACATATAGTCCACAAGAGAAAATAATAGTTGAATTCATTAAAAAAAGTTTACATCCACTTCTTACTACTGTGTTCTTGAGTGAAAGACCCACAGCTGTGTTTTTATTTAGTGATAGCTGTTCAGAAGTCCCTTGTTTGTCCTGAACAGTTGAAATGCCTGCTGTTTTTCAGAAAAATCCTTCAAGTCTCACAAATTATTTGGTTTTTCAGCATTTTTGTGTATTTGAACCCTTTCCAACAATGACTATATGATTTTGAGATCCATCTTTTCACACTGTGGACAACTGAGGGACTCGTGTGCAACTATTACAGAAGGTTCAAATGTTCAATGATACTCCAGAAGGAAAAACCGTGCATTAAGAGCCGGGGGGTGAAAACTTTTGAACAGAATGGGGATGTGTACATTTTTGCCTAAATATCATATTTTTCATGTAGGACTGCCCTTCAGAGGCTGCAAAAGATAGTTACATGCATTTTATATGATCCCTCTTATTTTGGTAAAATAATTAACAGTTAGCAGATTCTGAAAGGGGATGTAAGCGTTTGACCTCAACTGTGTCTTCAAAGGTCGTTTTCTTGAAATTAGTTTTTGCTCCTCTTCAGCAACACCATAGAGCTTTACAGTTTTTTCTTTCTATTGTCTGAAGGTTTTATATTAATATGTTTTATATTAAAATTCACCTAATTTATATAACATTTTAGTCTTAAAACATGATTTTTTTTCTGCCTGTTGACAGTATTTTCTGATTTATGGAGTGAGAAAAAGAAAAATCCAAAACTGTAATTTTTAACAAAATGAAAAAAATGTTGAACCTTGTTTTATCCAGTGTTCTGTTCTTAAAAATGAATTCAAATTTGTGCATATTTAATTAAATAATGCTTCATTTGCTTATTTAAACATTCAATTTGGTAAAGTTTTTGAAAATGTAATGTCTTAATGTACTTCAATCAATCACTTAGAGAAATATGGTGATATATTATTTAAAAGTTGACCTGTAGTGTCTTCCCTTTTTTTAATTTAGTAAATGTATAATCAACCAATGATTATTTGACAGCTTTGAAGTGATTGTGTTCCTCATATTCTCTCAGGGATGATGCAGTGTGTCATTGCTGTGGGCGACAAGGTCTTTGATGTCTTTCTTCAGATGATGGCTGACAAGGTAAATGGAAAAATCACGTGATCCGCTTTAAAACCACTTGTTCTCTAATATTATGTGTCTTTTTTTGCCTTAGGAAAAGACCAAAGCCCATGAGGAGGAGTTAGAAAATCATGCTCAGTTCCTGCTGGTCAACTTTAACCACATTCACAAGAGAATCCGAAGAGTGGCTGACAAATATCTGTCAGGACTCGCTGAAACGTAGGTCCTTCTCCATTACAAACACATTGCCAAGAACTCCATTTAGACAACTTTAAAGGCGATTTTCTTAATATTTAGATTTTTTTTTGCACCCTCAAATTTCAGATTTTCAAATAGTTGTATCTCGAACAAATATTTATTCAGCTTTCAGACGATGTATAAATCTCAATTTCGAAAAATTGACACTTATGACTGGTTTTGTGGTCCAGGGTCACATATTAGGTTGATTTCTTCCTCTTGAATGTTCAATGCAGCCATGTCTCTTTGTTTTTCGTCTAGTTTTCCGCACTTGTTGTGGAGCGGTCGTGTCCTGAGGACCATGCTGGATATATTACAAACCCTGTCTCTTTCACTCAGCGCCGTAAGTGCTTCTTCCTTTGCTCAGATCAAGTTAATATGGGTTTCCTCATATGGACATGTTCAGGGTTTTGTTACAGGAAATGTTTTATGACACATTATTGATTTCTTAAATCTTCAAATGTTCTTCAGGACATCCACAAAGACCAGCCGTATTATGACATACCGGACACCCCGTATCGCATCACAGTGCCGGATACATACGAGGCCAGAGAGGTACATTTACCTGACTTATATATTTATTTTACACTTATTGAAACAACAGGAATTTTATATACTTGCAACAATTTTTATTTATATACTATGTTTTATATTAAATGTTTTTTATGTATTTTAGTTTTTATGATTTAAAAAAAAAAAATTATAATAAATAATCAATAATATTATTAATATTAAAAGAGATGTAATATATTATTAATATTTACAGTATATTTGTGTTATATAAATATATAAAATAACTTGTATATATCTATATATTATAATATTAAATAATAAATAATTTTATTTATCATAAATAAGCAAAAATATAAATATGAACATAAATATTTAAATCTATTTTATGACCTTTTTGAATTTATATTAAATTATATATGCATTTATACTGTTATGAATATATTTTAATTTAATATATTAAAATATATATTTTATAATACAGTATTTGTTTTACATTTATTTGTGTATTTATATAATCACATATATGTATTACACACTTAATAATAAATATACATAAATATATATAAATGTTATTACTTTTATGTCATTTTTACTTTTATTTACAGTTTAGTAACATTTCAATATATATAATGAGTACGAAAAGCATAGATATGAATTTAGCTTCTTATTAAAAACCATTGTACTGCATATGTGTTAATGATATGTTTGGGATTTCTTATGTCATGTGCAGAGCATAGTGAAAGACTTTGCCGCCCGCTGTGGAGAAATCCTAAAAGAGGCCATGAAATGGGCGCCATCTGTCACCAAATCTCACCTACAGGTTTGGCCTCCCATTTAAAATACAACAGATATTTAACTTTACTGCCATTCTTTGCAAAGCTGTTCAGTATCATCAATTTTCCACAGGAGTACCTGAATAAGCATCAGAACTGGGTGTCGGGTCTGTCTCAGCACACGGGTCTGGCTATGGCCACTGAGAGCATCCTGCACTTCGCTGGATACAATCGGCAAAGCACCAGTCTGGGTGTAAGATTAACAACTTATGTTGAGCAACTAAATATGTTTTATTATTTTATTTTTTTATTGAGTTATTGTTTATTTGCAAGCTAGCCAAAATAAATGATGTTTAAGCTTATTATTTTATTGAGTTATTTTCTATTTGGAACTAGCTGAAATTAAGTTGTTTATTTAGTTTCATTTTATATTGAGCAGTTTTTATTTGCAACTAGCTGAAATTGTCTTTTATTTAATTTAATTTTATTTTATTATTTACTTTTATTTAATTTGAGTTGTTTATTTGCAACTAGCCAAAATATGTTTTTAAAAATGTTATTTTTATTGAATTATTATTTATTTGCAGATAGCTGAAATGATATATTTTTAATTTAATTTTACTATTTTATTTTGAGTTATTGTTTATTTGCAACTAGCTGAAATTGTTAACTTTTTTATTTTATATAATCTTACTATTTAATTACATTTTATTTTATTTGGAGTTGTTTATTTACAACTAGCTGAAATAAATTAAGTTAATTGTTTTATTTTATTTTGAGTTCTTTTTTATTTCCAATAAGTAATTTTTTTATGTTTTTTGAGTTGTTTATTTGCAACTAGCTGAAATAAATTGTCTTTTATTTTATTTAATTTTATTATTTAATTTAGTTTTATTTTGAATTATTGTTTATTTGAAACTAGCTGAAATGTTTTTTTTGTTTGTTTTTTTAAATTTTATTTTATTTTGAGTTATTTTTATTTGCAACTAGCTGAAATAAATTAAGTTAATTGTTTTATTTTATTTTGAGTTCTTTTTTATTTCCAATAAGTAATTTTTTTATGTTTTTTGAGTTGTTTATTTGCAACTAGCTGAAATAAATTGTCTTTTATTTTATTTAATTTTATTATTTAATTTAGTTTTATTTTGAATTATTGTTTATTTGAAACTAGCTGAAATGTTTTTTTTGTTTGTTTTTTTAAATTTTATTTTATTTTGAGTTATTTTTTATTTCCAATAAGTAAATTTTTTTTTAATGATATTTTTTGAGTTGTTGTTTATTTGCAACTAGCTGAAATAAATTGTCTTTTATTTTATTTAATTTTATTATTTAATTTAGTTTTATTTTGAGCTATTGTTTATTTGAAACTAGCTGAAATGTTTTTTTTTTTTAATTTAGTTTTATTTTGAGTTATTGTTTATTTGCAACTAGCTGAAATTATTTTTCTATTTTGTTATTTTTATTGAATTATTGTTTATTTGCAGCTAGCTGAAATAAATTATATTTTTTTTCATTTAATTTTACTATTTTATTTTATTTTGAATTATTGTTTATTTGCAACTAGCTTAAATAAATTGTTGAATTTTTTTATTTGATTAGATTTTGCTATTTTTTTTATTTTAGGTTATTGTTTATTTGCAACTAGCTGAAATTATTATTATTTTTTTTTTTAGGTTATTTTTTTATTGAATTATTGTTTATTTGCAGCTAGCTGTAATAAATTATATATTTTTAATATAATTTTACTGTTTTAATTTGTTTTGAATTATTGTTTATTTGCAACTAGCTAAAAAAAAATTACTTTATTTTATTTTGAGTTGTTTATTTGTAACTAGCTGAAATAAATTGTTAAAAGTTAAAAGTTATTTTTTTTATTTCCAACTAGTTAATATAAATTGTTTTTTATGTTATTTTTTTTAGTTATTTATTGCAACTAGATTAAAAATATTTTTATTTTATTCTATTTTAGAGTTAACGTTTGTAACATTTTTGAATACTTCATTTATAAGCATTTCTATGTAGTTAACAATAATATCCCTCTTTCAGACCACTCAGCTCACAGAGAGACCAGCGTGTGTAAAGAAAGACTACTCCAACTTCATGGCCTCCCTCAACCTGAGAAACCGCTATGCTGGAGAGGTAAAGCTGAATAATAAAGCAGAGGCTGCTGGGTATTTTATGAAAGAAGCTCAGAGTCTTAACTCCTCACGTGTCTCGTATGCAGGTAGCGGGGATGATCAATTTCTCGGAGGCCACGCGGAGCACGTCAGATCTGAATAAGCTGATGATTCGGCAGATGAATGAAGCTCTGGACGGAGGCCAGCCGGAAGCCTTCACTGAAGCCATGTTCAAAATGGCTGCACTGTTGATCAGCTCCAAAGGCATGTTTCTATACTGCAAACCATATGCCAACAGTAGATGTTCAAATTGCATAATGAAACACTCAAATATACCACAAATCAAGTTAAATTTTACTGTATGTTGTTTTTATAGATAGGATAAGAAGATGAATAAGACCACATGCATGCAGTTGAGTTTTAATTTGATGTTGTGTTTATTGTGTAGAATGGGACCCTCAGCTGCTGCATCACCTGTGCTGGTGTCCATTAAAGATGTTTACTGAGAATGGCATGGAAACGGCTATTGCCTGCTGGGAATGGCTCCTGGCTGCAAGAACAGGCGTTGAAGTCCCGGTAAGATGCACACATGTATATGTAGAGCTAACATAATATTAATATTTTGTCAATGCATACCAATACCAGTAAAACTATATGGTTCCCAAAGCCCAAATAAAATGTAAGTATGCTAAAAAGAGGATACAAATATTTTATAAGTAATAAAACAGGTTAAAAAGGCAAGTAAATAACGTAGAAATGTAATCGAATAACCAACATGAAATATTCAAGCAGAAGGAAATAAAATAATAAAATAAAAACATTATGACAATTAAAATAGTACTTTATAATACTATATATAATATAATATATATATTAATAGTTTTAATCACAATTGTTATTAAATTAATATATTATTATTATATTATATATTTATTATTAGCTACAGCTGCCAGAAAATACATAAAATAAAATAATAATGAAAAGTAAAATAGTACTTTATAATACTATTGTTTTTATTTGCAGAAGTTATCAAATTAATATATAGTTATATTAAAATGAAATGTAAAATTAGAATACTAATGTAATTATTCATTTAATTTTATTATTATATTATGACACGTTTATGTTTATTTATTTATTAAAATAAAATATCAACTTGATATACACTTATTATATAATTTTGCAATATATTATTTAATTTTATGGCCATTAGACTGCCATCAGGTAAAACTTCCAGAAATAAAATAGAATTTATCAAATAAATATAGTAATTATTTACAATAATATTTATTCATTAAAAATCTAAAAATTTTATTATTTATAATAATTTAAAGAAATGCATAAATATATATAAAAAAAAATGTATATAAAATTTTCTGGCAGTTGCGCAAATGTTTTAAGATAATTTATAATAATAAAACAAAAAAAAATATATATTTTTTTTTTTCTGGCAGTTGCGCAAATGTTTTAAGATAATTTATAATAAAAAAAATATATATATATATATTTTTTTTTTTGTTTTGTTTTTTGTTTTATTATTATAAATTATCTTAAAACATTTGCGCAACTGCCAGAAAAAAAAATATAAATAAAAACTTATACATAAAAAAATGTTAAAATGTTAAAAAAAATTAAATGTAAACTAGTACTTAAATCATTCGCATAATTTAATCTTATTAAGTATGACTTTATATATAATAATATTAATATATATTAATATATTATAGCAATCCTATTTCATAAATATATACTTTTATTGTACAATTATATACTGTGTTGCATTGAACACCTCAAAACATTTGCACATGTAAAAGTCTAAAAATGTACACACTATACAATGTATTCAGTTCGTAATGTAGCCTAAGTCTGTGCTGTTATATTACATGTTTCCATATATCATTCTGATTCTGATATTACGTGCATATCTTAGTTATGCAGGTTTTCCAGTGCTTTTTGCAACATTTCACTGAATTTCTGCTCTTGTTCTGGGGTCAGTTCATGCGTGAGATGGCTGGCGCATGGCAAATGACCGTCGAGCTGAAGATGGGGCTGTTCTCTGACGCCCAGGTGGAGGCGGATCCTCTGGCAGCCTCAGAGGAAAGCCAGCCCATCCCCTGCCCACCTGACGTCACGCCCCACTACATCTGGATTGAGGTTACTTCCTGTTGCCCTGTTTATCTGTGGAAGCTTATGGGCAGTTTCACAGCTGTGGATTTACCTGAGCCGAAAGCTCCTTATGATACACACCTGAAATAGCTTGAAGACTCCTTGTGAAGAAAACTCACTCCCCTATACACTTTTTACTTCACTTTGCTACAGAAATGCTGTTTTTGGTTTATTTTGTTGTGATACATTTTTTTGTTTCCCAAAGTGACAACATTTTATTAAAAGTAAGTTAGTTGTTTTTGGTTTCTGTTGATCTAGTTTCTGGTCCAGCGTTTTGAGATCGCCAAGTACAGCAGCGCTGATCAGGTGGAGATTTTCGGCAGTCTTCTGCAGAGGTCTCTGTCTCTAAATGTTGGCAGCCCAAAAAGCAGCCTGAACCGCCACGTGGCGGCCATTGGACCACGCTTCAGGTTAGCAAGAAGACTACACTGTGAAAAATAGTTTTTCAAAGTTGTAAACAAACATTATTGAACTAAGTTTGACAAAACATACTATTTTAGTCTACCTATTTCAGAAATTGACATTTGATTCAACAGAAAGATGGAAATTAATTTACCAACCACTTAATGAAAAAGAAGGAAACTGTCAAGAACATGTCCAGGTCATATTTCACCTCTAAATTAGAGGAAAGCAGTTTAAAATAATAAAGAGGGCTTCACATACGGTGAATGCATCTGGAAATTTGGTTTGATGCTCACACTGCACATAGTGTGACCCATTAAATATAACTTTAAAAAAAATAAAATAATAATTTATAGTACCGGTATTATTGCACTTCATTTAGTTTATTTATTTTTTAAATAAAACCATAAACCAAATAATAATACTATTGTGATAAAAATACTAAAAAAATTATAATACTTGATAATACTATTATATGTGACCTTGGACCACAAAACCAGTCTAAACCACAGCCAACAATACATTGTATGGGTCAAAATTATTATTTTTTCTTTTACACCAAAAATGAATGATTAGGATATTAAGTAAAGATCATGTTCCATTTAGATATTTTGTAAATGTCCTACTGTAAATATATCAAAAGTTAATTTTTGATTAGTAATATGCATTGCTAAGAACTTCATTTGGACAACTTTAAAGGTGATTTTCTCAATATATAGATTTTTTTTTTTTTGCACCCTCAGGTTCCAGATTTTTTAATAGTTGCATCTTGGCCAAATATTGTCCTATCCTAACAAAACATACGTCAATGAAAAGCTTATTTATTTAGATGTTTCAAAAAACTGACCCTTTTGTCTGGTTTTGTGGTCAAAAGCACTTATTTACCCAGCGCTTTTTTTTTTTTTTGGTTGTGCATGCCTAAGCTAAATCTATTTTAGGGTAATTTTTTGCAGTTTTTTTTTTTTTTTTTTTTTTACACATTTTTACAAAAAATGTCACCATTTAATTCAATATGTTACTTGCCATTTCTTATTATTTGTGACATTTAGTAGAAATTAGCAGAAATTCTTAGTTTTTTCATTGTAATTGATCAGTTTACACCAGTGTTATTTTTCTATCAATGAGATACTATTACATTTATATATGAGGAGAGCGAGTGAGAGATTTCAGTATTTCCATTTGAATTTTAATCCATTTTCATTTCAGCTTTAGTCATTTTATTGGTTTTGTCATTTTTATTGTTATTGTGTGTTTATACCGCTCAAAAGTTTGGGATCAGTAAGACTTGTAATGTTTTTCAAAGAAGTCTCTTATACTAGATTTGTTAAGTATGTTAGATTTAGTTTTAATTTTACTTTTAGTTAACTATAATAACCCTGATTGACAGCAAGAAAAAAAATAGGGTTTGACAATATTTCTGTGCACTCAGGTTGTTGACACTGGGACTTGCCCTCCTGCATTCTGACGTCGTGACCAACGCCACCATCCGTAACGTCCTACGAGAAAAGATTTACTCCACCGCCTTCGATTATTTCAGGTACTGCATAGAAAAAGTTTGGAGTTTTTGATATGATAAATGTTTTATTGAAGTAATGAAAACGTAGTTCTAGTGAAACTTTTGTTTGTTAATGATAATAACACTGATTTGTAGTTGATTTTCAGTTTTAGTTAAAGGGTTAGTTCATCCAAAAATGAAATAAGCCTATTATTTACTCACCCTCAAGGCATCTTAGGTGTATATGACTTCCTTGTTACAGACGAATGCAGTCGGAATTATATTAAAAATTGTTCTGGCTCCTTCAAGCTTTATAATGCAATAGGTGGGGGTTTCTCTTCATCAGTCCAAAACAAGTCCAATAAAGTGCATCCATCCATGAATAAAGACATCCTGTAGTGAATCGAAATATCCATATTTGAAGCGTAACAATCACTTTTCTCTAGCTTGTGCTAACACAGAAGCAGCTCTGTGCGAATAAGAATTACAAAACGAGGATTTGTAAAGAAAAATGAAAAAAAAAGTGAAGAGGAGACTGGTTTGCCTCCTTTGCTCCTTTAAATACACATTGGTTTTCATGAGATTCACAGTTGCAACGTCTTTCGCCCAGAGCTGCTTCCGTGTATAAATGCGCAAGCTAGAGAAAAGTGATTATTACGTTTTAAATATGGATATTTTTTCTTACGAAACACATCGATTCACTACAGGAGGCCTTTATTCACCCATCGGAGCCATGTAAGGCACTTTTTATTATAGATGGATGTACTTTATTGGACTTGTTTTGGACTGATGAAGATAAACAGCCACCCGCTGCCATTATAAAGCATGAAGGAGCCCAAACGATTTGTAATATTTTTTAAATATTATATAAGGCTTTAAAGCACATGCAAAAAATGTACTTTTGTGATTGCGAATAACTGCAGTGTCCCGTCAGTGAATGCATGTCGTGTCACAGTATATTGAGCGGGAGGCATGCTGTAGCATGATACTACGATGTTTTCAAAAGCAGATTTAATCATCCACGATCAAAAATCGTCATCACCCCTAATCAAAACTAGTACTTGAAGCACCGGAGCTGATGAAAATGTTGTCAGTCTCTCTTGAGCTATTTATCTGGCTAGATTAAAGGTCCCATATTGTCAAAACTGAAATTTTCATGATAACTGAGGTCTATGTAACTACCATATAAGTTTCAAAACAGTCAATCCACAGTAAAATGCACACAGCCTGCATAAAGTAGCTGTGCCTTTTCAGGAGCCGCTGTGACTTCCGTAAAAATGTGACGTCTGATCTACTCAGTGACCGCCCCGAGCACCAACCACCGTCCTACCCTTTCTTTTGCCAAACCCACAGACAACATCGTGTCCATTCCATTGCTAAGCAACAACAACACGAAAACAAGTCGAGAAAACGCTGTTCAGTCGATGGATGTCAGGAAACTACATCGTTGCACAGGCTTCCGAACAACATTAACATAAGAGACCAGTGGCAAGTCAACTTCAGCCTCTTTCACACAGCCACTCTGGAAAATACATGGATAATTTGTCCCATGATTTTTTACGGAATTGTTTGATATGGTTCATTCACATAGTGAAAAGACAAGTGACATTTGTATGTGAGATGTAATGCGACGCGTACGTTTCACTAAACTGAAACTAACCCGACGAACGATCTGTGCTTCAACGCTGATAGTGAGGAGCTCCCTGATCGCTTCTTCATTCCAGTTTGCACATATTTTTTCGTCGTGAAGAGTTGCACGATAACGTGCATCACTACAACACTGCCTTTTGGTTCTGGCTTTTGTTCACACAGCGCTCGCTCCCGTAATTTTCTAGCCTGGGTGTCCCCATACTGCCTTGCGCAGCGCGATTTTATTCACGCTTCTAGTCAGTCTGGAAACCATGGACCTAATTTTCACCTAAGATAGGGAACCAATCACAGAACGGGGAGGGAGCAGCAAGACGATGACGCCTTCTATGCGACTCACCGAAGGATCCAGCATGGCAGCAGACGCAAAGTTATCTTTCGTGTCTACACCGTGGTCTACACTGGACGCGAGCGGCGCGACAAATGACATTAGAATGCAAGTTTATTTTGAAAAAAGAGCAACTTTTTGCGTTCGCTCTACATACGTCATCCGGTATAATTGAAACGATTGGCTATGAGCTACGCACAGGCGCATTTGATAGACATTCGTATCGCCCAATAAACGGCTCTGGGCATTCGTAAACCACGCCTCAAATACGAGAAAATGAACATGTGGTTCCCAGACCACGAATCATGACGAAGTCATAACGTGGTCTGGTGATAGCCAGGCTAGTAATTTTCCGGAATCAGCACGCATTGTGAAAGGGGCTTTTCTAAAGCAACAGTTAGGTAGCTTACTGCATTCTGTTTGAAAAAGAAAAAAACATTAATTATCATTCTGAAACATTCTTTTGAGTATCACCAAGCCACAGCTCAAAAGGAGTTTCACCAGGTTACTTGTGGTTGGCCTGGTCGTGCATCACTCAGAAAACAACAGGCCAATCAGAAGAGAGGCTCATGAATATTAATTAGACGGGCCAAAATCAACCTGTTCTTGACAGAGCTCCTAAAAAAGGAGCTGTAAAAATATATTGAGATGGATTTTGGCACTTATACCGCAAATATATATTCTTAAGGACATCAACAACTAAAATAAACCTCCAGAAATGTGTACAATATGGGACCCTTAAATGT
>NC_133383.1:4755968-4758468 GCF_049309525.1 Garra rufa | reverse complement strand
ATTTATTTTATATTTAATATTTTTTAAGTATTTATTATATTATATTGTATTATTCAAAAGTGCATTCTTTCATACATAAGGAAAATGTTTTCCTATTTTAGGACCTTTTTTGCAGTGACTTTTTAAATTACAATTATGCACATTTCCCCAAAATTTAAAAAACAAAACTTTCTATAATATGAAAAAAGATATTACATTACATTACATTACATTACATTACATTACATTATATTATTCAAAAATGTTCTTACATTTATACAAAAAGGAATTGTTTACAAAAATATTTTATTTTATTAATTATAATTTTAAAATAATGATTTTTTTTATATTATTTAAAAGTGCACTTACATTTTTTACACACAAATGTTTAAAATGTTTTCCTATTTTAGGACCTTTTTGCAGTGTCTTTTTTATGACAATTATACAAAATTTCCCAAAATGTAAAAAAACAAAACTCTTTCTATAATATGAAAAAAATATTATATTATATTATATTATATTATATTATATTATATTATATTATTAATAATAAATACTTTTTATGCACTTTTAAAATGCATTTTTTATGCAAAGGAATTGTTTACAAGATATTTTATTTTATTATTGTATTTTATTTGTATTTTGTTTTATTCAAAAGTGCACTGACAGTTTCACACAGGACAGGTTCAAATCTTTTTTTTTTTGTGATAAATTGAGATAAAGACATCAGTAGCCAAAAAGTCTGGAATCATTGCAATATTAAGTTACTGAAAATTAAATGAGAATAATCAATGAAAGAGTAATTATTACAAATAAATTCCAAAAAATATTCAACTTTACCTTCTAAGGTATCTCATTTTGCCCAATTTTAAGGCAACTTTAGCAGTTTTTTTAAGGATTATACATTGAGTGTGCAATCTCAGAATGCACTGCATCAAAAAAAGAATTAAATGAGTTGAGTTGAATGAATGAAACCTATTTTACCTAGGTGGAAAAATTTTATTTAATTTTTTCGCGCCATTCGAAAGCACACTGACATATTTTGTATCTGAAATCATTATCATTGCAATATTGGTATTGAAAATATAACGAGAATCATCAATGAAAGAATGAGAATTTCCAACTAAATTCCACAAAATAGCTCTGTTCTAAACTCTAGTGAGCTGTCTACCTATAATACAGTAATAAAACGTTTGCTTAAATATTTTGACCTGATTAAATATGCACTATATATATATATATATATATATATATATATATATATATATATACACGAGTATCACACCATTTGATTAGCAAAATTTCAGTCCAATTTTGAGGTTTTGGTCCAGAGCTCCATTTGATGTCACTGTTTGACCTCTTTTCTTGCTTTGTAGGTTCAAAAATGCAGACGCCATTGTGGCTGAAGTGACCCGTCTGGTTCGACTGGATCCTGGCGCTGTCAGCGACGTGCCGGAGGCAGTCAAGGTACTACCACACCAGGACATTATGTACTACTACGTGCAAAAAATCCGTCTAATTGTTGCTTGTGTTCTTTCCCATAGTTCCTGGTGACATGGCACACCATTGATGCTGATTCTCCAGAGCTCAGTCACATACTGTGCTGGGCTCCTGCAGATCCTCCCACCGGCCTCTCGTACTTCTCCAGCATGTATCCTCCTCATCCGCTGACTGCTCAGTATGGAGTCAAAGTCCTGCGCTCCTTCCCTCCTGTACGTATCAGCAGGGCAGCGCTATAGTCTCTGTCTTTGCCTCTAGATCAGCCATTCTCAGCCTTTCTTATTCCAATTACCCCATTGTTATTTGACTGCTGCAATGACAAAGCTGTTTGTTTTCAAATCTGTTTATTTACGTAACTATATATTTAACATTTATTTAAATATTTAAAGTTATGTTTATAGTAATAATAGTTAATAAAATATTTAGAATAATTCAAGTCCATAATAAGTTTCAACAGCTAATATATCTTTTTTTTTTTTACTCTCAAATAACCGTTTCAACCCAATAAAATATCTTAGTGCTTGACATACATTGAAAAAAGTGATTTCCTTGAATTTTAAATATTCTTATTATTAATTCCCATTTATATTATTATTATTTTTTTTATATTAATTCCTATGATTTTTCCAATTTCTCCTATGACCACGTGTATACCCAATATAACAGAGTTTGATGTAATAAAAAAAAGTTTTTACTTTTTTAATATACTTAAAATATTTTAATGTTGATTCCCATGACTTTTCCAGGCTTAGAAATCATGTTACAAATAGCAACTTTTGCCCGGTAAAACATTTTAGTTTAATGTAACTAGAAAAAATATCTTCATTACAAACATTTCGTTGAATTTTTTTTTTTTTTTTTTAGAATATTTTAAATATTTGTTCCTATGATTTTTTCCAGGCATAAAAATCACACATAAAAAAAAAAAAGAATTCTACCTAATAAAATATTTTAGAATTTTAAATAAATAAAAAAAATGCTAATTAAAAAATTCCCTTGACTTTTCCAGGCCTAGAAATCA
>NC_133383.1:4671477-4755468 GCF_049309525.1 Garra rufa | reverse complement strand
CTTAAAGATTTATACATATCCTTATCTATTTCTTATAAATTCTCTAAATCTATTCTATCACTTTTTTTTATCTTAGCACATACTTGGTGAATAAAAGTATTAATTTCTTTCAAAAATAGAGAAAATAAAAAATTTACTGACCACAAACTTTTGAACAGTAGTGTATATTTATTTTAGAAAAGATTTCCATATATATATATAGCAAGTCATCATATCAGAATAATTTCTGAAGGATCGTGTGACACTGAACACGGGAGTACTGATGAAAATTCAGCTTTGATCACAGGAATAAATTACATTTTAAAATATATTCAGATAGAAAACACTTATTTTAATTTGTAATAATATTTCACAATTTTACTATTTTTACTGAGATTTTGATCAAATAAATGCAGCCTTGCTAGTCATATGTTTCAAAAAACATAATTTACTAATAAGTAAGACTCTTAAGATTATTATAAACATGGACACCTGTGCTGATTCTTCTTTAGAAATCAAAAGTGGGAGGCGGCTCTCTGCCTGTCAGTCATTTTTCATGTTCCAGTGGCAGCTCATACAGTGATATAAAACATTTATAGCAACCTATTAGCTTTAGAATGATATTATATGTTATTGCATAAGATGTACAGATTAATAGTGTGTTTATTGAGTGCTGTGTTTGTGTTGTGCTTCAGCGGACATCGGTGAGCTTCTGGAGCAGATGGTGGAGGAGATCACGCACTCTTTGTCAGGCCCCGCTAAAGACTTCTACCAGCGCGAGTTTGACTTCTTCAACAAGATCACCAACGTCTCAGCTATTATCAAGTAAGTGATTTTCACCACATATGAGCTCTCTTCCAAACACTAGTGAACTGCCTCACTATTGACTGCAGTTATCTTACTAGTCAGCATCCTAAATGAAATAGAACCTCATAAGGAAATGATTAGAAACTCCATAATTTAATCACTGATTTCATTCCAATTTATTCTAGGATTGTGCTATCCCTGAAGAATGTGTACGATGAGGTCTTAAAACTTGATTAAAATTAGTTTGTGAGGTGATGAAAAGCTACTAATTAATTCAATCATAATAATGTCAAATCTAACTCACTTTAAATTCTAAAATAAATAAAAATGAATGCTACAAAAATTATTTTTTACCTTTATATTATGAATTGTCATTTGTGATTATTTGTTTAATTATTTGTTTTTTAAATTATTTTTACTCATAAATATCAGTTTCTACCCAATACATGTTTTTATTATTAGAGCTTGACATAAAAAATAAAATAATATATATATATATATATATATATATATATATATATATATATATATATATATATGTATATTTACTTTTTAATCATTATAAATATTAGAAAAAAAATACCCCTGACTTTTCCAGGTCAAGAAATCACAGAATTATTGGGGTGAATTATTATTATTATTATTATTATTATTATTAGAAATTAATGTAATTTTAATGTGGTTTACAATATTTTAATTTAGATGTAAAACTTAATATATAAATAAAAATATTTTACATAAATATATAAAAAATATGTTTTCAAATTATTTTTTAATATGTAAATATTATTGTCTAGCCAATAAAATATTTTTCAGACCAGAGCTTGACAAAACTCGAAAAAAACTTAACTTTTAATAATTTAAAAATATGTTTAATATTAATTGACTTTCCCAGGTCTTGTTGTTGTTTTTACTTTTTAACCATTTTTAAATATTTTAATATTGATTCCCATGACTTCTCCAGGTCTAGAAATGTTTTTATTAGTAACATTAGAAATTAATGTTTTTATTCCCAGCAGTGATTCATTAAATTGTCAATTTAAAAACAATAAAAATGAAACACTTTACAATAGTTTAACTTATAAATGTAATACTAAATATTGAAATATAAAGTATTTTATATAGATATTTTAAATGTATTTGTATATACATTTTTAAAAATGTATTTGTTTACCTGCATGTCATGAATTTTGTCATTTATGATCGCAAGGTTTTTAAATTCTTTTTTACTTAAAAATATAAATGTCTACCCAATAAAATGTTTAAAATTAGAGCTTGACATAACTAGAAAAAATATAATTGATTTTTTTTTTTTTTTTACTTTAAAAAATAAAAAAATAAATTAAAAATACATTTAAAAATCTGTGTGATTTCTTAAGCTAGAAAAGTCATTAAATTATTATTAATATTAATATTAATATTAAAAATATTTTACCATTTATAAAAAAAAATAAATTGACATTTTTCTAGTTATGTCTAACTCTAGTTCTGATTCTGATGTTTGGACTGTTTAATTATTGTGAAAAGAATTACACATTTCTCCCTTCCCAAAAATGATCACTGTAATAAAAAATTAAAAAACATTTTCACTGTAAAGTATAATATAATATATAAGTAAAATATACTAAAACTAAAAGTATTATTATTAGTATTTCTTGTACTGTCTTTAAATGAAACAGATGAAAAAGTTATTGTACTAATTAAAGTAATTGTACAGTCAGTTATTGGAAGATATTAATTTTCTCTATGCAATACCTTGAATGCACTAGGAAATAGAAATAAAAGCATGCTATTCTTGTTTTCAGGCCTGTTCCTAAAGGAGACGAGCGTAAGAGAGCGTGTCTGAAGGCGCTGTCAGAAATCAAAGTTCAGCCAGGTCAGCAATTGGTCAATTTAAGATAAATCGGAGTAGTTATTTGCGATAAGAGTAATTGAGCTTTAAAAATATTACTTATTAGGTATTTGTGTCATTTTTATCTGGTACTGTAATCAGGATGCTATTTGCCAAGCAATCCAGAAGCTATCGTCCTCGATATCGACTACAAGTCGGGAACACCTATGCAGAGGTACCGCAAAACATCACATGCTATCTGTTTACATTTCACATGTGATTTATGAGCTCATTAACATTAGCCTGTTTTTACAGCGCTGCCAAAGCCCCTTATCTGGCAAAATTCAAAGTGAAGAGGTGTGGAGTTAGCGAGCTGGAAAAAGAGGGTGAGTCGCGTATGACATTTCGTATGACATGAACTTACAGCGATTGCAGTGTACATGTGTGACTGTAAGCGGCTCTGTCTGTGTGTGTGCAGGTCTGCGCTGCCTGTCAGACTCTCAGGATGAAGGTGATGAGAATTCAGAGACGGCTCAAAAGGTCTGCTGGCAAGCGGCCATCTTTAAAGTGGGCGATGATTGTAGACAGGTCAGTATCATGGGAAACATACTTCATGTAAATGAGGGAATCTCATCAAACCTTTTAAGTCTGTGCCATACTGCAAAATTAAAGAAAAACAAGAAGTTATCATTTTTAGAACCATTTAAGATTTTGTACCATATAATTTTTTTTATTTTTCATGAATATATATATGTGACCCTGGACCACAAAACCAGTCTTAAGTCGCTGGGGTATATTTGTAGCAATAGCCAAAAATACATTGCATGGGTCAAAATTTTAGATTTTTCTTTTATGTCAAAAATCATTAAGAAATTAAGTAAAGTTCATGTTCCATGAAGATTTTTTGTAAAATTCCTACTGTAAACATATCAAAATGTAATTTTTGATTTGTAATATGCATTGTTAAGAACCTAATTTGGACAACTTTAAAGGTGACTTTCTCAGTCTTTTTGATTTTTTGCACCCTCAGATTTCTGATATCAAATAGATGTATCTCAGTCAAATATTGTCCTATCCTAACAAACAATACATCAATAGAAAGCTTATTTATTGAGCTTTCATATTATGTATAAATCTCAGTTTTGTCAAATTTAACCTTATGACTGGTTTTGTGGTCCAGGGTCACATATATATACTTTATGTATATATTACATTTCACTCCAAAAAAATACACTTCCGCTCAATTTTTTTAACGCTTTTTAAAGGAGCCTCATCAAGGCTGCATTTATTTGATTAAAAATACAGAAAATAACTGTAATATTGTGAAATCTTAATGCAATTTAAAATATTGTTTTTCTATTTTAATATATTTTAAAATATAATTTATTCCAATGATGCGAAGCAAAAAAAAAATTTTTAGCATCAATACTTCAGTCTTTAGTGTCACATGATCCTTCAGCAATCGTTCTAATATTCTGATTTATTATCAGTGTTGGATCCTGTGGTACTTTTTTTCAGGATTCTTTAATAAATAAAACAAAAAAAACAGCATTTATTTATTATTTACTTTTGTAACAATAGACACCTTGTTCAAAGTTTGGGGTCGGTATTTTTTTTTTCTTTCTCTCTTTGAAAGAAATTAAAACTTTTATTTTACAAGGATGTGTGAAATTGATAAAAGGTGATAGAAACCTTTTCTAACAATGGAAGTCTTTACTGTTTTCAATAAATGCTGTTCTTTTTATTCATCAAAGAAATCTTAAAGTATCACAGGTTCCAAAAAAATATTAAGCAGCACGACTGTTTCCAACATTGAAAGTAAAAGTAATAAATCAGTATATTAAAATTATTTCTGAAGGCTGCAGTAGTGACTGATTTTTAAATTAAGCTTTGCATCACAGCAATAAATTATATTTCAACGTGTATAAAAATAAAAATCAGTTATATTAAATTGCAGTAATATTTAATTATATTACTTTTTTCCCTGTATTTTTTATACATATAGATATATTTATATACTTTTTAGAAGCTATATATATATTATAACATATATATTTTCACCATATTTTTGACATTTGTTTTACACCAAGTACAACCTTTATTTTATTTTTTATTTTTTCAGTGTAAAAGTAATTTATCAGTAATTCATCAAAAAGTATGCTGACTTAATTGTCGTGAAAATTTTACATTTGAAGGTATCATAAAATCTGATAAAAATTATAGATAAAAAATCTTTAGTCATTTAGTATATTATGTTTGAAAATAAATCATTGATAATAAAAATAAATACATTAATGTAATTTCATGCAATCAATATATTTGTTTATTTTTATTTATTTATTTTTTTCCAGTGTAAAAGTAATTCATCTGGAACTATTACAATAAAGAGAATTTTATGAGAAATTATTGTATAATGACTTAATTGTCATGAAAATTAAAAATTTGAAGGCTTTATAAAATCTGATAAAAATAATAGATACAAATCTTTGAATGCACTGTCATTTAGTATGTCATGTTTGAAAATAAATCCTTGATTTAAAAAAATAAATGCATAAATGTCATTTGATGTAGTCTTTGTATTTCATTTTTTTGCGTTTTCGATTTTGGGGTAAAATTTGCCCCTGATGTTTTTGGAGTATTCACCATTAAATTGATTTATTACTTAATTTATTTAACAAAGTTAAGCCAAATACAGATTTGGAGTTTTAGCACAAATAAATTGTACAAACATGACCCTAAAATTTCTCGCCTTGAAAATAGCCACAGAAGCTGGAGTGCCCTTTAAGCCCAAACAAACGAACATTAATTTTTATTTTCTCTTTATCAGGACATGCTCGCTCTTCAGATCATCGGTCTCTTCAAGAACATCTTCCAGCTGGTGGGTTTGGATCTATTCGTGTTCCCATACCGAGTGGTGGCCACTGCTCCTGGAGTGAGTATCGCTTGAGCTTCCTGACAGTCTTCATGTTCCTGACCTGCTAATGTTTGACCGGCTTACCTAAATTTCCTGTTTGATTTCCTTTCAGTGTGGTGTGATTGAATGTATTCCGGACTGTAAGTCCCGCGATCAGCTCGGCCGACAGACTGACTTTGGCATGTATGACTACTTCAGGAACCAGTACGGGGACGAGTCCACGCTTGCCTTCCAGAAGGTAACAAACACTTCAGTGCATTTCATAGATATTTTTTGTTGTATTGAATCACTTATGAAGCTCTGATTGTTTATTGCTGATACATCTTGTGTAATTTCTCTCTTTCTTTCTCTCTCAAAGGCTCGATATAACTTCATCCGCAGTATGGCCGCATACAGTCTGCTGCTCTTCCTCTTACAAATCAAAGACAGACACAATGGCAACATCATGTTGGACAGCAAAGGCCATCTCATCCACATCGGTCAGTCTAGCTTAACTTAAAGACATTTTTTGGCATCATTTTGTTTTTCCCCCAAAATCCACTTACTTACTTAAAATAGACTGTTTTTGCTACTGTAAATTTAAGATATGTAAATGTCCTCTTATGAGTGACTAACCACAAGTGTTATGTTAAATATAAAATATAAAATAAAAGCTCATTTAAAATATGAATTAAAAAAATTTAATATAAATGATGCATTTATGTTCTGTTTTGATTTTTCTTAATATTCTGAATTTGCTTTCATTTTTATACATTTTTTGTTTTAATTTTAGCTACATTTTTGTAATTTTGTTATGTGCTTCTGCCTATTTGTGTTTTTTAAATATTGCTTTTTAGGTTTCATTTATTTTTATTTGACTTATTTTCTTTTTCTTTACCTTAAAATTATTTCAGTTAGTTGCCAAGGCAACATTTAAAAAATGTCTTTAGTGTAAGTTTTTTTTTTTTTTTATCTTGTATTTAGATTTTATTTTATTTTTGCAATTAACAAAAATGTAAACAATAATAACCTAATAACCTGGTTACAATTTTATTAATATTTTGAAGTGGTTTTCATTATTTATATTTTTAGTTTTTATATTATTTTTAGTTTTTTTTTTTTTTTTTTCTTGTAATTTATGTTCTTTTTTTATATATTACTTTTTAGGTTTAATTTATTTTTATTTTTATTATTTTTATTTTATTTCTTTTGCTTTACCTTAATTATTTCAGTTAGTTGCCGAGGCAACATTTCAAATTTGTTATTTAGTGTAAGTTTTTATATTTATATTTTATTTTATTTTTGAAATTAACAAAAATGAAACCATAATAACCCTGATTACAGTTTTTATGAATATTTTGAATTGGCTTTTATTTTTATGTTTTCTGTTTTTAATTTAAGCTAATTTATATTTTCAGTTTTTATTATTTTATTTTATTTTTTGTCATTTATGTGCTTCTGCCTATTTGTTTTTTTGTTTAGTTTTTTCTTTTTAGGTTTAATTTCTATTTCTTTTACTTTTAGTTCAGTATTACCTTTTATTTGTTTCCAGTTTGCCTTTTTTTTTTTTTTTTTGCTTTACCTTGAACTTTTTTCAGTTAACCTACCCAACATTTCATTTTTTTATTGTAAGTTATTTTTTTAATATTTAGATTTTATTTTATTTTTGCAATTAACAAAAATGTTAGCAATAATAACCCTGGTAACCTCTACATACTAATCATGCATTCTTGCATAAATACTTAAATTAGACTCAAACCAGTTATTTTGAAATTATTCAATTGACTTAATGTTAATGTTTTTAATAGTATATCTGTTGTGTTTATCTTACAACCCATTATTTATTTCATTCTTGTAACAAAAACACAAATGTAAGAAAATGTACAGGCAATTTGAGTCTTGATTTTTTTTTTTAAGTATCTTCAGATCCGTAATTTTATAAGATCCAAAACTCATTCATATCAGTGCCCGACCCTAAGTAGTTTAGAAGAAATTGTAGTTAAACATCCCAGTGCCAAATAAAAAATTTCTACTCTGTATAGCAAATTTGTCAATGCTTCCAAAGAATCTACAAATCATAAAAGACTAGCTTGGATTGATGATTTTCAGATGGATGTTACAGAAAATGAATGGGAAGAAAGTTGTGTTCAAGCGCAAACATTATCGATCCATACCCATTTTAAACTAATCCAATATAATTGGATAATGAGAACATATATTACACCGGAAATGTTAAATAAATTTAATAGAAATATGTGGGATATTTGTGGAAAATGTTTGACTTACAAGGACACACTATTCCATTGTGTTTGGCAATGTGAGTACTTGCAATCCTTGTAATTTCTAAAACTATTGGTAAAGAAATCCCTGTCTGCCCTAAAATTTGTAATCTTGGTCTTTTTCCAACTGCCTTATCTTTGAAATCATATGAGCAGAAGTTTGTGAACCTGTGTCTATTGCATGCGAAGCGCCTGATCGCTATTCACTGAAAAAGTATTCATGGTCCATCTCTGTTCTCTGGATTAAGGAAAAGTCTTCTTGTATAGCAATGGAAAGACTAACTTACTCAATCAAACAAAAAATGCACATATTCTACAAAATTTGTAAAAATAATGTGATCATACTCAAATGTTTAATGACAGTTGACTGTTAATATGTGAATTATGTTTGTTATGACTTTATTTTAATATATTTTTCAATTTCATTGGAATTTATGTGTTGAACTGTCACTGTCTTAATCAGTGTTGTTTTTGACAACCATCTTAGATTTAGTCTTAGTCTTTTGGACTAAAATGCTTATTAGTTTTAGTCAAATTTTAGTCACTTCTATACGTGATAGTTTTAGTCCAATTTTAGTCGACAAAGTCAAAAAGGTTTTAGTCTAGTTTTAGTCGACGAAAAGTCAAAAAGGTTTTAGTCTAGTTTTAGTCGACGAAAAGTCAAAAAGGTTTTAGTCTAGTTTTAGTCGACGAAAAGTCAAAAAGGTTTTAGTCTAGTTTTAGACAAAAAAGGGGAAAAAGTAGTCTTTTAACAAATTAATGTAGGTCAGTAAGTATTTTGCTGTTGGGTAGTGTCACTTATAAGTTCTGAAAATAGCAGATCTATAGTTCAACACAATGTGAGCTTCCGGATCGACTATTTTCACCAATAGCTACAATAATGAAGGAATGTTTTAAAACATAAAAGACAAACAAGATTAGAATGCTAAAACGGCTTGCCATACTAGTATAGCAGAGTATTTAATGCTAAGACGGCTTGCCATAGCGGCAGATACGTTTTAAGTTTTGATTGGCATGCACAATAAGCAGAAATGTCGTGCATTTTAAACGTCTGACGGACCACCCACTAACATTTTCGTCTATTCTCGTCTTGTCAACGAAAACTCACACACGTCTCGTCATGTTTTAGTCATCAACGAGTCATTTTTATCTCGTCATCGCCTCGTTATCGTCATGAAAAAAAGTGGCGTCAACGAAATGATTTCGTCATCGTCATCGTTGACGAAAACATCACTGGTCTTAATGTATTTTAATTGCCATTTTTATTTAATTTAATTTTTATTATTATTATTGTTATTTCTATTTATTTATTTTTGCATATGTGTGTATTCTTGTGGCTCTGTCAGGGATAGGGTGGGTGTTCTATGTTGGTTACTAATGCAGTATATATGTAACACATTTGTTTGTTTTGAAACAATAAAAAGTATCTGAACAAAAAAAACAAAACACAAATGTAACTTAAAATGCATTTATTTATTTTTTTAATTATTAAATAAATAATAAATTAACTTAGATTTTAGATTTTTTTTTTTATTAGGTCCCACTTTACTTTAGGTGGCCTTAACAACTATGTACTTACATTTAAATTAATAATTTGGTACAATGTACTTATTGTGTACATTCATGTTTTTACATTGTTTTTATATGTGACCCTGGACCACAAAACCAGTCATAAGGTTAAATTTGACAAAACTGAGATTTATACATCATATGAAAGCTCAATAAATAAGCTTTCTATTGATGTATGGTTTGTTAGGATAGGACAATATTTGGCCGAGATACATCTATTTGAAATCAGAAATCTGAGGATGCAAAAAAATCTAAAAGACTGAGAAAATCACCTTTAAAGTTGTCCAAATTAGGTTCTTAACAATGCATATTACAAATCAAAAATTACATTTTGATATGTTTACAGTTGGAATTTTACAAAAAATCTTCATGGAACATGATCTTTACTTAATTTCTTAATAATTTTTGGCATAAAAGAAAACTCTAAAATTTTGACCCATGCAATGTATTTTTGGCTATTGCTACAAATATATCCCAGCGACTTAAGACTGGTTTTGTGGTCCAGGGTCACATATATTTTTAAAAAACCTATATGTAATTACATTTGTAATTAATTTCTGTAATTACCACCTTACACCTTAACCCAACCATAAACCTACCCATACCACCAAACCTGTACCTAACCTTTCCCATAACCCACCTCAATAGAAGCAAAAGTGTTTTGCAATGCAATATGACCACATTATGTACATTGTGCTTATTTTTTGATGTAAGTAAATAATAATTAAGGCCACCTAATATGAAGTGTGACCTTATTATTATTAAGTGGTGGGGTTTTTAAAGGATTCTCTTTGTGTCTTTATAGACTTTGGCTTCATGTTTGAGAGTTCTCCGGGTGGTAATCTGGGCTGGGAGCCCGACATCAAGCTGACTGACGAGATGGTGATGATCATGGGCAACAAGATGGAGGCCACTCCCTTTAAATGGTTCATGGAGATGTGTGTGCGCGGATACCTGGCTGTAAGGTGAGACGGGTGCTCTTCAATATTTCAGCATCCTCAGAGATGATGGATTAGGTCGGACGTGTGGACACAGAAGGGAGTCTGGGAAGGATTTGGGAGGATTTTGGCTGCCCTCTGTGGGCGGATTTTGTCCCCTGCTAACCACCCCAGTTTTTTACGATTGCATACGGTTTACTTTCTACAGGGATAATATTGTAAATAAAATTTTAACAAAATTTAAAACCATAAAACATTTTCATTACTTGAAATAATATTAATATTTCATGGATATAAAATAAAATGTAGAGAACCTTGAACCTTAATTAAAGGGGAAATAAAAATGAATTAAAACAGGATAGACATAAAAAAAAACAATAATAAGATAATAATAATAATAATAATAATAATAATAGATAATAAAAGATAAACATCAAAAACAAAAAAATAAACTTAAAACAAAAAATAAAATTACTAAAAATACAAATACATATGTAAAATATAAAAATATAATATAAACAATGTAAATGATATAATATAAAATATTTCATTTTTAATTTAAAATTAGAACAAAAATCGGGACCATGCAACATTTTCATTATTTGAAAAAAAAAAAAAAAAAACTTTTAATGGATGTAAAATAAAATGTAAAGAAAACCTTGAACTTATTTTATTTCTTGATGTACTAAAATAACTCAAAATAAAACTTAAATAAAAATGAATAAAAACAGAATAGACACAATTATTAATAATAAAAAAAGTAAAATTAAAACAAAAAAGTAAAATTACAAAAAAATATGCATATATAAAATATAAAACATAATACAAATAATGTAAATAATATATAATATTAAATATTTCATTTTTATTAAAAAAAATATACAAATAAAAATATATATGGATAAACTGTAATATCATCTCATTGATGCTATAATAGCCCTGGTTTTCAATCAGTGGTTTGTAATAATAATTTGTAATAGTAGTATAATTAGTTATTAATTCATGCCTTTTTTTTTGCTCTTTTATGTGTGTTTTATTTTTTAATGTCAGGCCGTACATGGATGCTGTTGTATCACTGGTGACATTGATGCTGGACACAGGATTGCCGTGCTTCAGAGGACAGACTATCAAACTCTTGAAGTACGTTAATGAATATTAAATCAGACTTTAACACTCTAATCTGTCGTTTCTTCCTCTGAAATTCTGATTGCTGCATGTCAGTGTTACTTTTGTATTTATTATGTATTATATTTTATAAAATTTTAAATTAACTTTTATTTTTATATTTACAGTTTTCAATTTCATTTTTGTTTAATTTGTAATGTGCTTTTGCCATTTTTGTTTTATTATTTTTAAGTACGTATTATTTATTTTTTATCTTTTTTATTTACAGTTTTAGTTTAATTTTTAGTAATTTTGTTATGTGCTTTTGCCATTTTTATAGTAGTTTATTATGTTTTTATTTTATATTACTGTTTTATTTTTGTATTTACATTTTCAATTAAAATTGTAACTTTTAATTGTGTAATGCTTTTGCCATTTTTTATTTTAGTTTATTTTGTTTTTATTTATGCATTTAGTTTTTCTTTATATTACTGTTTTATTTTTGTATTTACATTTTGTAAATTAAATTTGTTTAATTTTATTATTTATTTTTTATTATTTATTTTTTGTTGTTTAATTTATTTTGTAATGTGCTTTTGCTATTTGTTTTATTATTTTTCTTTATTTAATTACTTTTTTATTTGATATTACGATTTTTTTATTTACAGTTTTTCATTTAATTTTTGTTTAATTTTAAGTAATTTTATGTGCTTTTTCCATTTTTAGCATATTTTATTATGTTTTTATGTAATATTTTTGTTTAATTTTTAGTTATTTTGTAATGTGCTTTTGCCATTTCTATTGTTTTATTTATTATTTATTTTTATTACTTTTTATATTTAGCTTTTCATTTAATTTTAAATTTTTAGTAAATTTGTTATGTGCTTTTTATTGTTTTTTTGTATTTTATTATGCTTTTATTTAGTTATTTTACTGTTTATTTTATTACTATTTTATTTTTATATTTAGTTTTCAATAAATGTTTTGTTTAATTTTTAATAATTTTGTGCTTTTGCCATTTTTATTTATTTTATATTACTATTTTATTTTATGTTTACAGTTGTCAAATTAATTTTTGTTTAATTTGTAGTTTTGTAATGTGCTTTTGCCATTTCTATTGTTTTTATTTAATTACTTATTTTTTATTTTATAATAGAAATGGCAAAAGCACATTACAAAACTCCAAATTAAATTGACAACTGTAAATATAAAATAGTAATATAAAATAAATAAAAACAAACTACAATCAAAATGGCAAAAAAAATTAAACAAAATGTAAATTGTAATGTGCTTTTGCCATTTTTGTTGTACTTTATTGTTTTTATTTATTTATTTTATATTACTGTTTTATTTTTAAATAATATATCACTATTTTACTTATTTTAATTTTAGTTACATTTTTAGTATTTTTGTAATGTGCTTTTGTCATTTTTATTGTAGTTTGTTTTTATTTATTTTATATTACTATTTTATTTTTAAATAATATATGACTATTTTAGTTGTCAATTTAATTTTTGTTAAATTTTTTGTAATTTTGTAATGTGCTTTCGCTATTTTTATTGTATTTTATTATACTTTTTTTCATTTTATATTACTATTTAGCTTTATTACATTTTTTTCATCTAATATTTATATTGCATTTTATATCAAAAGTTAATAACTCTGCTGTATTGTGTTCGGCAGGCAAAGGTTCAACCCCAACATGAGTGAGAAAGAAGCCGCGGCCTTCATGATTAAAGTCATCGAGCGCTGCTTCCTCAGTAGCAGGTAACAAACATCACCTTGTCACCTGATATTCACAGTAAGAGTTTTAATGTGAACGTTTATGGTGACACTCTTGTGTTTCTCCGATACAGGAGCAAAACCTACGACATGCTGCAATACTACCAGAACCAGATCCCATACTGAGACCGGACTGACATCTCTTTACCGGCCTCGGATTGAGATCAGTGGTCATTATCAGTCTATTACAATCCTTTAAGACGAGCACTTTATCGATCAGAATAAATCGCCCGCTCTGATTGGCCCTGATGGCAGCGTGCAGGCGTGTCACTTCCTGTCTGGCTGCCTCGGGGCCTCTCTAGTGATCCGCTGTAGTCCAAAAGCTGCATGTTAGTCCTCTGATCTCCCTTTAAGGCATCTGCCATGATGGTTTGTGTGTGATTTTTGACATTCCATGCGTAGAAATGCATCCTTTAACTCTACTTGAATCTCTGGGTTTAGTCGCGTCACCCAGGAAGCCATTTGGAAGACTATGGCACAGATTGCACTGTAGATTACGTGCCGTCAGCAAATGACCTGTGTTATGCAATACATCATTGTTTGTATGTTGTAACTCGTCTGTACGTCGTGTTCGGCACTGAACGGGTGAATCTCACGAAACCAGTCAAGTATGGTAATTATAGTTTCGCAAGAAAATAGTCTATTTTTAGGACTGTTAGACATTGTGCATAGCAGAATTTTACATTTCTTGTTATTTTAAACCTAAATGGTGGTACTTAGGCATATGTACTGCCATAAATTTAGTGATTTAAATAAAGAAAAATTTTAGCATTTTGTTTACTGCAATACAACAAAAATTACTGTAAGGCAAAGAAATGGTACACCATCTGAATGCTTGGCTAGAATAATGCAAATAAAAACAATAAAAATAATGTAAAATGCAATGCTCCCTAAAAAATAAATACATACTTTTTTTTGCATTGACATTTCATGTTAATGTAATGCAAAATTTCACTAATTAATATTTCTAGATCTGTACTGCCTTTAATTGGTGTTTATTTTAATACAATTTTCAGCTTTTTTTTACTATAATACAACAAATTATATACAGACTCACATACATGTGTATATATGTATATGTGTGTATATACACACACACAAAATGAGCATTGATAAAAACTGTTGGGAAACATGCGTGCTTGGTAATGCAAACAAAAATAAAAAAAATAATGCAAAATGCAATGCTCCTTAAATTTTTTTTTTTCATTGACATTTTTACACAAAGTTTCATGTTAATGTAATGCAAAATGTCACTAATTAATATTTCTACATCATGGTGGTATTTGTTGTACTGCCTTGAATTGGTGTTTATTTTAATGATTAAAATATAACAAAAATAGCAGTATTACACTGAAAGTAACATGAAAAAATTGTACAATGTCTAAATGCATTAATGAAAACTGTGGGGAAGAATGTCCAAAATAATTGCAAATAATATAAATGAAAAATAAAATATCTTAATGCTCCTCCAAAAAAAAAACACATTGATGAAAATCGTTGGGAAACATGCATGCTTGATAATTAATGCAAATGAATAATAATAAAAAGTAATGCAATGCTCCTTTTTTTTTTTTTGCATTAACATTTTTAAACATATTTTAATTTTAAGAAAATTTACAGAATTTTGTATTATAAAGAAACAAAAATTTCTGTATTAAACTGAAAGTAACATGAAAAAAATAACTGAAAAAAATAGTACAATGTCTGAATGCTTTGAGAGGAAAAAATCGTGGGGAAAAATTGAAGTTTGGACAGAATAATTGCAAATAATATAAATTGAAAATAAAATATCTTAATGCTTCTCCTCCTCCTCCAAAAAAAAAAAAAACCTATATATATATATATATATGCATTTTTGCATTGTGAAATTGTTCAGTACATTTTCAAACACAATGCATCATTAATGTAATGCAAAAATGCTGTTTTTTATACATGGTGGTGTATGTTTTCTAACCATTAATTTGTGTCGATTAAAATTAAGAAATATTATAGCTTTGTTTTAGTATAAATCAACCAAAAGTAATAATTTATGAAATTTGTGGGGAAACATGCATGCTTAGTAATACAAATAAAATACTGCAAAAGTTCGCTATGCTTATGAAAATAGGCATTTTTTTTTGCAATGTTCACATCATTCATTAAAAAAACTTATATTTATGACTTTATTCATGCATTACATATTTTTTAATTGTTGCTTTTTACTATAATACAACAAAAAATACTGTATTACACAAAGTAATGGGAATTACAAAAAAAAAAATGTGATGATAATAAAATCGTGCAAATAATAATACAAATAAAATCCAAAATGCTCCTAAAAATAGGCTTTATTTTCTTTATGTAAAATATAATGTTGCTTTTTGGGTGAAATTTAAGATGAATGCGTTTTCGTGAGATTCACTCAAACGTCGTTTATGTGTTTTACTCCTAACAGGGATCTTCAACCCAAAAAGAAAAAGTAGTTTACTGACTAAACAGAATATCTGGTGTCATTTTGCATGTGTTTTTAAAACATTGAAGATGTAATTTCATAGTGGACGAAATAGGGATCTGCGAGTATTACCTTCATTCATTAGATTTGCTGTATAGTTGCTGTTCTTCATATGCTGTCGTAGTTTCGCTGATTTTTTTTTTACTCACTAGTGAATCGTTTTAAATGATCTCTATGACATTAGAGACAAAAGCTTTAGTCTTATGAGCAATTCCTTTAATGTTACTCAAAGATAAGAGATTATTTTAGCAGCATAGCAACGATAGATTATAGAAGCTATAGTTCATTTGTGTGTATATATGTGTGTCGGATATTTGTGACGATATGGCAGAAAATACTTTGTGTACGTTAAAGTTTTAATTGATTTTCATCGTCATTGACAATCAGGTCGCTTGTTGAGTTGTGTTCTGTGTGAATCCATTGACATGTTTGTCATCGTGTGCTGGGAACGTCTCTTAACCTCATGACAAGCCGTCGCCGGTGATATACGCCGTTCGTCCGCATTTGCACTTTTAACATTTCATTGCTGTCAGTGTAATCAATCAAATGTATTTGTGAACAGAAATGAACCTGAAAGCATCTATTAAAATGTAAACACTTGGACAAAACTGCTGCTTGTAGTCTTTGACGCCGTCATTTTGAGCGGTCCGTCGGTAATCTGCCATGATTGCGTTCCATTATTCATCGTAGAACCCGATCCGATGTGTGTTTTACCTAGAGGACGCTTCAGATGCTCTGTTAATATTTAATTGCGTGATGTAGCCGGCGGTCGCAGATCAGATCTGCTGAGCTAATGCTGGAGCTTCCATGTTACAGACTTACAGACTCCGTTTGAAACACATCTAAAATCTCATCAGATGAGCCTTGTTTGAACACTAAAATAAAGCAATGCTCCACAGGAGTCGGAGTGTTAGTTTTACAAGTAAAGGATGTTCTTATGCATTATGCAAAGCAATTTGATAAAAGACACAAAACAAATGAGGCTTTAGAGTAAATTCAGTTTTATAATGCCCAGTTGAGCATATATACATGCATCTAAAATTAGAGTTAATTCAGAAATTGTAAATTAACTATATTACATATTATAATGTACTATTTTTTTGTGTATATATGTAGAAAAAAAAAAGTACACTTATGTATATGTACACAAAAATTATACATACAAAAATATAGTACGCCATCATTATAAATATGATGGTGTACTATATTTTTTTATATATAAAATACCATCATTTGTCATTTTTCTATAAAAATGTAATTTTAATTTCTTTAATATATTTCCTTTAACCATGTGAAATTCTTTGATTTTCAACAGGTTAAAATGCTAGAACTTAAATTCTGTAATTATTCTGTCAGGACTTATTTTGCAATGATGTAAACAATATATGTTGGGCTGATGTTTACAAGGAAGGTCATCCTGATGATGCATTAGTAGCTTTTGAAAGATTATTTTATTCTTTGGTGGATAAACATGCGCCTATTAAAAAACATACAGTGAAGAATATTAGGGCACCATGGATTGATAAGGAATTGAAGAGCATAATGGTAGAAAGAGATTTGGCAAAGTGTATAGCAAATAGAACAGGGAAAAAACAGGATTGGGAAGTATATTGTAAATTGCGTAATCAAGTAACTAAGATTAATAGAAAAAAGAAAAGAACATTTTATAAAGTAAAAATAAATGAAAATAAATATGATGGAAAAAAACTGTGGAATATTATTAATGAGATAATGGGTAGGAAATCAGGTCAAACTCCTTTTTTTATTGAGACAGGGGAATTATTTTTAACCAAATCAGATGAAATTGCCAATTATTTTAATGACTTTTTTATAAATAAAGTGAATAAGCTTAGAGAAGTAATGTCAATTGATAATGTTACATCAAGTGAAAAGCAAATTGAAAATATGGTAAGTGATAACCCAGCCCTATGTTTTAAATTGAATGAACTAAATGTACAACAAGTGGAACAAAAATTATTAATGATAAATATAGATAAACCATCGGGAATGGATAACTTAGATGGACGTCTTGTAAAATTAACAGCCAGTTGTTTGGCAGGACCAGTTTGTCACATTTTTAATGTGAGTATTAAAGAAGGGATTTTCCCTTCAGCTTGGAAAGAAGCAAAGGTCATTCCTTTACAGAAAAATGCAGCACTGAGTTTTAGTGGTGCTAATAGTCGACCAATAAGTTTATTGCCAGTTCTTAGTAAAGTGTTTGAAACGATAGTCTGTGAACAAATTCAATTATTCTTTAAGGAAAATAGTTTATTCTCTGATTTTCAACATGCTTATCGAGTAGGACATTCAACAGGAACAGCATTAACACAGATAATTGATGATTGTTTAGTTCAGATTGATGATAGTAATTTAGTAGGAACAGTATTGTTGGATTTTAGCTCTGCTTTTGATGTACTGGACCATAATTTATTGCTGGAAAAACTGAAATGGTATAAATTTACTTCTCACACTGTGCACTGGTTTAAAAGTTATCTGACTAGTAGGAGGCAATGTGTATTTTTCAATGGAAGTTTTTCAGAAGTAAAAGAGTTGCAATGTGGTGTGCCTCAAGGAAGTTGTCTAGGACCATTGTTATTTTCTATTTTTACCAATGATCTTCCTTTGGTTTTAAAGAATGCAAGGGCAGTTATGTATGCAGATGATACAACATTATATCTACCAGCGACATCAATTGAAAAATTGTCTGCGGATTTAGATGAGGAGTTACAATTAGTGGTAAATTGGGTACGGAATAATAAGATGGTTTTAAATTTGACTAAAACCAAAAGTATTGTGTTTGGATCAAATTTTAAACTAAAATGTAAACCACAATTAAAGTTGTCTGTAAATAGTGTGCCTATTGAACAAGTAGAGGAAATTAGGCTTCTTGGAGTTATTCTTGATAGTAGGCTAAAGTGGTCAAAACAGATCGATAATATGGTAATTGTTATGGGAAGAGGTTTATCAGTTATTAAGAGATGTGTAAAATTTTTGCCACAGTATTGTATCTCTAAAATTGTGCAGGCAATGGTTCTTAATTATCTGGATTACTGTCCGGTGGTATGGTCGAGTGCATCAAATAAAGATTTAGGAAAATTGCAGTTAGTCCAGAACAGAGCTGCACGATTAATTTTGCACTGCAATAGAAGGGTTAATATTATGAAAATGCACACAACTCTAGGTTGGCTATTGGTAAAGGATAGGGTAATTGTTTCTCTTCTGTGTTTTATAAGAAATATTTCTGTATCACGAGTTCCAAGTGTATTGTATTGTCAACTTTTGTATAGTAATGCTAGTCATAATTTTAACACCAGGCTTGCATCAAAAGGATATTTCTTGCTTCCGGTTTCAAAAACTAATGCAAAGCAAAGGACTGTAATGTATAGAGGAATGAAAACATGGAACGAATTGCCATTGAACATTACATGTTTTTTAGAAAGTAAAGTGAGGTTTAAAAAATTGTTGAAAAAATATTTAATTGCACAGTACTGAGTGGATTGTTGGTCTTGATGTTATGTATGAAATTTGGGTTTTTATGTTTTTGTAGTGGTTTTTGTTGTTGTGGATTAATGTAGTTTTGTTGTGTGTATGATGGACCCCAGGAAGAATAGCCACTACTTTTGTAGTGGCTAATGGGGATCCAGATAAATAAATAAATAAATAAATTCTATAAAAATATAATTTTTGCATATAGTTTAACTTCAAACAGGTCATACTTGTGTATTTATGTATGTATACATGCACATATTGATTATACTTATACGTGAATATACATTTTTTTTTGTGTGTATATATGTTAATGATACAGACACATACACGCTCAAGTCAAGATTGTCAAGTCAATACAGAACTTTTTACAATACAAGTTGTCAAAGCAACCTTACAGTATTTAAATAGGACAATAGTGTGTCAATAATGCAAAAGTTCCATGTTGCATCAAAGTCAGATTTTAGTGGAATCATCCGGTTCCAAGGTCTTGCACCAGCAGCCGTCTAGGTTAGGAGTTCTTTACTGATGATCTGTCTCTGAGGTATACACATATGCACACACTCACACATACAATACATGCAAATACACACAAATGCATGCACACAAATACGCAAAATGCAAAAACAAAAATGCAGAACATACAAATAAAAGCAACATACAAATAAATACAAAAACAAAATAGATAAAAGCAAAATACAAATAAATACAAAATGCAAATACAAATTACAAGCAAAATACAAAACACAAATAAATACAAAACAAATGAATACAAAATAAAAATACAAAAGCAAAATACAAAACATACAAATAAATGCAAAATACAAGTACAATACAAAACATACAAATAAATACAATACAATATGCAAAATACAAATCATACAAATACAAAACATACAAATAAATACAATACAAAAGCAAAATACAAAACATACAAATAAATACAAAAGCAAAATACAAAACATACAAATAAATACAAAAACAAAATAGATAAAAGCAAAATGCAAAACATACAAATAAATGCAAAATACTAAAGCAAAATACAAAAGCACAATACAAAACACAAATAAATGCAAAATACAAGTACAATACAAAACATAACAGCAAAATACAAATCATACAAATACAAAACACAAATAAATACAAAACACAAAATGCAAATACAAATTACAAAAGCAAAATACAAAACATGCAAAATACAAAACACAAATAAATGCAAAATACAAGTACAATACAAAACATACAAATACAAAAGCAAAATACAAAACACAAATAAATGCAAAATACAAGTACAATACAAAACATACAAATAAATACAAAATATAAAAGCAAAATACAAAACACAAATAAATGCAAAAACAAAAGCAATACAAAATAGATAAAAGCAAAATACAAAACATACAAATAAATACAAAAGCAAAATACAAAACATACAAAAGCAAAATGCAAAACATACAAATAAATGCAAAATACAAATGCAAAATACAAAACACAAATAAATGCAAAATACAAGTACAATACAAAACGTACAAATACAAAAGCAAAATACAAAACACAAATAAATGCAAAATACAAGTACAATACAAAACATACAAATAAATACAAAAGCAAAATACAACACAAATAAATGCAAAATAGAAAACATACAAATAAATACAAAACACAAAATGCAAATACAAATTACAAAACACAAGCAAAATACAAAACACAAATAAATGCAAAATACTAAAGCAAAATACAAATAAATACAATACAACATGCAAAATACAAAAGCAAAATACAAAACACAAATAAATGCAAAATACAAAACATACAAATAAATGCAAAAACAAAAGCAATACAAAATAGAAAAATGCAAAATACAAATAAATACAAATACAAAAGCAAAATGCAAAACATACAAATAAATGCAAAATACAAAAGCAAAATAGAAAACATACAAATAAATACAAAACACAAAATGCAAATACAAATTACAAAACACAAGCAAAATACAAAACACAAATAAATGCAAAATACTAAAGCAAAATACAAAACACAAATAAATGCAAAATACAAAACATACAAATAAATACAAAACACAAAAGCAAAATACAAAACATACAAATAAATACAAAAGCAAAATACAAAACATACAAATAATACAATACAAAATACAACATACAAAATACAAATCATACAAATACAAAACATACAAATAAATACAAAACACAAAATGCAAATACAAATTACAAAAGCAAAATACAAAACATATAAATGCAAAATACAAGTACAATACAAAACATACAAATACAAAAGCAAAATACAAAACAAATAAATGCTAAATACAAAACACAAAAGCAAAATACAAAACATACAAATAAATACAAAAGCAAAATACAAAACATACAAATAATACAATACAAAATACAACATACAAAATACAAATCATACAAATACAAAACATACAAATAAATACAAAACACAAAATGCAAATACAAATTACAAAAGCAAAATACAAAACATATAAATGCAAAATACAAGTACAATACAAAACATACAAATACAAAAGCAAAATACAAAACATACAAATACAAAAGCAAAATACAAAACACAAATAAATGCAAAATACAAGTACAATACAAAACATACAAATAAATACAATACAATACAACATGCAAAATACAAATCATACAAATAAATACAAAATACAAAAGCAAAATACAAAACACAAATACAAAACACAAAAGCAAAATACAAATAAATACAAATACAAAAGCAAAATACAAAACATACAAATACAAATGCAAAATACAAAACACAAATAAATGCAAAATACAAAACACAAATAAATGCAAAATACAAGTACAATACAAAACATACAAATAAATACAATACAAAATATAAATGCAAAATACAAGTACAATACAAAACATACAAATAAATACAAAACATAAAATACAAATACAAAAGCAAAATACAAAAAATACAAAACACAAATAAATACAAAACACAAAAGCAAAATACAAAACATACAAATAAATACAAAATACAAAACATACAAATACAAAACATATAAAATACAAAAGCAAAATACAAAACATACAAAACACAAAATACAACATACAAAATACAAATACATACAAAACATTACAAAACACAAAAGCAAAATACAAAAACATACAATACAAAACATACAAATAAATACAAAATACAACGCACAAAATACAAATACATACAAAATACAAAACACAATGGCTCGTCCGCCATTTTGACGCAAGAATTAATTGAATGATCAGAATCACAAAACAGGCAGGGCATATTAAAAGCGACATTAGCATCGCATTGATAATTTGGTTGACAATTCTGTTTTAATGCTTCAACAGAAGAAACTGTAGTGACAAAGCTTTTCCTACAAGAAGATTTGTACATAGGAAGTTCAGTGGATCAAAGACTGGATCAAGAAGAATCGTTGCTTGTTTGTGAGTGAAAGTTATCCAGTCAGAAAAGATTGGCCTTCTTTGAGTGCGTTCCAGAATATCACAGGCGGTAGCTCTCCACTTTTCTCTTAGTTTGTACAGAAGTCTAGAGACAATAATTTAATTAAATGGCAAATTCAACTCTGCAAGCTCTACCAGGTCTTGTCCTGCATTGCAACATCCTCTAAGAAAGACTGCATAAATATGCAACGCTTTTCCATCATCAGAGCGAATGTTACCCCATTTCAGAGCTTTCTCCATGTATGCACTAGCCAGCTTGAATTCATCTCCAAAATGAGGCTTTAAAAGACGCTTGGCTTCCGCATAGCCTCTGTTAGCATTCATGTAGAGACAACTTCGAACAAGTTCTTTAGGTTCACCTGCCGTTGTTCCATGAACAATCCTTTGAAGTGGTGTCTTAGGAATTGTTCCGATAGTTTTAAAATGCAGGGCTGATGATTCAGAATCAGCAAAGTTGTTTTTCTTCAGCTTTATCAACATATTCATTCATAGCATCTCTTAATTTAGCGTTATGAGTGAGAACTTTGCAATGAACTTGCTTCGGAAATCTCCAACACCTTTCGCATTTGCAGCATCGATTTCAGACTGCAATGTAAGAGCTTCCATCTTAGATTCCAGGTGAGCCTTTTCCAACTCAAGTGCATGCTTCTTTTTAAGAGCTTCAGCGCGAGCAAGTAAAGCTGCCTTTTCAGCTGCAACTTTCACAAGAGCTGACAGAATTGAACTGGTTTTAGATTTGTTTGATCCTTTTGAAGTTCTTGAAACATTAGACACACTATCAGAAGGATCAACCAGAGTCTGTGGATTGGACTGCTTCTTTTTCCACAACTCTAACTCATTCTGGAACTCAGTAAAGGAAAACTTTTTTGGCTCAGACCAGTCACTCCTTTCATTTTCTTTGACATCAACGGATAAAAGCAATTTTTGTACTTTTTGTAAACACACTCATGTACTTGATAAAATTCATCTAGAGCCTTCTGAAATCCAAGTGAAGTTCATCCACTTTATCACAATTGCTCCCATCAGCCACCAAAACCTTCAATTCATTCATTCTTCTTGTGCAGGCCCCAAGTTTTCCTCTACGTGAAGCACTAAGTGATTTAAAACTCTCCATTGCCATTTCAATACCATCAATCTCAGTCATCAAATCATAAATACTTGCTATTAACAACCGCTTTGCATGTTTTGCTCAAATGAGAATCAAGCTTGAGTTCATGCATCAACCACTTACATTGGCCTAAATCTTGTGCCTATATCATAATACTTTAAAGCATCTTGCAAGAGTGCTTTCAGTAGCCATAGTCATCATCAAACCTCAAAACATGTGCACTGAAAATCTTACTTTAAAACATTCCACGGTTCACAAATAGCCTTCATTTCACGTTGTATCAGATCTTAAAAGATTAACAACACGACCATAGCCACCCCAAACCCAGCATAATTCAAAATAAACCTGCCAAATGGCTACTCACGGCACAGCACAGTCAAACAGGGTCTCAATTGACTGTGTGTGTGTGTGTGTATATACACATACATACACACACACACACACACACACACACACACACACACAGTGAGGTCAATAAGTATTTGATCACCCTGTGATTTTGCAAGTAGTCGCACTTACAAATCATGGAGGGGTCTACAATTTTCAGTATAGGTGCATTTCCACTGTTAGAGACAGAATCTAAAAATAAAAATCCGGAAATCACATTGTATGCTTTTTTAACAATTTATTTGTGAATTACTGTGTCAAATAAGTATTTGATCACTTGCTTATCAGTCAGATTTCTGACCCTCAAAGACCTGTTATTTTGCTTTTAAATAGTCCAGCTACACTCTGCTCATGATTCTAAATTAGTAGCACCTGTTTGAGGTCGTTAGCTGTCATAAAGACACCTGTGCACCCCACAATCAGCCAAAGTCTAAGTAGCAACATGGGCAAAACCAAAGAGCTGTCAAAAGAAACAAGAGACAAAATTGTAGACCTTCACAAAGCTGGAAAGGGCTACGTGGCAATTGCCAAGCAGCTTGGTGAAAAAAGAACAACTGTTGGAGCAATTGTCAGAAAATGGAAGAGGCTAATGATGACTGTCAATGTCCCTCGGACTGGGACCCCACGGAAGATCTCTCCTCGTGGGGTATCAATGATGAAGAATCAGCCCAGAACTATACACGAGGAGCTGGTCAATGCTGTGAAGAGAGCTGGGACCATTGTTTCCAAGGCTACTACCAGTAATGCACTAAGACGTCATGGTTTAAAATCTTATATCGCACGGAAGGTTCCCCTGCTTAAGTCAGCCCATGTCCAGGCCTGTCTGAAGTTTGCCAGGGACCATCTGAATGATCCAGAGGAGTCATGGGAGAAAGTCCTGTGGTCAGATGAGACCAAAGTAGAACTGTTTGGTCTTAACGCCATTCGCCGTGTTTGGAGAAAGAAGAATGATGAGTATCATCCCAATAATACCATACCTACAGTGAAGCATGGGGCTGGAAGCATCATGCTCTGGGGGTGTTTTTCTGCTCAGGGGACAGGACGACTGCACTGTATTAAGGAAAGGATGATCGGGGCCATGTATAGTGACATATTGGGCAAAAACCTCCTTCCCTCAGTCAGAGCATTAAAGATGGGTCGTGGCTGGGTCTTCCAACATGACAATCACCCAAGGCACACAGCCAGGAAAACCAAGGAGTGGCTCCATAAGAAGCATATCAAGGTTCTGGAGTGGCCTAGCCAGTCTCCAGACCTAAATCAAATAGAAAATCTTTGGAGGGAGCTGAAACTCTGTGTTGCTCAGCGACAGCCCCAAAACCTGACAGATCTAGAGAAGATCTGTATGGAGGAGTGGGCCAAAATCCATCCTGCAGTGTGTGCAAACCTGGTGAAGAACTACAGGAACCGTTTGACCTCTGAAATCAAATCAAGTGATCAAATACTTATTTGACACAGTAATTCACAAATAAATTGTTAAAAAAGCATACAATGTGATTTCTGGATTTTTATTTTTAGATTCTGTCTCTAACAGTGGAAATGCACCTATGCTGAAAATTGTAGACCCCTCCATGATTTCTAAGTTAGAGAACTTGCAAAATCACAGGGTGATCAAATACTTATTGACCTCACTGTATATGCACATACATTTTTGTTTTTAATTTTTTATGTTCCATGTGCTGTTTCACCCTGTGGTAGTGTTTTGTAAGTTGAGCGGGAGAGATGTGAGCTCAGATGGGTTTGTAAGAGAGCTGTAGCACAAGAGCTCCTCATCGTCTCCAGGAATTCCACTTCCACATCCATACATTAGTCGGAATACCGGATCGCCATGGCAACTGCTCCCTGAGCGCTGCGGGTGGGGGAGGAGGAGGTGGAGGGCGGGATTGAGCTGCAATAAAAAGGTGTTGCCACTGATTTCTCAAACATACCCATTTGTACTCCACAGGGCAATTTGAGAAAACGCAGTTCAGCCCCTCCCTGCTGCCCGCGATCTGGCCGGAGGGGGGTCTGTTGCATAAAGAGTGCCACTGAATGCGTTTCAGTGCAGGTTTGGTGCAGAGACCACAGAGGATTCGTGAGCTCTGCACCTGCAACCGCATTACCTGCAGCTGGACCGCTGCACATTAGAGTGGCCTCAGATCGCAGCGCAACTGCTACTCTCATTTTTAATGAGCTTAGAGATTATGGGCTTTAATGTGTAGCTGGTTGTCATGACAACATGACAGGAATACTTACTGGCTATAACCATATCCTAGCCTTAGATTCACTTTGGACATGAAGAACCTGGAAAAGTCACAGACATTAGTCAAATCATAAAAAGGTATAACTTTTAAAGTTACGGTACACTGTTAAAATCTTAAAACCCAGAAAAATTTAATTGCCTATAAATTGTATTTTGTAAGTGATCCTTTTAAAGATTTATTTATTTATTTATTTTAGAATTGTAGGGAAATATTATATGATAATACCATAGTACTGTTGGATTACTGGTACTTCAAAGTACTTTAATAAATGCTATACACATTGGTTATATATTAATAAAATTATAATTATTATACACATTTTCTTAGGCTTCTAAATGAGCAACATAATCAAAACTTTGCTGACAAATGTTTTGCCTTTTTTTAAAGGGTTAATAAACTGTTCAAATAAGCAATTCGATTTTTCTTTTATTATTTCATTTCATTAATTTGCGAAATAGCATTTTATTACATATTAATTACATATTCTTTAAAAAACGACAATTACTTTTCGCATTTAGCAGATTTTTTTTTAAATGTCAAACTTTTTAAAAATGTATTTCTTTAAAGATTAACATTAAAATTAAATGACTTGGAAAACAAACAAAACAAAAAATAATACAAATTAAGATAACAAAAAATACAATAGTCCATCAATGATAGTAAAATAATACTTTACTTTTGAGTACTTAAATGTTATAAATATTAACATATACAATAATTTCAATCATTTAACAAATCACATTTTTTATTAATTAGTTTTGTATTGATTAGCATAATGTATAAATTAGTGCAATTACATTTTATTACATATTTAAAAAAAACTAACATTTAGCACACTTATTTTCCATCTTCTCTTGAACCTTTATTTTCAATGTAAATTTTAAACAAAGCTGTTACTTTTTATATATATTTTTTCAATTATTTCTTTCTTTAAAGATTAACATTAAAATGAAACAACTTAAACTGTTCTTTAAAGACATATAAAAAAGTTCAAGATAAAACTACACTAGCTCATCAATGATACTAAAATAACACCGTACTTCAAAGTACTTTAATAAATGTTTAATATTATTAACATGTTAATAAAATCATTTCAATCATTTAAAAAAAATCCATTTATTTTATTTAGTATTATTTATAAATTAGTGCAATTATATTTTATTACATAATTGCATATTTAAAAAAAAAACATTTAGCAGACATTTTATTATTTATTTTTAGCAGACATTTTTATTTTTATTTTCCAACTTTTGAACTTTTATTTTCAATGTCACCTTTAAACATACTTTTTTTTTTAAATATTTTTTTCTATTATTTATTTTTTTAAAGATTAACATTAAAATTAAGCAACTTAAAAAAACTGCTTTAAAAACAAAAATAATTCAAGATAATAAACTACACTAGTTCATTATTGATAATAAAATAACACTGTACTTCAAAGTGCTTCAGTAAATGTTATAAATATTAACAAATTAAATAACATTACAAATTAGCAAAAGTAAGTTATTTTTTAAATTTTTAAAGAAATTAACATCCAAAATACAAAATAAATCTAATTCAAGATAACATAACATAACAAAAACCAAAATAGTTTATCATCAATACCAAAACACCAAGTACTTGTTATAAATATTAATATATTAATAAAATAATTTTATTCATTTAAAAATAATAAGTTTATTTTTTTTATGTTTTCACATTTTTTTAATAAACATTACAATTAAATGGCTTAGAAATACTGTTCTTTAAAATAATCATTGGAAAGATACAAATAAAATCTAATTCAAGATAATAACAAAAATCTACTTTATTATATGTTACTAAAATAACACTGTACTTCAAAAGTACTTTAATAAAAGGTATAAATAATACATTAAAATAATTTAGATCATTGAAAAACAATTTTTTGTTAATTAACTTCAAAATAATATTTTGATTATTTCATGTCAGGCTTTACAGGGTTAATTAGTGCAATTACATTTTATTACACATTGATTTCATATTTATAAAAACTAAAAATGACAAAACCAAATTTAAATTTACTTTATGCATTTAGCAGACACTTCTAACTTATATTTAACTGAGAGAAAATAAGTTTTGCATTTATTAAACAATAATTTACATTAAAATTAAATGACTTAGAAAAATACTTTTTTATAATTTTTTTTATTAAAATGAATTAATCAATTAGTCATTCAAGATAATAAAAAACTACAATAGTATATCAATGATACTAAAGTAACTGGCTGTCATCAGCCCCTCTTATTTTTCAAATACTCTCCTCCAATCGCATGACTTCATTCTGGTCTGACACGCCCACTTTTCATGCTCCAATCAACTGCTCTTTAGAGTCAAAGCTCTAAATCAGAATATTTTTTAAACATCTCAATCTCAACTGCACATGAAAATGCAACCTCAATCTGCATTCAAGACAAAAGACATTTCTTTCCTATGTGAAATATTAATATCCAGGTCATGGTGAGTAAAGGTGAGAGCGGCGGGTGAAGCCCAGGCTCATCCCAGTATTACCCTAGTATAATCAGACCTCATTGCATTGTCTTAAGCATGTAAAGAAGGGCGAGGGATGGCAAGCGTGATCTTCATCAGACCCTCTGCCGCCTTTGACACACACACACACACACACACACACACACACACACACACACACGCGCAAAACTAACACAACATGACAGTGATGAATGTGCCAGAGCGCTGCTGGGGCCGCTCGGACCCTCTGCGAATCTGCATACATATGGCAGGGGGCCGACCCATGTGACACATTAATGTTAATCAAATGCACTTGACAGTTCCTGATTAAAAATGTTGTACCTAGAGGCCAGACTTCATGGAGCAGGTACAGTCGCTGCATTTTAAACACTGAACGAGTTTCACATAAACATGCTGGATCGTGATCATGAGGAATATGCTCATTCTGGTTATGATTTAGAATCATTTATGGTCCTGTTAATCAAAATAGATAATTGTTCAAAAGTTCAAGGTCGGCAATAAGTTTCAATGTTTTGAAAAAAAAAGCTTCTTCTACTCATAGAATGTATTTGATGAAAAATACAGTAAAAAAAACAGCAATAGTGTGAAATATTATTAGAATTTATAATAGCTGGTTTCTATTTGAATACATTTTAAAATGTTATTTATTTCTGTAATGCAAAGCTGAATTTTCAGCATCATTACTAGTATTTTGAAAACATTTCTCACCTTCTTACATTCTATACTTCTATAATAAAATTAGTAAAATAAAAAAGAAATAAGTAAATTTTTTCCCCAATATATACACACATATATATACACACACACACATATACAGTTATAAACTATATACTGTGTGTGTGTGTGTGTGTGTGTGTGTGTGTGTGTGTGTGTGTATATATATATATAAATATATAAAACATTTGAAGTGGATTTCCATACCAATATTTAAAAAATAATTAAGCAATTAGAAAACTAAGATCAATTCACAATTATCAGTTTTTTTAAATACATTTTGAAAACTCAAACTGGACATTCATACATCTTCATATGATTCAAAGACATTTTCTTACAGGTCATGGCACCGATTTGAGCATCCTACATCTTTCAAAACTCCACTGTACCTTTGAATTACTCAGTCTAGCATCATCATGTGCGACGAAGGATAATGAAAACCAAAAAAAAAGGCATCAGAATTTCACATTAAACCTTTTTTCTTCTCCCTGTCTTTTGTAGCCCTTCAGGCTCAGGCAAAAGAGCCCATTATGTGTTGCCCTAAAGCCTGTTTTGTAAAGCGCCATGGCACAGTGTAAATAGAGCGTCTTTCTCTCTCTGAGAGGCTGCTGTACGAGTCCATGTGAAAGGATCAATATGCTAAACTCGCGCAGTGCCCACCACCTGTAGGGCCATTTCTTTTGGGCCGTTGCTCTGTCAGCCTGGCAGTCTGTGCCATTACATTCAGCCCAGTGAAAGAAAGAAAGAGAGAAAGAATGAAAGAAAGAAAGAGAAGAATAGACTGGATTCTGCCGGACGGGACGGGCTTGCGTGTACCCCCCCCCCCCCCTCTCTGTCCTGCATTAATCCAGGGTTGGAGGGGCAGCTGCTGTACTGCTAAACAGACACCTGGTGCAAACCGCCGAGAACAAACGCTCAACGCAACGCTCTTCAGCAAACGTTCAAATAAACAACACTAAATGAGAACAAACGCTTAATCCGACACTCTTCATCAAATGTTACAAACACTAAATGAGAACAAATTGTCAATGCAACGCTCTTCATCAAATTTTCAAATAAATAACTAAACGAGCAAATGCTCATTGAGACAGTCAAACATTCAAATAAATAACATTAAACGAGAACAAATGGTCAACGCAACATTCTTCGTTAAACGCTCTGTCAGACATTCAAATAAGTAACACTAAATGAGAACAAACAACGCGATGCTCTTCGTCAAACATTCAAACAAATAACGATAAACGAGAACAAATGCTTAATGTGACGCTCTCCATCAAACGTTCAAATAAGTAACACTAAACGAGAACAAATGCTCAATGCAAAGCTCTGTCAAACGTTCAAATAAGTAACACTAAACGAGACAAACGCTCAATGCAAAGCTCTGTCAAACGTTCAAATAAGTAACACTGAACGAGAACAAACGCTTAATGCAAAGCTCTTTGTCAAACGTTCAAATAAGTAACACTGAACGAGAACAAGCGCTCAACGCGACGCTCTTCGTCAAACGTTCAAATAAGTAACACTGAACGAGAACAAGCGCTCAACGTGAAGCTCTTCGTCAAACGTTCAAATAAGTAACACTGAACGAGAACAAGCGCTCAATGCAAAGCTCTTCGTCAAACGTTCAAATAAGTAACACTGAACGAGAACAAGCGCTCAACGTGAAGCTCTTCGTCAAACGTTCAAATAAGTAACACTGAACGAGAACAAGCGCTCAACGTGAAGCTCTTCGTCAAACGTTCAAATAAGTAACACTGAACGAGAACAAGCGCTCAATGCAAAGCTCTTCGTCAAACGTTCAAATAAGTAACACTGAACGAGAACAAGCGCTCAACGTGAAGCTCTTCGTCAAACGTTCAAATAAGTAACACTGAACGAGAACAAGCGCTCAACGTGAAGCTCTTCGTCAAACGTTCAAATAAGTAACTCTGAACGAGAACAAGCGCTCAACGCAACACTCTTCGTCAAACGTTCAAATAAGTAACACTGAACGAGAACAAGCGCTCAACGTGAAGCTCTTCGTCAAACGTTCAAATAAGTAACACTGAACGAGAACAAGCGCTCAACGCGACGCTCTTCGTCAAACGTTCAAATAAGTAACACTGAACGAGAACAAGCGCTCAACGCGACGCTCTTCGTCAAACGTTCAAATAAGTAACACTGAACGAGAACAAGCGCTCAACGCGACGCTCTTCGTCAAACGTTCAAATAAGTAACTCTGAACGAGAACAAGCGCTCAACGCAACACTCTTCGTCAAACGTTCAAATAAGTAACACTGAACGAGAACAAGCGCTCAATGCGACGCTCTTCGTCAAACGTTCAAGTAACACTAAACGATAACAAGCGCTCAACGCAACGCTTTGTCAAACGTTCAGATAGCTAACAATAAACGAGAACAAGCGCTCAGTGCAAAGCTCTTCGTCAAACGTTCAAATAAGTAACACTGAACGAGACAAATGCTCAATGCAAAGCTCTTTGTCAAACGTTCAAATAAGTAACACTGAACGAGAACAAGCGCTCAACGCAACGCTCTTCGTCAAACGTTCAAATAAGTAACACTAAACGAGACAAACGCTCAACGCAATGCTCTTTGTCAAACGTTCAAATAAGTAACACTGAACGAGACAAACGCTCAATGCAAAGCTCTTTGTCAAACGTTCAAATAAGTAACACTGAACGAGACAAACGCTCAATGCAAAGCTCTTTGTCAAACGTTCAAATAAGTAACACTGAACGAGAACAAGCGCTCAACGCGACGCTCTTCGTCAAACGTTCAAATAAGTAACACTGAACGAGACAAACGCTCAATGCAAAGCTCTTTGTCAAACGTTCAAATAAGTAACACTGAACGAGAACAAGCGCTCAACGCAACGCTCTTCGTCAAACGTTCAAATAAGTAACACTAAACGAGACAAACGCTCAACGCAATGCTCTTTGTCAAACGTTCAAATAAGTAACACTGAACGAGACAAACGCTCAATGCAAAGCTCTTTGTCAAACGTTCAAATAAGTAACACTGAACGAGACAAACGCTCAATGCAAAGCTCTTTGTCAAACGTTCAAATAAGTAACACTGAACGAGACAAACGCTCAATGCAAAGCTCTTTGTCAAACGTTCAAATAAGTAACACTGAACGAGAACAAGCGCTCAACGCGACGCTCTTCGTCAAACGTTCAAATAAGTAACACTGAACGAGAACAAGCGCTCAACGCGACGCTCTTCGTCAAACGTTCAAATAAGTAACACTGAACGAGACAAACGCTCAATGCAAAGCTCTTCGTCAAACGTTCAAATAAGTAACACTAAACGAGACAAACGCTCAATGCAAAGCTCTTCGTCAAACGTTCAAATAAGTAACACTAAACGATAACAAGCGCTCAACGCAATGCTTTGTCAAACGTTCAGATAGCTAACAATAAACGAGAACAAGCGCTCAGTGCAAAGCTCTTCGTCAAATGTTCAAATAAGTAACACTAAACGATAACAAGCGCTCAACGCAACGCTCTTCGTCAAATGTTCAAATAAGTAACACTAAACGATAACAAGCGCTCAACGCAACGCTTTGTCAAACGTTCAGATAACTAACAATAAACGAGAACATACGCTCAACGCAAAGCTCTTCGTCAAACGTTCAGATGAGCAACAATAAACGAGAACAAGCGCTCAACGCAACGCTCGTCAAACGTTTAAATAAATAAAGATAAACAAGGTCAACAGAACGCTCTTCACCACTAAACAAAAACATGATCTTCGCCAAACATTATTCAAATAAATAAAAATAAATAATTAACATTAAACAATGCAATGCAACGCTTAACGTTCAAATGAAACACCAAACAAAAACACTCAGGACACCGCTCTTTGCCAAATGTTCTAATAAATAACACTACACAATGAGAACAAACACGCAACACTCATCGTCAAGTTTAAGTAACACTTAAGAAGAACAAAGTGTCAATGCAACATATCTTCACTAAATGAACACACACGTTCTTTACTAAACATTATTCAAATAAATAAGAATTTTAAAAATATGTTCAAATAAATAACGCTACACAATAAGAATAAATGCACAATGATCTTCATCAACCATTCAAATAAATAATGAAAACAAATGTTCTCTGCCAAAATTTCAAATTAAAAAAATAAATAAAAAATTATATTAAACAATGAGAACTTAAACAAGAACAAACACTCAACGCAAAGCTCTAGGCCAAACATTCAAATAAACAAACATTTAAATAATTAACATTAAACAAGAACAAACGCTCAACACGACACTCCTCACCAAACATTCAAACCAGAACAAATGCTTAGCATGACGCTCCTCGCCACACGTTCAAATAACAATGAACCATACGATCTTTGCCAAACATTCAAACTAATAACCCTAAATGAGCACATCATACAGAATCAAAGAACAAAAGTGACACTAAAACTGAACAAACCCTCTATACAAGACTTTCACAGTTGCTTTTGGTGCTTGCCAAATGATGCCAAGACATTGCTATATGGTTGCCAAAGTGTTCAGGGGCTGGTTTAGACAAGTCTTAAAAGTTAGTCATCTGGTCATAATTCGTTAAATGAAGTTACATAAAAGCATTAGTTAGTCCAAGTTGAATACAAAAATAAGACTGATTACCCTTTGGCTAACTGCTAGTTGGTCAAACTCGTAGTAAAGACACTGTCTTAACAGAGACTAATTTTATGCAATTGTCACCTGAATAGTTCTGAGTAGCTTTTAACATGTTGCTACGTGGCCCAAGTCTCCAGATAGGCCTTATTAGCTATGATACCACATTGCAGGAGTTTGTTCAAACCACCAACCCAAACTATGACCAACAGCAAGAGTCCAGTTCGCCTTAACCAGTTTTCGAATTCAAATTAGCATCGGGCAGCAGATGCGGCGATCATGGGCATTAGACGCTGAAAGGCCTTTCATGCATTTAAGGGCTTCCTGCAAGATCTGCATGTGATTTTGCCTCCTCGCAGATGCGTCTATAGTTAATCTATACTTAGCAGACGGGCCGAACGGGGGGAGGCGGCATCAACATACAACTCATTGTGCCTGAAACTGACCCCATTCAGGGTCATTTGGCATGTGACACCACTTGAGGCGGGGCTTAATGGCCCCGTAGAATCAGCCACACAAGGACCATAAAAATGCCAACCCTCTTTTCCCCCGGGGTAGGGAGGTGCATGCTGGCCTCTTGACATACACTGGCAAGCCTGGAGGGGAAACAAAAGGAGGGCCGGTCTAAATCGCCCCGAAAATGCCGAGCAGAGGGCCAGGCAGAGGAGAAAGAAAAGGGCCGCTGAAGGAGCCAGCCACAGGCTCTGATTGGTGAAGCTCCGAGAGGGGCTCCCAGATGGCAGACGGACCTCTTGTGCCACAGCCCGTTAGAGCCCGGCTGGGGGGAGGGGCCCCGATTCTCTCTCTCGCCCTCTCGTCATTAATCATCGGTGACCCCCGGGCTCAACGCAACACGTCCCGCAGCATTCGCCTCTGGATGGTGCAGAAACTTGCTTTTAAATGTGAATAGAGCACCGAACCTGGAACTATAATAAACAGAAAATCATTTCGATTCATCCCACAGTTAAAAAAAAAATTATGCATAGAAATGAATACATTAACGTTACCTTGCAATGGAAGTACACAGGGCACTTTTGAGGGCACAAAGGCAGGGTACCATATATTTTTTCACATATATTAAAGCACTTACATGGAAGCTTCTGTAAAATAAGAATTTTGAATGAATGCATAATTCCCATCTATGGGATTTTCCCCCCAAGTAAACTCTAAATATCTGCATTTCCATTTGAAGTTACAGAATTTTTTTTTTTTTTACCTGGATTTGCATAAACAAGGTCAAAAAGTGATTTTATCACATAAGTCTCATTTTTACACCATGTATTAACAATGCATTACAGTAAACTTATAATGGATGTAAATCGGGCTCTTTAAAGGCGCAAAAAGGTGATGTATTTTTTTGTTGAAACACTTATATTGATTGTTACATTAAAAAAGTAATTCTAATTTTGTCCAAACTGTCATTTAAGATTTTAGGCACTTAACCTCTAGTTCTTCATCACTTGCATATTCTGTGTCCCTGGACCAAAAAGCCATTGAGTAACAGGTATATTTGTGGCAATGGCCAAAGATACATTTTATGGGTCAAAATTATTGTTTATGAAAAAAATCCTTAGGATATTAAGTAAAGGTCATGTTCCATGAAGATATTTTGTAAATTTCTTACTGTAAACATATCAAAACTTAATTTTTTATTAGTAAGCTAAATTTAGCATTGCTAAAACTTCTGGACAAATTTAAAGACGATTTTCTGAATATTTAGATTTTTTTTGCACCCTCAGATTCTAGATTTTCAAATAGTTGTATCTTGGTCAAATATTGTCCTGTTCTAACAAATAGGAAAATATATTGCATAGACTGGTTTTGTGGTCCAGATCCAAATTTTAAGTGTGTTTTAAGCAAAAATTGAATTACAGCAAATTCATAGTACACACAAAGACAACATTTCTTCATCTCTTGCATAAATCCAAATAATTGCCTGTGTCAGTGCATAGATCATAAAAAGTTAGCCAGGCATTGCATGGTCAAAAGAGTTGAAACACTGGATTACAACTTTGCATAAAGGTCAAAAAGTAATTCTATCACACATGTATCAAACTTTACTCACAGACTTTAAAAGTGTATTAAGCAAAACAATGTATTAAAGCAAACCCAAAATGGACATAAATTGGGGACTCATTTACATGAATTCTTCCTAAAGAAAATAAACTATAAAGTTGTTGAAATTGTCTTTTAGGACTACTGTTTTATGCAGATGAACTTCCATTTTTTAATCACCTGTGTAATTCCTGTGTTTGGATTATTAAATACAATAAAGTCATTAGCATGAACCATGCAATGATCCAGGAGAAAGTAAGAGTTTCTTGGCTTTGCATGGTCAAGACAGTTGCATAAACAAGTCAAGAAGTGATTGTATCACAAATCTAATTTTTGCACCAATTTTAAAAGCAAAACAAAGCATTAAAGCAATTTTACAACTAGAGTAAAGGGGCACTTTGAGGGCACAAACAAGTTAGGGATTGCATTTTTTGTTAAATCACTTATAGATGCTTCATTGTTGTTGTTTTAAATAAATAAATAACAGTTCTATAAAGTGATTTTATCATAAGTTTGAACACAATGGAAGCAAATGGGTCAAACTGAGGGCACAAAAAATAGGATACCACATTTTGTTTCCCCTTAAAACACTTGTGCAATGAAGTTGCATGGATCATGCTGAAGGTACAGGCAAGAGTTTTCTTGCTTTGCATGGTCAAGGTAGTTGCATAAACAAGTCAAAAGTGATATCACAAATCTAATTTTTGCACCAATTTTAAAGACAAAACAAAGCAATAAAGCAATCTTACAACTTAAGTAAACATGGCACAAAAAGAGGAGGTACTGCATATATTTGTTAAATCACATGGATTCTGATTCATGAAGTCAAAAGTTATTATATCATATGGTTCATGCTAAAGTACGAGTTTCCTGGCTTTGCATGGCCAAGAAAGTTGCATAAACAAGTCAAAAAGTGATTGTATCACAAATCTAATTTTTGCACTAAATTTAAAGGCAAAACAAGGTGTTAAAGCAATCTTTCAATTGAAGTAAACAGGGCACTTTGAGGGCACAAAAAGATTAGATACTGCATATTTTGTGTTAAATCACCTACATGGATTCTTCCTTTTTGAAAAAAATATATAAATAAATAAATAAATAAACAATGCTATAAAGTGATTTATCCCACACAATGGAAGTAAATTGGGTATTTTGAGTGGCACAAAAAAATCAGATCTTCCTTAAAACACTTGTGCCATGAAGTTGCATGCTGAAGATACAGAGTTTTCTGGCTTTGCATGGTAGTTTTTTTAAAAACTTGGCAAGGTAGTTGCATAAACAAGTCAATAAGATTATAACATACAAATCTAATTTTTGCACCAATTTAAGGCAAAACAAAGCATTAAAGCAATTTTTTCAACTAAAGTAAATGGGGCACTTTGAGGGCACAAAAAGATTAGGTACCGCATATTTTTGTTAAATCACATGGATTCTTTTTTTTTTTAATAAATGAAAAATTAGCAGTGCTGTAAAGACATTATATCACACATGTTTGGACACAATGGAAGTAAATGGGGTACTTTGAGGGTGCATGCCGAAGGTACAGAGTTTTCTGTCTTTGCATGGTCAGGATATTGAATCGCAACTTTGCATAGAAGGTCGAAAAGCGATTCAAAGTGATCTTGAAAAGTCTTGTTATCCGCATTTACTTTCATTGCAAGCCACAAAAACAAAAGAACACAGAGGAACTCAAACACACAAGGACACACAGAGAGCCCAGCGTTTTTTGATCAAGATTTTAATGAAAAGATTCTAAAATGACTTCTCGTAGCTGTACATTAAGACTGTGAACGTGAGATGAGCTCTGTACACCGTGTTTTATTCACATGAGACAGAATTCGAGCTGCATGCTGCATGTAGCTCTGACCTGAATACAAGCTCTCTGAGGAACGTGAAACCGCCGTGTTGTCCGCGCGCCGCGTTCAAGGCCGACCGAAAACACACACGCGACAGTAATTCGAACTAATGATGCACCAAAGTGGTGATGGTGTCTTTTTCCCTCCAAATTCCAGCTCTCATTCGAACTGAAAATAAATATTAATCAGCAAAAGTTACTGGAATGCTTAACTAGAACGCGTATGGTGGACAAGCTAACAATGCAATATGGCGTTTAAGTAAAAACACATGGGAAACTTGCCCACCTGCTATGCACGTGCTTGTAAATCTTGCTTTGGTTTAGTTGGTTTGGGTTGGTTTGGTTATTTGAGGTCTCTAACACTTACCAGTTACGTCAACAAAAACAACATATAATACTATCTGGGATATGTAGAATCGGACAAAACTACACATTAGCAGCAAACAAGTGTGAGTTTTAATCTTTGCATTTACTTAAAGCTTCCGTAAGCACTCTGTAAATAACCGATAAGATGCAATCGCCTGCGTAAGGACCTCAGTGAGAACTTCGAAAGTGCATTTTATAAAGCTTGAAAAGATGCGGTCTTGCAGAGAACGAAATGAGGAGATGTGTTTCTTAGGAGAAACCTTTGGCTCTGTTGGGCATTTGCAAATAAAACTCCCTTAGAGAGAAAGAGAAACGGAATCGACCGGCAGCCTTGAATCGCAGCGCGCAACAACACGGCAGCTTTCAGTACAGAAAACACAACCTTGAATGCCTTTGACACAATTCTAAAAGGTCCCTTCCTGTATCGGCGGGCAGAGGCGTACAGACAGAGAACATTGAAAAATCAACAAACCGCCTTCAAGCGTCCGTGACAGGAAACACATGATCCAGAGCACGTGCATGCTTCGAGTGAGATAAGATTACAAAAACGATGTGGGATACATCCTTAATGATGGACACTTCATGGAGAAATACATTCCTCATGTCTACGTCTTCACAGGTTTGAAAATGATCTATGTCTTGTGTCTTTTTTTTTTCTTCTTTTAAATTTACCTCTACAACAGAATAAGACCCTGAAGACACGTCGTCTCACCCAAAGTGAACAGGATCAAACAAATAAATACATTCATCACTGACAATAGACATTTGATAAAAAAAGTGAACACTGTCAGTAAGTGTTTGCACCAATGTAGACGGAGGAGAGGCCAGTCGGTATTTAAGATGCTTCTTTTGTGGACAAAGAAATAAAAAAACAAAACAGGCAGCTCAGAACACATACGACACATTTAAAAAAACTAAAACTAAAAGAGATGACTCAAAAAATTAAAAATAAAATATATTTATTTATATTTATATATATTTATATATGCAGCAAGTTCTAAAACGTTACTTTGAGGTAAAGGTGTATGTAGTTTTATTCATGCGTATTTACAGTTTTTAAAAAAACAAAACAAAGAAAAAGCAGCAGATTCATAAAAATAATGACAATATGATTTTCAGAAGGGATGTCTCGGCACATCTTAAAGGGCCAATCGCAAAATCAATTAAAGTAGCATGCGGCTACGTTCACAGGGTAAGACACACGGTTACGATTCGTTTGAAGATGGTGACCTACGCAGAAGCAGGTTCAAACTGGCCTCCCCTCACCTGAGGTCTATGACTGTAAAGAGTTTATGTAAACAATGAGATATTATACACAAGTATCTTTAATGTCAGACACGCTGTCAATCAATCAATCAATCAATCAATCAATCAATCAATCAAAATGTGCTTTGGTTTAGAAAATAGTCTGAAAATTTGGGTATGAGCTTTCATCTTATTTGTTTATACATTTTTCGCTTACTAGAATGCTTTTTCGTTTTTTTTTTTTTCTTTTCTTTTCTTTTTGTTCAAAAACACTCTGGAACTTAAAAGTAAAACTCTTCCATGTACATCTCTGGCTTTGTTTTTTTGTTTGTTTTTTTTGAAGGCGTTTTGAAATGGGAACACACTCGTAAAATCTATTTCGTAGGAAACTAGTGTTTTGCTTTTCATCAATAAAATACAGAAATTGACACAGTATTGACACAGTCTTACAAATGTAGTCGAAAGCTCCGCATTTTCAAAATATGCAGAACCATCCCTGAAGCTTTGAAGTAGAAACATTATTGTCACAGTTTGAAACTTTTTGTCATCCTTTTTTTTTTTTTCCTGCTCTCCCAGTTCTCTCAGCTATAGCCTCAAACGCTGAAATCGACAACAGAGCCTCGTATCAACCAAGACATCGTTCTTCGTTGGTATTTAAATTAAGTGCTTGGAAAATAGCAAGATATCAATGGGAATTTTTCCTGGAATCATGTTTAGTAGATTTGACGATAAAAAAAAATTATATTTAAAGTCTCCCTGAGTTGAGGTGTGTATCAACGCCAGAGCGCACTTTTACTGTAACAAAACAAAAACATAGAAACTTTTCTGTAACTTAAAGTTAAATATAACTGGCTATTTGGGTTAGCTTTGGTGCTATGCTGAAATAACATGAATACTGAGTGTAAAACTACAATAAAAAACAAAGGATTCCAGGAAAAAGGCGTCTGTAAACACTGCTCTGTTAACACGACTATAGCTGCGCCCCAAAGTTCATCATTAGCAAGCCCAAACACAAGACTTTGGAGAAAGAACCAGAAAAAAAATCCCCAAAAAGGAATGCCATTAAGACTTTTACATTAAGAAGGCTAAGAATTACTCATGGAATGTGATACACTGGGATTGGCGACATGATTCGTCCTTAACTGATTTATGAAATGAAGATGGCAGCGAAGAATTCAGCACTGAACTATAAATACATCCATCAGCATTTACCCAACACTGATCGTGTAACATTCACTCGACGCGATTACCAGCATTTCAAACAACCGTAAATTCTTTTCAACATGCATACTTTACATAATACCTTGAATGAATAAATGATAATGGGTTTTACTTGACGCCACGGTTTCAGAAAAAGATTTTGTTTGGGGCTGATGGCTAATAAGCAACCCAGTGCATCAATTCCTCCTCATTCAGTAAGCTTTCAAAGTATGGTCGACATGTAACACAAGAACCTACAACACTCGCTATGCGGTTTTCTCTTGGTCTGAACTAAAATAAATTAGTCCTTCTGTTTCTCAGCAGACAAAGTAAGAAACCCGAAGGACACTCTTGAGAAACTACTGTAAACTTCCAAAAAAAAAAAAAAAAGCCAGCGGCTAACCAACCACCAGAAGAAGTTCATTGGTTTTTTAGTAAAATGTCAAGTACAAAAACTAACGTCCCACTACATTGCTCTTCGTCGAGAACTAAAAGACAAAAGTACATCCTTACCTCCTGCAATGCAATCTAAAACTTTGGTAGGGATATTCTACAGGAAACGTTTGTTGGTAAGCCATTCTCCCCGATATTAAATTTCTCTTTGGATTTCTCTGACATAAAACTCTCAATACCTTAAATACATGCGCCCGAAGAAGCTATTCTCTACAGTAATGCTTTTAAAATGTAAAACCTTTGTTGATGGGCAGGTTACAACCACTTTGAAAGCCTCAGCAAACTTTATACATCTATATCCAGAGACCTCCATAGTTCCAATTAATGTGTTGTTCTTAATTAAGAGGTAGCAATGAGACGAGTCTGTATGGACTCGCCTTGTTCAGTGAAGGGAAAAAAACTATTGAAAAAAGTGAAAAATAACAGTACCGACTAAAATGAACCCTGCCCAACCCATCACCCAAACCAACCCAACCCTCTCTGATCCCAAAGAAATAAAAGGAAAGAACTTCCAGTTAAAACATTCACAGAAGCATATCAATAAGTTATCTAAAGAAATCTAGAAACAAGTACCTTTAAGTTTGGCTTTTCTTTGAGAGTAAACCCCTATATACTACGCGAGTAAACGACAAAGGACGCCCATGGCCTCTCATTACCACTTGGCCATTGGCTTGCATCCAGATGTAGGGTATGTTAGGGTATATCCATGCTAAATCTGATAATCGAATCATCAACCACAGTACAAAAACTTACAAAGACCCTGTTTTCCAGATACAAGCCAATGGATGTGATGTGTAGAGTAAGTATACTGGGAAATGTTTGGTTGGATGCACAAAGCTTTCATGAAACACCACTTAAATGTCGACAACACTATCTTTGAGACCCTTAGAAGACACTTCAAAGAAATAGAACCTTTGTGTATAGAATAACTTGGTCAGTACAAGTCCAAATCTTGCAGAGAGTTCTACATAAAACATACCACCAGAACTCTCGAGAGTGACAGTTTATCAAGGACCAATAATGCAAAGAAGGAATATTCTCCCCCCCCCCCCCCCCAAAAAAAACCCCCTAAACAATCAGACCACTTGGATTCACATGGATTGCAGTGGTTGAGAGTGGTCATAATATCCCAAGGAATCATACAACAGCATTAGTACCCCAGTTTTACATTCACAGCAAAATTCAAAAAGAACTAAATAAAATCATAAGCCCATAAACTCATACCGATTTATTCATTCCATTGTTGGGGCTCGTTGCTTGAAAGGCTCCTCCTGTAATTTACAGCAGAAGATAATCCTGCTTTGGGTTATCGGCTCCTTGCAGTGTACTTCAAAAGAAAGAGGTGTGCATTGACTCTTTTTGCTGAGGGTCTCCTGTTCAAGGTGTCTTTGGCTTATGACGGGGAGGTATGCATTCGTAGGTGGCTAATGAGGTTACGCTGCTGGGTAAATTTGCCCCCACATAGCTGACATTCGTACGGCTTCTCACCTGAGTGAACCCGCATGTGCTCGGTGAGCCGGTACTGGCGGGTAAAGCGCATGCCGCACTCCTCGCAGGCGAATGGCTTCAGCCCCAGGTGGCTGCGCATGTGGCGAGTCATGGTGCCGCGTTGGGTGAACATCTTGCCGCAGATGTTGCAGGGGAAGGGACGGGTGAGCCAGTGGGTCTTCTCGTGTTGTCGAAGAGTGGCCGGATCTTTGTAGCTTTTGTTGCAGACCGAGCAGCTGAAGCGACGCGACTCGGTGCCGTGGACTTGGGTTATTTGTGAGGACAAGTCTTCCGCTTCTACTTCGTCTTCCTTTGGATAGGAATCATCATCCTCCTCTTTGATGTACAACTCTTCCTCCGTGTGGGTCTCCACGTGGGCGTTCAGTTCCTCGGAACTCGGGAAGCCTTTACCACAGGGGATGCAAACGTAAAGGTTGTCACCAAGGGCAGGCTCAAAGCCTTCCTGGCGGTAGACATAATTGGTGCTGTTCCGCCCACCTTCGCTCTCGCTCTGTCCACTCTCTTCACTTTGCTCCTGTCCGTTCTCTAAACCTTCCTCATCGTCTTTACACTGGAAGGATACTTCGGAGTTGCCATTTCCTCCACCAGGGAGCCTCTCCCCAGCCACTTTCAATCTTTTGGCAACTCCGTTGGGTAAAGTTCCTCGTTCTGCATCTTCGCCCTTGTTGCCTTCGTTCTTATGTTGCCGCCTCTGGCGGGTAACCTGCCGGGAACTTTTGTGCTGGTCAACATCCGCAGGCAGTTGGCTCTCTTCGCATTCTCCTCCGCCCAGTTCCATGGGCTCTCCAGCAGTGAGGTTCTGCGTGTTGGTGTTCTCATCAAATGAGGCACTGTTGGCTGTGGATTCTGAGGCAGATTGAGGTGATTCTTGTGGGATGCTGCTGGGACTTACTTCTTCAGTGGCTGTGCTCCCTGAGGGGCTTTTCTTGGAAAGGTCTAGGCCAAGTTCCTGCATGCCACAACTGCTGTTGCTTCCGTTCTTACTCGTTGAGGGACTGAGCGAATTTGCTGAGGTTGCACAGTGAGCGTTTCTCACAAACATCTCGTCCTCTGACAAGTCATCTTTAAGGAGCTCCTCATGCCTCTTTGTCTTCTCACTGTCTTTTAACCCTGACATTTGGTTTGGAGTTACAGGTGTAGAGGACAGCCTTTGGTTCCTAGACGTTCTTCCATTGGTAGGGGTAGTTGGTTTATTAAGAAGGGATCTCCCGTTACGCTTGAGCTTCTTCCTGCAGAGAGCAGCCAGGTCATGAAGTTGGAGGTAGCTTGCTGCCGTTAGAAGGGCATTGAAATTGTGGTCACTGAACTGATCCGACGATAAAAGCTTGCCAGTATAAATGAAGTCCAGAACCTGCCGGAAAACCGACGGGTTGACCATGTCTGTGTCGAGGTTAATCAAGTTGTCATGAAGGATAAGGGATTTGAAATAGATACTGCTGGCTGCGAGGATGTTCTTGTGTGCCCGAAAAAGGGCATTTTCTACTACTATGATCACATCACACAGATAACCTTTGGCTCTTTGTTGGTTTAGCTGCAGCAGCAATTGTTTGGCATGATTTGGCAATTCCATTTCCAACTTCTTTTTCTTCACCTATGAAACCTAAAAAAAAGAAAAAAAAAAAAAACTTGTTATGCATTGTCATGGGAAAATCTCATTAAAATTGATGTCTTACAATTGGGTGTGGCATATTTAAACACTTATTTTTAAACCGCCAATAGTTATAATCACAGCCATTGCTACTTGCTGGCCAGTTGCAGGGGGAGGTGCATTGCTATTCTAGAGTACAGATGATTGGACAAAAACCTGCGCAAAGCAACATTAGTCACAAATATTTTTGGTTAATTTTCCTGATAAAGATTGACTGTAAACATTAAATGAAAAGCTGCAAAGCTGCTAAAAGTGAACTGTCAATGTTTTGGAACACGAACATATACTCTAGCATAAACTCCTATTATCAAGCCAATGCACATTATCAGATAATTATATTTAACCAGGGCTCACAAGATCTTAAATAAACTTAAGATCTTAAATAGAAATTCTATTCCCTGAGCTCAAACTTTCCACCTTCTGATAGCATGCATATAGCTGGCATCTTATTATTGTATCTTAGTGTGTACAAATTCTCAACTTTCAGCTAAAAGCAGAGAAGGGATAAAAGGCTTGAACAGTAACACAATTTCTTTTCTTCTGAGGGCGTCCACTAAGGCTTAACGTTCCTGCCAGCAGTCATTAATGCCAGCCTCCAGGGTCAGTCTCTTTGTTGTCATATGGGGGTTGGGTGAAAAAGGCTAGTGGACGTCACCGACTGGCTAGTGTGACAGACAGCTTGAAACCTGAGCTGGGATATCACCAAGGGTGTGGTGGGAAACAGGTAAACCAGCACCCCTTCCACAGGATGAACAGGCCTCAGCTTGCAGCAGAATCTTTGTAATGCGGCAAACAAGATTTCTGCCACTCAGACCAGCCGAGACTGGCGTGTCAAAGGGAAAAACAGGGAATTATCTGCACAATTTGCACAATGCCCAAACACATTCATAATGTTCTGATTTAGTGCCTTGTTTATGAACAATTAACAACAAAAATTAGCTTGGGTGGAGTACTCATCCCTGTGGAACACCCAACTGAAAACTTTTTTTTGTACTGGATTATTTTAAAAGCTTACCCTTGCAAATTAGAGTCAACAAAATCCTTAATAATGCCAAGCCTAAAACATAATTAAAAAGTGACTACAGATCTGTACCACGCTGAATATTCATCAGTTGTTCCAAGTCAGTCTATCTCAGATTAACTATTTATAGCTAATTCATGATGGCAATGTACAACTGAGCCAAAACCAATAATTGGGAACGGGAAACCAATCAGTCAGCAGAATTCTCAGTTCAAGACTGCTTGAAAGCAGACTAACGATGACTCAGGAAGGTGTGAAAAAATAAATACGTAATAAATTTCACCAGATTTTTAAGTCCCACAGATGTGTGCAAAAATGCTACAAAAAAGCATGAATTAAAGAATACTCAGTGCATAAAAATAAACAACTAATAGTTTAATATTTAGCCATGCTGATTATTTTAGTAACATTTATGTGCACAAGTCTGAACCATTTACTCGCTCATAAAAACCAGCATGCCCAGCCCTAAAACTAAACCCTATTGCGTGATACCATCTCTCAGGGTATTTATAGTCCTCAAGCACAGGAGAACAGTCAAAGAACTGCCTAGATAACCATAAACCACAACTGTTTGGGCAAACTTTGATAGCACTGCTCAAAAAACAAAAGACATTTAAAAAACGCATTTATCTACAAGTTGCACACAAGTCTTGATAAGATGCTGCTGGCCTTTCAATTGCTTTGCCACATTCCGACCCCTCCACAAAAACACCCAGCAGTCTCATTCTAGAGATGAAACAACTGCTCTAATCAGTGGAAAAGAAGTCAAAGTGCAAAAGCGGCCAGTAACAACACGGGTAAACAAGTCTGGCAAGGACTGCGCTTAACCTCATAAACAAGCTTATCCGGTGGCACGGACCCCTGGGGCCTTGATTTTATTGTCTTAATGCCATAAAAACACAGAGAGCACTTTTGCTCCTCTGAAAGAGGGCATTGGCAAAACAAAACAAACCATTATTCATGAGATGCATCAAGTACAAAAAAGACAACCATAAACATTTTACATTTTTAAAGTTCATGCATGTTTCAGTGAAGATTCACGGTGACTAAAAATCTCCAAGAAAACTGATGCAATTTGGGTTTTAATAACATCAGGAGACACTTTAACAGATTGTACCTAAGTGCTTACTGTGACCACCAGCCTCAAGAGATCCGAGCCAAACTGGAAGCCAAGCAAACCTGATCCAAATAATCTGATGAACGACCTCAACTAAGAGATAACACAATTTCACTTATCTGAAGAATTTAAAGCCTTCATTCAGTGCCTGTGTGCACTTCATTCAATTTGTGCTAAATGAAGGATGGGATTTTATTTCCAGCCAAAAACAGGCATAAAATCTGTAATCGGACACATCAGAAAATGAATGCTCAACAAAACTAAGAGACTAAGATTTTTATCTGGAAGCAACGATTCATGCGCAATACAACTAGAATCATGCATTCAATCAATTCTGACGAAAAAGTCAACTTGCACTGATTACACTATTGATCATTTCAAATGCTGTCACACTGTTTGAAACCAGCAGGACATTTCTTGCATTTGTCTAGGCATGCGCTGCTGTATTTTGCGGATAAACCGAAACTGCATCTAGGTTCATTCGCATGTCATATGTGGGCTGGGCTAAAAGTTCCAGAACAGCCAAGAAACTAGACTCACTACCGCCTAAAATTGTCTGAAAACAAACAAACCCATTTCAAATGCACTTCTAAGCATGACACAGTCTTGTCTTAAAAACAAAATCACTGAAACCAATGGGGATGCTTGAAATGTAACATGGAAACTCCACTCAACCAGATTGGGCAACCCTGGAATAACCCTCAACATATAAATCACATCATATTCGTCAACATCCCTACGCAATCATGTAATGCCTGTTTTGCCCAAGAAGTGGTTAAAAGGTTCCAGGTTAAAAGGATCTAGTCAATAAACATGCCAAGCGTGTTAGACAAGATTTCAGACATTGGGTGCTGCCTTAAAGCAACATGCACACAATGTATGCATTCAGATATGTACATCTAAACTGGGCTAAAAAGCGATCAACTAAACAAATAAATGGAGGTTAACCTATATTCCGGTGAAGGACTGAAATAGACCACGGTTTGTAGCCACTTTCCAGTTAAAAAAAAAAAACATTGTTATTACCCAACCAGACTAGACTAGACTAGTACAGGTGACATGACTAGATGAAGACATAAAGCTGTCAAAAACATTGTAGATTTCACAAAGAATAAAAACCAAAACAATACTGGGTGTGAAATAAGATTTAAATCAAAATGCAAACCACAACACAATTCCTAATGATCTTCTCAACGATAATGGCTCTAAATAAACCGTCTTCAATTGCCGTTCCCGCCCCATCCACTCAATAGATCTGATCATCTGCATTATTCAAAGCAGAAACCGAGGGCCGCCTTTCATAAGAGTATTGATTAGATCTTAACACGAATGCCACTACATCTGTTAAACACATCTTTTATTCGCATTTTCCCTGACCTTTGTGGAAGACAACAAAAACAATTCTGACAAGGTCAGCCCGAGCTCAACTCAGACTCGAACTCTACAGTTCGGAGATAAGCCTCACTGGACCATGGACCTAAACATCAGCGCCAAAGGAAAGCAAAGCATGCAGGTTTGCTTACCTTGCGCAGGCTTTCTTCATGCAAAATGGCCATATCTTTGGTTAAAAGTTCTCTGTCTCATTCAAGCTAACTGTCACCCAGAAAGGGAGTTGCTTTAATGGTGTGGCACTGATCTAAACCCATGGACCACTGTAAAACAAGCCCCCTCCCCCAGCCCATTAAAATGGATGAGATTAAAAGGGTCCTTCAAGCTCTCCTCAAGATATAGAAGTAAAATAATTTGATAACATTTATGCATCATTTCAATAACAATAAGATCCTTGGATGCAACCACAAAAGCACTTTAGAAGCTGCTTCATAATGCAAAACAACAAAGCACCTAGGTTTTCCTTAAACGTAATATAACAAACTAAAAACTACATTGACACAGTCAGCAAAACATTTAATTTCTCATATGAATTGTAGCATTAAAACAACGTTGGATAAAAAGTTACTCATCTTCATGTTTATATGGCTCATGCGTTTCGAGCCTTGCTTCATAACACAACCCAGGCATGATTACCCGACAAGCATACAAACACAGCAAGCAAGACTCGACAGATACCACTATAAATCAGCTTCTCACTTATAAATTGCAGTTTGCTATCGTGCATTTAATAAAACAAACACGGATAACGTAAAGTCTTCATTGTGACATCTTAATGCATGGATTAACAATGCAAAACATTATCACACACGAGTGTTTAATGCACGTATTAACGATGCAAAACCATGCACAAATATTCAATATGAGAATTATACACATTAAAGGTAAAACACACTGAGGGAGGGGTGAAACAGGAATCCTGGCCACATAAAGGGCCACTGATCGGGTTTTGCCATCAAGGTGGCGACTGATCATTTTTACCAAAGTATAAAGATGCATTACACGGGTATTTCGCGACTTTAACATCGCATTTGGTTACTGCATGAGTCACGCTAAAACAAATACAACGCTTTTGATAAAACACACACACATATCTGCCTCTGCCAGGCTGCGTTTGCGCTGTGCATTAAAAGCCCAGTGGGCACGCGATAAGAGTAGTATGTTGGAGGAATCAGTGTTTCTTTAAAAACAAAAAGAAAATGCAAGACGAATCACCTCACAAACCTGCGTTAAAACGCACGCACGTACGTTTCCCTCACAATACAAACACGAACGCGAATGTAAAAATAAAGTAACTGTACCTTAATGCATCGACAGAAGCTCTTCAAACAGTCATTCTGTTTTCACATCTCACAGCTTTCCGAGCGCCATCTTGCCTGCAAGCTTGTGTGACGTGAGAAATCCTCACCCCTGACCCAAATTTGAATAAGAGGCAGTAAAGAGAGGGGGAGAGAGGGTAAATGCCCTGCCTCTGCCAGCCACACACTCTCATTTGCCTAAACAGCCCAGGGCTGCTGAGATGGTGTAACGTGCCATGACCTGCCACTGCTGCTGCCACATTTGCAATCCAAATGCTGCTCTGTGTGCGACTCTGTGCATCCTTATCATGTGCAAGGGTTGCTATCATTTCTAATTCTTGTATAGTAATTATGCATGCTTTTAAAATACACTACTAGTCCAAAAACTAGTCAAAAGTCTCTTCTGCTCACCAAGCCTGCATTTATTCGATCCAAAGTACAGCAAAAGCAGTAATATTGTGAAAGATGTTTTACTATTTAGAATAACTGCTTTCTATTTGAATATATTGTAAAATGTAATTTATGTGATCAAACCTGAATTTTCAGCATCATTGCTGCAGTCTTCAGTCACATGAACCTTCAGAAATCATTCTCAATTTATGATGGTTTGCTGTTTAAAAAAGAATATTTTATTATTATTGTCATTATTAATATTTAAAACAATCGAGTTCCTTTTTTTAGGATTCTTTGATGAGTAGAACGATCTTTTAGCTTTTGTAACATTATACACTATACAATTCAAAAGCTTTTATATTTTTCTTTTTTTAAATGATCAAAAGTGATGATAAAGTCATTTATAAAAAAATTGTTACAAAAGATGTTCTTCTGAAGTTTCTATTCATCAAAGAAACCTGAAAAAATTGTACTTAGCTGTTTTCAACATAATAATAATAATAAATGTTTTTTTTTAGCAGCAAATCAGGATATTAGATTTATGAAGGATCGTGTAACTGCTGAGATATTCAGCTTTGAAATCACAGGAATAAATTACATTTTGCAACATATTCAAATAGTTATTTTAAATAGTAAAAATATTTCACAATCTTACTGTTTTTGCTGTACTTTGCATCAAAAAAAAGAAGGCTTGGTGACCAGAAGAGACTTCTTTAAAAAACATTAAAAATATAACTGTTCAAAAACTTAAATTGGTGTAGAAACAATTTTTACTCAGAAATGGCTAATAAATGTCACAAACAATGACAAAAAAACGAGTAACACATTGGACTAAATGAAGTAGGAAAACTTAAATAGTATTTTCTTACAGTACGTTTTGTCCGGCCACATGTATTTATAAAGTGCTTTAGACAATAGCCTAGATGCCTTCAAAGCAGCTTCACGGTAATAAACAGGAAAATAACTGGCTGTTAATTATGCAAAGTTAGTCAGTAACAGCTGTACAGAAGACAATAGTGTCATTATTCAGCTCAAATAAGTTCAAGTGTTTGTGCTCTCATCTGATAGAGTCAGTACAGTTAGATCAATAGCATTTTATGAATACAAACTTGTTTTAAGCACTTATTTAGCCATATGCATTTATATAAATACTAACCTAAAATATTAATGTTGAACATTTTGATATTGTAAGGGTCTTTTATGTCTTGGAACATTATTGTAAGGAAAAAACATGTAACGTGATATTATAAAATGATTTCAAACCTATATATATATATATATATATATACATACATACATACATACATACACACACACATACACACTGGACCACAAAACCAGTCATAAGGGTCTATTCTTTTAAACTGAGATTTATATATTATATGAAAGTTGAAAAAATACACTTTACATTGATGTATAGTTTGTTAGGATATAGGACAACATTTAGTTGAGATACAACTACATGAGGATGTAAAAAAATCAAATATTGAGAAAATCGTCTTTGAAGTTGTCCAAATGAAGTTCTTAGCAATGCATGTTACTAATCACAAATTAAGTTTTGATATATTTACGGTAGGGAATTCTGTACTTAATATCTTAATGAATTTGGCCATAACTTTGACCCATGCAATGTATTGTTGGCGACTGCTACAAAAATATCTGTGCTACTTAAGACTGGTTTTGTGGTCCAAGGACATATATTATAATTTTAGCTGTTTTGCTCTTTTGTATGCTGAGTACTTCTGGTTTTCAAGCCACTGGTGTTTTGAGAGACCAACAAGAACAGCAGGTTTGTTAAGAAATTGCCTTTGACAATTCGTTAACATGTTTTCTGGTGGTACAGCGGTAGAAGTGAAACTATGTTAAAAAATTATGAAGTAAAGCATAGAAAAGGGAAGCATGTATGTATAGAAAAGGAAATATGTACGCAATATAAGTTTTTTTTGGATGGCAAGATCAAACTTCCTATTTTTTCTTTCAGTTTTAGACATATTTCATTTTTTATTACATATACTACAATAAGCAGACATGTAGGTATAGACAAAATTAACAGGCTTAAGGTGATCCGCAGTTGAGTGATTATTGTTCTGTCACATGTACAGTGTGTGTTTGGGTCAAAATGTGCAGCATTATTGAAGTGCTCTTCCACCCCCTAGTGGACACGTTGTGTTTTACTTTCTTGATTATTATACTTGAATATTTATCTCCTTATAAATAACATATTCACTACCAGTCAAAAGTTTTTGAACAGTAAGTTGTTTCTTTTTAACGAAGTCTCTTCTGCTCACCAAGCCTGCACTTATTTGACCCAAAGTACAGCAAAACCTGTACAATTTAAAATAACTGTTTTCTATTTGAATATATTGTAAAATGTAATTTATTCCTGTGATTTCAAAGCTGAATTTTTAGCATCATTACTTCAGTCAGATAATCCTTCAGAAAAAATTCTAATATTCTGATTTGCTGCTCAAAAAACATGTATTATTATTATTATTATTATTATTATTATTATTATTATTATGTTGAAAATAGCTTAGTAGAGTTTTGTTGGGTTTCTTTGAAGAATTGAAAGTTCAGAAGAACAATATTTATCCGAAAAAGAAGTCTTTTGTAACATTATAAATGTCTTTAACATCAAATAAAAGTATTAATTTCTATAATCTCTTTCCCAAAAAAGCTTTTTACTTCAGATAAATGCTAATTATAATAATAAATGTTTCCTGAATAGCAAATCAGCATATCAGAATGATTTCTGAAGGATCACGTGACCCTATTGGAGTAATGATGCTAAAAATTCAAATTTGATCACAGAAATAAATTATATTTTAAAATATATTCAAATAGAAAGAAGTTATTTTAAATAGTGAAAATATATACACAATACACAATATAATCACAATATAAAAAATATTTTACAATTTATTTCACAACCAAATGCTTTTGCTGTACTTTGGATCAAATAAATGCAGGCTTGGTGAGCAGAAGAGACTTCTTTAAAAAACATTAAAAATATAACTGTTCAAAATCTTTTGATTGGTAGTGTATATAGATGTAATATGTATAATATGCACCTTAAAATCTGTATTTCTCAGTTGTCCATTCCGTAAACATTTTTTTATTTAAATTGTGTATATTATTCACATTGTACTGTTGAGTGTATCTCAGATGAGATAACTAATTAAATTGTAAGCACAGTTGAGCAACTAGCAGCAGATATTTCTGGTGAATGAATAAATATTTATATAAATATTTTGAAATATATTTATTTATTTACTTATTTATTTATTCCAAAAATAATACATTTTTCCAGAGTTATTATAGCTAACTTAAAACATGTATGTTGCCTGAAATATAATACATAAAAAAAAAAAAAAAAAAAAAAAAACGTTTTCTATTTCAGCTGGTTGCCTTGCTAGTAAAAGAACTACAACTAAAAATAATAATAAATAAAAATAATAATACAAACACGACAAAACTACTAAACCGTAACTACAACTTAACGATAGCAGCATTTCAATGGTACTAAAATAACACTGTATTTGACTTCATTGATGCATAAATTATCTTTCGTTACTTTTATTCATTTATTTGAGGTGACTGAAGTGAATTCAAGGCGCTTTGCATTGTGGGCAAAAGCAAATCCAAGATGGCGGCGAGCAAGCGACTGCATAAGGTAAATATTCCGGAAAATCTGCTTTTATTTATACTAAACGGAGATTTTACTCGCTTTACCTCCGTCTATAGTAATATTGCGGACTTGAATCACTATTGATCGTGAAGCTGAAACTTTAGAGCACTCTGGTGTGAAATGCGATGCGGATGATGAGGAGGAAGCTAACGATCTTAGCCGTAGTTCGAATTTAGACATATAATGGAAATAAACAGTCGAAGAAAACTCATATAAAATAACCAGCGTTCAGGATGAGTGTAATTCATGGTGTGCTTCAGAATAAACTTTTGCACGTCTGTTAAAGAGTGTCGCCGTTGACAGATGATGTTTAGTGGATGAGACTGAAACTATCTTATCTGTAAGTTTATCAAGTAAGATCCAATCAAAAATAGTGATGGAATTAAATTAGAGTGAATAACAACGAGTTTAATATTGCAGATGAGTGTAATTTAGCGTGTAATTAAATGTATCGTGATACTATGAGAAAGAGAAACAGGAAGCGTTTCTGTTTCCTTTTTATTAATCGTTTGAATTGGACAAAATCTGTTTTGTTTTAACAACACTTTGATAAATATATAATTTTTTTAGCTAATATTTTATTTTAAACTTTTGGGCTTGGCAGCTTGTTAAATGTTCAAGACATAAAAACAATAATAGTCAGTGTTTTGCATAAATATGTGGCATTTGAATCAATTTTAAATAAAAGTGGCTTGAATTTTTTTACAATGTAAATATGAATATAGATTTTTAACTATAGAACTATAAATCTAAATGGTCATATGACCACAGTGAAAGCGAAAGTATTTTGCGGTTTCTCAAATCTCTCAACAATTCGAGAAGTTATAGGTTTCTTTGTACCTTATATGTTATGTTTAACAGGAACTTGATGAAATACGCAAGTCTGGAATGAAAAACTTCCGCAACATTCAGGTGGATGAGTCAAACATTCTGACCTGGCAAGGACTCATTGTTCCTGTAAGTTCAAAGGCATTTCATGCATTTTATTGAATGTGAATGTGCTTTTTTTTTTTTTTTATCATTTTGCACATACCTCGTTTTCTTTTTCAGGACAACCCTCCATACGACAAAGGTGCGTTCAGGATCGAGATCACATTCCCTGCAGAATACCCCTTTAAACCGCCGAAGATCACATTTAAGACCAAGATCTACCACCCGAACATTGATGAAAAGGGTCAGGTGTGTCTGCCGGTCATAAGTGCTGAGAACTGGAAACCTGCAACCAAAACTGACCAAGGTACTCTTTCATCCGCCTCACACTCTTGGTAATGTCATTAAAATGGGACCCTGGACCACAAAACCAGTCTTGAAGAATTAGTTCACTTCCAGATCAAAAATCTACTTACTTCAGTTTCTTGAGGAAAACATTTCAGGAATTAACTCCATATAGTGGACTTTATTGATGCCCCCCGAGTTTGAACTTGCGAAATGCAGTTTAAATGCAGCTCTAAATGATCCCAGCCAAGGAAGAAGGGTCTTCTCTAGCGAAACGATTGGTCATTTCCGAAGCAAATGGACAAATTAAATACTTTTTAACCTCAAAATGCTCGTCTTGTCTCTGAGATGTGCATGCGTATTCTTTGTAATCCAGGTCAATACAGTTAGGGTATGTCAAAAAACTCCCATCTTGTTTTCGTCTTCAACTTCTAAATTGTTCTACATTGCTGTTTTACCTTTTTTTGTAAAGGGCGTTTGATCTTTTTTGCATGTTCACTTTGTTGGGGAAGAAAATGAGATGGGAGTTTTTCAACATACCCTAACTGAACCAGAGTTCACGCAGACATAGACAAAACAAGCCTTTGAGGTTAGAAAGTATATAAATTGTCAGTTTGTTTAGAGAATGACCAATTGTTTTACTAGGTAAGACCCTTTGAAGCTGCATTTAAACTGCATTTTGGAAGTTCAAACTCAAAAGCACCATTGAAGTCCACTATATGGAGAAAAATCTTTAAATGTTTTCCTCAAGAAACATAATTTTTTATCAACTGAAGAAAGACAGACATGAACATCTTGGATGACATTTTTGTTCTGGAAGTGAACTACTTCTTTAAGTAGCACAGGTTTATTTGAATATTCAAAATGATAGATTTTTCTTAGGATATTAAGTAAAGATCATGTTCCATGAAGATATTTTGTACCTTTCTTACCGTAAATGTAACGGAACTTAATTTTTGATTGGTAATATGCAATGATACGAACTAAGGACAACTTTAAAGGTGATTAGTTTTTTTAGTTTTATATTTAGATTTTTTTGCAGATTTTCAAATTGTTATATCTCAGCCAAATATCGTCCTATCCTAACAAACCATACCTCAATGGACAGCTTATTTGTTCAGATGATTTATAAATCTTAATTTTAAAAAAATGTACCCCTAAAGGCCTTTCCACACTGAGCGCAAAAAAGCAAAACAAATATCACTGGAATAAAACAACAGATTCCTATGGATGCTTCCACATAGACATATCAGTCCGACGAATCTTTTCAGTTTCACAAAGCGAGAACACAACCATCCAATAAGATTTAAGCATGTGCCCGGAGCAGCTGCTGTTGCACAAAAAGACGAGAGTGGTGGCGCTGTTTCCAAAACCAGTGTAAACAAACACAGAAGAAAAGTATTCCTAGAGACAAGAGGATGCTCTCTAGTTATCATCGCATCTGAGAACAGATGGTTATTCTCACGTGTTCTTAATATAATTTCTATTAATTCTCCACTGAATTATGATCTGGAGGAGAACACTGTCCATTTTCTGTTATATGAGACAGAGCGCGTTCATTCTCCAGATCTTCAATAAAGGATGTTTATGATAAGCAGTGTGGGAAACATACAGAGAGTGCAAAGGTGTCTGCCTATTATAGATCCAAATCAACTGAAGATCACAATCAGAAGTTATTAAATCCATATACAAGATGCATATCTGAGGAAAAATGCATTGTTGGTCGACGCCACCTATAAATTAGCAGAAGGTGAACATTCGGTTCGGGCTCAGTGTGAAAGCATTATTCATCAGCTATTCACCTGGCGTTTTCGCATCAGTGTGGAAAGGCCTTAAGACAAGTTTTGTGGTCCAGGGTCATAATTGTGTTTTTTTTTTTCTTCCTCTTACCAGTAATCCAGTCCCTCATCGCCCTCGTCAACGACCCCCAACCAGAGCACCCGCTGAGGGCCGACCTAGCGGAGGAATATTCAAAAGACCGTAAAAAATTCATTAAGAACGCAGAAGAGTTTACAAAGAAACATGGCGAGAAGCGGCCAGTGGACTGATATCGCATGGGCGCATTTCCCTTGTTTCTATTTTGCCCACTCCTCCAAAACCGTTTCCCCCAATCTGAGTCCCCGCCAGTCCGCCCTCACTCTCGGTCCCCCCGGCGGAGCATCCCAGCATCCCAGACGCATTTCACCTTCGGCAGAAAGACCCGTGACTTCTCAGCCTCTGGGTGTCGAAGCGTGTTGAAATTGTGATGAGGGGAGCGTGCGAATGAGAACTTGAATAAAGTAGTGAGATTTGGGGGTGGGGAAGGACGGGGGCGAATAGGTTGTTCCTTTTAATTTGTTCTTAAATTGCACAGAGATGTGTTCAGGTCATGTAATCTGCTGCGTGCTGAATCTTGACTGTTTTCATAGCAGAATACTACGGTGAACCAGAGTATAATGTTAAGTCGTTTCACTTTCACATTTATGACATTGAAGAAACCAGATCCAAACGTTCGTTGAACGGAAACACGTAATACGTCAAAGGTGTGTGGCAAATGTTTCTTTTATATTTCTCTCTCATCTCTGTCATTTTTTTTATTTGTATTATTTGTTTGCTTAGGTTGCACTGTTTTCTGTGGAATAAGGTTTCATGTTCTTCATAATCTTAGTTTGTAACTCATTGAAATCACAAACTAGTCACTGTCACCAATATAATGTTTATGATGTCATAAAAAGGAAAGCAAAACTTGACTCGACTCTGTGTCTGACTGAACATTGTGTATCTCAAGACCCTTATGGGACACAAAAAGACTCTTAAACTAAACATGACATACATTTTTTCAGGATTGTTTGATGAATAGAAAGATCCAAAGAACAGCATTTAGCTGAAATAAAAAGCTTTTGTAACATTATACACTATTCAATAGCTTGGTGTCAGTATAATTTTTGAGAAAGAAATTAATATTTTTATTTAGCAAGGATGGTTTAAATTGATCAAAAGTGATGATAAAGACATTTATAATGTTATGATAGATTTCAAATAGATTTCTATTTTTCTTAACTTTCTATTCATTAAAGAGACCTGAAAAAAATTTTCCTCGGCTGTTTTCAACATCATGTTTTTGAGCAGCAAATCAGAATATTACAATGATTTCTGAAGGATTATGTGACTTGAGTAATAATGCAAAAAAAAAAATCAGCTTTTAAATCACAGGAATAAATTACTTTTTAAAATGTATTCAAGTAAAAAACGATTATTTTAAATAGTTAAAGTATTTCAGAATTTTCCTGTTTTTGCTATACTTTGGATTAAATAAATGCAGGCTAGGTGAGCAGATGGAAAAAAATATTAAATTTTATTATATTAAATATATTACTGTTAAAAAACATTTGCAATATCAAAAACATATTGTATATGGGTCAAAGACGAAAAAGGGATTAAGCATAAAAATAAGTGTAATACTGCTTTAATATATATATTTTTTTTTGGAAAAACAACAATTTAAAGTTTTCTCTCTTTTTTTTTTTACATTTGTTTTGTTTTCCTATATACATGTTTTCCAAATTTACAGGAGACACCCACTAAAATGTCATTTAGTGTAACAATCTTGTCAGACATATTTACAACAAAAATCTATGACATATTAAAAGGCAAAAATTAGCTGTAATTCTACTTTTTTTTTTAAATTTGCCATTTGTCAGTAAGAATGTTTTACTCCTTTAAAACAATACAATGTAATATGCTCCCTTATTCTTTTATATATTTTAATGTGTTCAAGTATAAGCATGTTGTTTGAATTTTTACATAAATATTGTTACACTGAATGACAATGTAACAATATTTCAAATTAATTTTGACATTTTATTCTCGAAAGTTATTTGAAACTTTAAAGTAGACACTTAAATTCAGTGTGATTTCTATGGATATAAAATCACTTTTGTAAATTTATTTCGACGTGATCATCTTAACGTCTTTGACCCATATCCAACGAGGAAGCGTTTCATCATTATGACCACTAGGGGGCGTTTAATGCTTCCGAGCCAGGAAAGCGTCCCTGATGAAATGACCCGCCATAACACTGTGAGGAAGAACTGATTAACATGCTGGATTAAGGATTTAAGGTAAATTGGTCGATTTGTGCAACTGCATTACTATATATTTTCTTTATAGACTATAGGATGTCACAGAACAATAAGCCACTGCTGAAATACCACAGTAGTACGGTTACTGCTGACTGCAAAGACAATAGAATTGTGGTGAATCAAACTTAAAATTCTCAGCAATGGTAGTTATACCCACAGCTTTACACACACACTTAGTTTAAAAATTTACTGAATTCTTTAAATGATTTTACCCCTTCAAGACTAAGCTGATTAGACAATTTAACCCATAATTAACCGCATTAGTGTTACAAGTGTTATGTATAGTCAACATTCTCTTGTCCATCCAAAAAATGGTGGTTTGCAACTACATCAGATGGTGAATTGTTTGCTACATTTAGATTTCGGTAGCATGTAGACTCTCCAAAAATACCCCTCTATATTTTTCAGTGGCTTCTACGGCAACATAGTTAACCAATTTTGTTGAAGCATACGCACATATTTACCCCCACCTCTAAACCGCCTCTCCCTTAAGTATAGAACCCTGATTAGCATTATTAGATACGGCACTAAGCAGCTCTAAACGGAGAAATTAGCCCCATTGGATTAGTCTGTCTAACGATGGGAGGCCAGTGTCTGGTGTTAAATAATTACAGTTGAAACTATTGTGTAAAGAAGGTAGGACCTTGCTGCACTTTACAATTGTTGACTGTTCGGACAACACTGTGCTTACATGGTTTGATAAAATTTTTTTTTAGTCAATCAACTCCTCAGATGATCAAATATATTAAGTAGGTGAAATTGAGATTTGGTCAAAAGAGTGTTGGTTTGACTTGGTGTAGTGCTTGGGCCATGTGTCCGGCCACTGGGTTCCTAGAACTTTAGCTCAATGTTGGTTTGATAAACCTATTACTGTCTGTGATAGCAGAGCAACTGTGTTGGCTTTAAAGTATTTAGCAGAAGGATGTTACTAACAGAGTAAAAAAGCATCTGGCAGCAACAAGATGCCTTCTGCAAGAAAGCAACGTTACAAAACTAGAACGTTTCTGTTGTAACAAAAGAAACTGTTTACACTGCTACCAAGCAAATCATCTTTGTACATTATGTTTGTGGTTGCAAAGAAATAAGAAAGTGCTTGTTTTAGGGTTCATTTTATTTAGCTTTCTATACATATAAGACCTTCGGTTTGGGGATTAGTGGAAGGAGTGTCCATGTTTATCTTGCTGGGTCCATCCTTCTTTAAAAGAGCATTGCTCACTTCTTAAACTGTTGGATGGGGGCGGGGATCTTGATATCCTGGCCCTTTTCCAGCCTCTTCTCACACTCGATAAGGTAGTTGACACCATCAATGACAAGCTGCACCAGTTCAACCTGTTAAAGAAAAGAGTTTGAGAATCTTATGTATGTAAAATCTTCATGTATGTAGTTAACTCACTTGTTTTGAATGACCTACCTCAGATTTACCCAGGCGGTCAAGGTTTGAGATGTCGAAGGTATCACCCACTGCAGCTGTGTCCACACCTCCAGTACCACGCTTCTGCAGCCGCAAGTTATCCAGGATCTTGTTAAAGCGAGGGTCCTACAAGCAATTGTTTGAATTAGACAGGTTTAAGCATTGAATACACCTTACTTCCGAAAGCTTTCACTATAAGATAAAGGTAATTATTGTTACCTTGCTGAGCTTTGGCAAGCGGACGTGTACTCCAGCCCTAAGGCCGGTGCCCAGGTTGGATGGGCAGGTCAGGATGTAGCCAAGACGTTCATTCCACATGAACTCCCAGCCTCTCTCTTGAATCAAGCGTTCTACCTGTCCAACAGATTAAAGACATTAATCTTATAGGACAACTCTAGATAACTTGGTTAATGCTTGAATGTATGAAGGAGCTGTGTTTTTACCTGTTTGAGTCCTCTGCAGAACCTCTCAAACACCCTTTTCATGTTGCCACCCTTTTCCATGGAGATGACACGGGTGTGGTCTTCCTCATTGACCCATATTAAGAATGTCTTCTCATTGTTATGCCTTGCAAATAATTGGATGTTTAAGAGACAAAAAGAGGCTCTGTACTCTACTGTCAGTCATGCCAGCAAGTCCTTTCCTGTTTTGTGAATCAAGAGTATCTGCAGTAGTATTGTATGTCAGGCATTAAGTCTAGCATTAAAGTTATGTTTTATATGAGTGCAGTTCTTTACTTGCAGGCAGATGTGGGAATATGTATATTGTTCTTATGCGACATATCTTGTTAGTTACTTAAATGGTGATCAAACCATGCCAAGAGCTTCCTAAAGCCATACCAGATGCCTCTTGCATCTGGCCAGTCACGGGCCATAAAGGCACAAGTCAACAAGGGGGACACAGGTTTGTCAAACAGGAAGTGGTCCTACAGAAGGATGAAAGGAAGAAAAAGGTAGGTGGAACTGGAGGAGGATCAGAAAATAAGAGGAAGGCACTTGGAACACTTCTTGGGTCAGTTGCAACCTATGAAAAACTTGGAACAGGGTCTAGAACAGGGGTACCCAAACTTGGTCTTAGCGGGCCGGTGTCCTGCAGAGTTTACCTCCAACCCAATTAGACACACCTGCACCAGCTGAACAAGATATTACTTGGCATGTTAGAAATTTCCAGCAGGTGTGTTGAAGCAAAACTCTGCAGGACATCTTTCCTCCAGGACCGAGTTTGGGCACCTCTGCCCTTCTTCCAAGTTTGGGCATCCCTGGTCTAAAAGTAAACAGTGGAGACTATTGGGGTTGTACTTTCATGGCTTGTTTTCTCTCCCTCTGGCCTTACCAGATCCCACGAGCATCTGGCCAGTCCCTGGCCATCCCAGATGCAATGAGCAGAGGAGACACGGGCTTGTCAAATAGAATATGCTCCTAAGCCATGCCAGCATGAAAGGAAGAGTTCAGCATCATGATATGTGGAAGCAACTCAGTTAAACCCAATCACATTGTCAACACTGTCAGGACCAAAGTATCCCATGTCTGAAAGAAGTTTATGGAAGCAACTTACATCGATAAGACTCTGCTGCTCTTGATCACTCATTTCAGTCAGGCTGTAGTAACGTCCTGCAAGGTCTCCCTTGAGGCCAGACAAGGCCTGGATCGTGACCCTTTCGACTTCACGTCGTTCAGAGCGGCTGCAGGCAGGTGGAAGGCTAAGGCCACGGATACTGCGGCCTGTGCGCACACGGGAAGACAGGACGTAGTTTTCATCAAACAGGCCTGAATGGATCTGGAAGATGAAGAACAACTAGGAATTGTTGGCAGAAATGGAAATCTGAGAAATCCATTTTGCATGCAGAGATAAAAACAGATGTGCACCTTGGAGGCATCCAGGTCAGTGGGATGCTTCATGTTCCTTGGGTCATAGCCGTTGTGTCTGTCCTTGATTACAGGATCAAAGATTTCAGCAAACACCTGCAACATCATTTGGAAGAGGGGTTAAGGAGGGTTAACTTAAAAAGAGAGGCAAAACCATAACTTGCTGACTAGACCAGTGTATTCGAATCGAAGGAACCTAGATGTTACGTAGGGCCAAGTATGGTAACCCATGGTATATGGTAGTGAACAAACAAACACATCGTGAACAAACACATCTTGAACACACACCCAGAGTAGGCAGCAATTTTTGCTGCGGCACCCAGGAAGCAGTTGAGGGTTTAGTGCCTTGCTCAAGGCTTTAATCTCAGTCATGGTATTGAAGGTGGAAGAAAGCAAGGCATTGAACCCCCCAACTGCTCCCTGGGCGCCACAGCAATATGGCTCCGGGTGCGTGTTCACGATGTGTGCGTGCACTTTGATGGGTTAAATGCAGAGCACAAATTCTGAGTATGGGTCACCATACTTGGCCACACGTCACATCCTTTCCTTTCCTGCAGAGTTTAGCTCCAACCTTGATCAAACTCACCTGCCTATAACTTTCTCGTGATCCTAAATATCTTGATTAACTTATTAAGGTGTGTTTGATTAGGGTTGGACCTGAAATCTGCAGAAAAAATTTATCTCACAACTGCCCTAGCGGTGGTCTAGTTAGCAGACCAACATAGTTATACCCTTAGCCAGCAAAACTTGGTCTTTCTGGCAAAGCAGGACAGTAGTCCCTCACTGCAGTACACAAGATCCAGGGGGCGAGGTTACATCGACATCCAGGGGGTTGAAGATCGGTAGGTTTGGGGATCGGGGTGGAGACGGGTAGGTTTAGGGATATGTTGGGAGGAGCTGGATCTGTATCCAACCTCGCCCCCTGGATTTTGTGTTCTGCAGTGAGGACCAGCTCAAGCAGGATGGTCAAGGAAATCTTGTTGGTTAAGCTGGTTAAGAAGCCAGCATTCCAAATGCAACTCAAGACCAGCTGGTCTTTTCACCAAGGGTGGCACAAAACTACCTTGGGAAGAGAAGATGGATATTATGTCTCATTTAAAAAAACATGTAGGTATGAGGCTGTACCTCATAGCTCTCTTCATCACCAGCGACCATCCCAACTGTCTTGATGAAGGGATGACCAGGGTTGTCCACACCAGTCTGAATGCACTGGTCAAGAGTCCAGTTGTTCGGAGTGATCCTGTCCCTCAGTTTGGCATAGATGGCAGGGGTCATCGCACTGGCCATGCAGTTGTTGTGTTTGCGTAGGTCAGGGTAGTCAGCACTGTTGAGGAACACAAAGTCACATCATTAGTCATGTTCTGTCTCTGTTTTAGACCTAGAATAGGTGTGCCCAAACTCTGTCCTGGAGGGTCCCACAGAGTTTAGCTCCAACCCCAATTAGACACACCTGAACCAGATAATCAAACTCTTACTAGGCCTGCTAGAAATTTCCAGGCAGGTGTGTTGAGGCAAGTTAGAACTAAATTCTGCAGGACATTGGCCCTCCAGGACCGAGTTTGGGCAACCCTGGGGTAGAGCCTTTGGAAGTGATGACTGAGAGGAAAATGACATCCAAATTGTTGGCTATTACCTCCCCATGACATTCTTGTTGGAATGTTCAGCTGTAGAGTGATGCAACCTTGCTGCAACAGAAAGCACTACAGAAGGTCATTTCGATCTAGCTAAGACTGTACAGCTCATCCACTATGTGCAGAGTCGTCATTGGCCCTAGCTCGAATTGCGCACTTGTTGAAGGTTCAGTCAAATCACGAGACTACACTAGTAAGGACTACAACCTGAAAGCCTATCCAGGATTAAGTCTGTGTGGATTTTAAAGGATCGTAAAGCTGGAGGGAGGCATGTAGGGCAGATGAACTTCTTGTGAACCTGGCCTAAATCCAAAACAATAGGACTGTAACAGGATACATCTCATTTATGGTTTAAGTATAAATTTAGGTTTAGGATTTTGCCTTTTAGATCAACCCAAATAAGCAGTTCTCTTCACAGTTGACTCTGTCAAGGAACTTAAAACTTGGACTGCTGATCTGATTTGATCTTTGGCATCTATTAGGGTAGTGCAAATAAGGTGACATGCGGGACAGGACATAAGCTGCTTAAGTGTCATGTTTCCACCTATTTACCTTTCACTCAGTTAACGTGTGATACTTCATCACACAGTACATCATGACCTCTACATCTGATCATATTTTTTCCATTGCAGAACAGGTGCAAGTTAACTGAGAGAATAGAAAGTATTGCACACTTCAGTGTGCATTCGTTGAATGTTAAACACATATTACCCTCTCGTGCATTTTATTCAGACACGATAACTAATTACCAAGTGACATAAGGTAATCATAAAGCAAACAAGAGTCTTCATATGCCTCCAGTGCTTACCTGGGAGGGTAGAGTTTCGTCCTCTGCTGTGCAGAGGCGGCAGCATTATCGCTCAATAAGTAACCGGTTGCCACAGCACCAGCTCCAAGGCTCGCCAAGAGCAAGCCAGTGGTGCGGCTCGACATCACCTTGGCGAATGAGCTTGCCATCTTCACACCGTTTCTTCTCAAAAGTTCTGATGAGATCAGCACTGGTAGAACAAGTGGAATAGTAATAAATATTTCAATTTAAGACTATGGCTATCAAACAAACTTTGTGTTAGTTGGTGGTGCCCTAAGCTGACAAGCGTCCCCTAATTTAAGATGGCAGCTTACTTGTTTCTGACTGGTTACCTGGTTAATTAACTCTAATACTTCCTTCCACTAATTGTCCTTCACAAGTTTCTAAAGGACAGCCATGGAAGAACTATTATGTTTCTGACAATTGTCCTAAATATAACACATCATTTAGATGTCAAACCGAATATCATTTTGTAATATTTTGTCAAAGAAACCATACAAAGGAACATAAACTTCTCCAATTTGGGACCCCAAAATTTGGTCAATCCATATTGATTTCTCCACAGCAGATTGTTAAACTTCAACATTTGGTGACATGATTTTGACTCTGCAACTGGGACTCTAAAAGTGAAAGTGTTATTAATAGTCTAGCAGACTACATGAAGTGTTTGGAACGGAGCCCCAACTGGCACCAGTCTACGCCGAGGCCTCGTGCTCAGCCGTGACATTCTGAACCGGTCACACAAGCGTACACAAGACCCAACCAGAATCTGGCAGCCTTATCACAGATCTACATTATACAGCAAATGCATGAACACTCTGCAATACTTCTAAGCAGGTGGCCCGTCAGCACTTGACCATGGTTTAACGTCTATCTCAGCAGAGTTGTAGAGGATAATTAGGCTTTTAATTCAAGGATTAATCAATAGAGTTTGGAGAATTGCATGAAATAAGATACTACAACTACTCTTTAATGCCCTTAAAGATGGTACAGTGATTCCAGGAAATGCCAAGTAACCTGTTAGGTATTTGCAATCTATTTTATAGTCATTCAATACAGCATTTAAAGAATATCAAATGAGAAAAATATCCAAGCACATACAACAACCAATTGCATCCAACATTTTCAATATTTACAATTTCATGAAAACCAACTAATGATTTCTTACCAGTCAATGGAATTCCTAATTCTCAAACTTAGCTTAAGTTTTTCAGTAAGTAGTTTAAGAGAAGAGAGTTTTACCTGTAGAGTCTCCTCTGTTACAGTAGGCTGTGTCAGAAAGCACACAGTCTGTGAGGGAACCTGGCGCTCCTCCCAGGATATGGGATTAGAAGCAGGCCTGATGGCCAATCCTCTTCCACGTAAGTGCCAGGTCATAACCCATGTCTGTCGTCCGGCTTGTCCTTGAGACCTGCCGCCATAGTCCACTGTCTTTGCACTGTACTTAGCTTCTTAAATAGAACCACTATCAGCTCTTTAAAACGTCTTAGTCTTACCAAGACACTTGGGCATCTAGAATATTTCTTTAAATCACAATTTTATCCCAGGATCAAGTAACTTTTAGATGATCAGGCAGACATAGGCTGACCATCCAAACGATCTTTTGCTTTAATTAATCTTTCAAATACATAATGGAAAACAACCATACAGAAGATAAGACAAATAAAGTTTATTTTATAAGTTAGAGCTACATAATTATTTAATGAAAAGCAGTAAAGACACGAATCAACAGCATTAAGTATATAAAAAACAACAATGCAGGGCTGCCTGCCTATTGTTTACAATATCTAAGTTTGCCAGGTAAAACTTAAAACAAATGACCACATAACCAGTCATAAGGGTAATTTTTTTGAAATTGAGATTTAAATGTCATCTAAATAAATAAGCTTTCAACAGATGTATGGTGAAAAGGACAATATTTGGCTGAGATAAATCTGAGGGTGCAAAAAAATAAATCTAAATATTGAAAATTGCCTTTAAAATTGTCCAAATGAGGTTCTTAGCCATGCATATAACTAATCAAAAATTAAGTTTTGATATATTTATGGTAGGAAATTTACAAAATATCATGGAACGTGATCTTTACTTACTATCCTAATGATTTTTGGCATAAAAGAAAAATCAATAATTTTGACAATGTATTTTTGGCTATTGCTACAAATATACCTTTGATACTTTAGACTGGTTTTGTGGTCCAGCCACATATCAAATTAAATAAACAGGACACTGTGCACAACCAATTTCTCTTGTGCAAAAACAGACTGAAATGCACATTTCAAATTTTGTGTAAAATGTAAATACTGTCATGATACAGCTGGGTGGAGTAAACTTTATGAAAACAAGCAAAAACGGCAAACTAGAGAATGATTCCCTGCTCATATGAAAATAAACAATAAACTACTACTTCTGCATTAGCCAGAAAGTATCTTTTCTGCACATACCATAGTATTAAGCATTGTGTGTAATACCATAGTATGCAGATATGGTAATAATCTGAATCTGCTATTGTCAATTCAAAAGTTTAAAATAAGAATTAAAAATACGATTAAGTGCAGATTCATGCAAACATGCCAGAAAATATCTAATTTTTCTACAAACAAAAACATGCTAAAAGAGCAAATGCTGTGTAAACAGGATGACATGTAATATTAATAAATGACAAATGTAAAAACATACTTCTTTAGTAAACAGTAAACATGCTTTGGTTACAACATTTCAGCAAACTCCAGTGGTTTAAAGTATTGATATGATCGTCATACATGCAAGCAGATTTTAACTGAGGAGTGACTGAGAAACTTGCTTGTCAAAATTGGACCACCGAACATCAACCACATACTTCATTTCATCATTATAGGAAAGGGACTGACTTTAAAAATGGAACTGATCTTGTGCATTCAGGTAAAAAGAGAGCATATCAAATTGTTATTAAAATGCATCATGCTAGAAATATGCACTATGAAATATTAGAACTGTACATAGTATTTACAAAAAGGCACATTTAAACCTGAGTTTACAAGATACAAAATGATATGGAATGAAGTAAATATATGGATAGATTGTCATTTTTACAGTGTACAGACTTTAGTTCAGATGTAAGCTTAGATCCCCACAAACTGACTATAAAACGTTTCTTACTTGATATTTGAGACTGGTGTGAACAATATCATCAGGTTTAGTTGGCAGGAGGGAGTCTTGGCTCAATCTTCAGAGATAATTCATAAAGTGTGTCCTCGTCCATTACAAGAGTCTTATCGAGGAGGAACTGTGTTACCTGAGAGAAAAACAGCCGCATTTTATATAAATTGAAAACTAACTACAGACTGTATCATATTTGATACACACATTTCTAAGCCTTCTCAATGATCAATGTGATCAAAATTTGATTTAAAAAATAAAAAAGTAAATGTAAGAATAACTTTTTTAATTTTCCAGACAAGCACTTAATGGACTGAAGTAGCTTGGCTTTACTTGTTTCTCCATGAAGAATTTTTTGTAGAAATATCAGTGAGTTTTGGATTGCATTGCATTATATGACTGGATTATGTCAATCTCTTCTTACAAAGACATATTATTGGAGATATAAAAAAAAAAAAGACAGATATTTATATCATTTTTATGTAAGAATCTGCTAAACTTTTAGAAAGATCTCATTGATTCACATCTCAATCATCAGATATTCATCTTACTTTTTGGCCATATAAATATCAGCATCTGCACTAAATTGCATATTTTGGCTCAGTTTGAGTCTCTGAATAAAATTCAAGTGTTTTTCCCTCCATATTCTCACTATATGGAGGTTACTATGTGAACAATAAATACCTGATCGAATATGATACTCAATGAGAAAATATATATAGAGCAATTCTATATATACTTCTTCCATTCAGACAGTACCTTGGGTTGCAGATCAATCCTGTAGGGCGCCTGCTGAAACTGTCGGATCTCTCGTATTATGTGTGAGATCTGTAAAAAACAAAACAAATGGACATTTGAAGAAGGCCTTACTGATGTCTTTCAGTATCCCAAGATGTGACATCCTATAAACACTACAAGCTAAGGATTTATGTAAATTGGAGGCTTGTGTAAATACCATCCTCATTTTAGAGAAGTTGACGAGACCCTCCTCTGTGAAGTTGGGCGTTCCTTCCTCAATAAATGCCAAATCCGTCAGGTACATGCCCAGATAGGGCACACACGGAGGGTTACAGCTGCAGATCAAATATGACACTTAGTATAAAGTCACAGAGTATATATTTTTCGTATTCTATGCAAATCTAACAAACACAAACTTACTTCTTCAGAGTCTCCCTCAGGTTTTTAAACCTCCCTTCAGATGATACTATCTTCTGCAGTCTGTCCATAAGGGCCTTGGTCTGATAATAAACAAAATCCCACATGGTTGAAATAAACAAAATGCACAAAATCACAGATACTGTGTTAGTTTACATGGGGTTTTGTTTTCAAACTTTCTGTAGGTAATGACTGAAAAGTGTTTTGACCTAGGCCTGCATACTGAATCATATTTTAGTCATGATCAGGATTTCACTTCCAAAACAAACATTTACAGATAATTTACTCACCCCTTTGTCATCCAAGATGTTCATGTCTTTGTTTATTCAGTCGTGTAGAAATTATGTTTTTGAGAAAATCATTTCAGGACTTCTCTACATATAGTGCCCCTTGATTGAACTTCCAAAATGCAGTTTAAATGCAGCTTCAAGAAGCTCTAAACGATCCCAGCCAAGGAAAAAGGGTCTTATCTAGCAAAATGATCGGTTATTTAAAAAAACAAAAGATCATTTATATACTTTTTAACCTCAAATGCTCATCTTGTCTAGCTCTGCGTGTTATCTGTGTATTCCGGTTTAAGACAGTTAGGGTATGTTGAAAAACTCCCATCTTATTTTTGTCTTCCAACTTCAAAATCGTCCTACATCACTGTTTTACCTTTTTTTTTGTAAAAGGTGCTTTATTTTCTTTGCCACGTTCACTTTGTAACTTCTGGCACACTTACGGTACTGCAGCAATGTAGAATGATTTTGATTTTGGAGGAGAAAATAAGAGTTTTTTGGCATACCCTAACTACCTTGAACCGGAATACACAGAGTACAAGCAGAGCTAGACAAGACAAGCATTGAAGGTTAAAATGTACATAAATTGCCCTTTTTTGTTGAAAGTAACCAATTATTTCACTAGACCCTGCTTCTTTAGCTGGGATCGTTTAGAGACCTTTGAAGCTGCATTTAAACTGCATTTTGGAAGTTCAAACTCACAGGCACCATAGAAGTCCACTATACGGAGAGAAATCCTGAAATTTTTTCCTTAAAAAAACCCATAATTTCTATAATAATGACTGAAGAAAGAAAGACATGAACATCTTGGATGACAAGGGGGTGAGTAAAATTATCTGTAAATGTTTGTTCTGAAAGTGAACTATTCCTTTAATAAAGCATAGTTGTCTGTGTTATTTGCCCGCATGTTTTTTATCCTAAAAACCTTTCATTTTAATTTGGCATATGCATAATCTTGCATTAATAAAGCTTTCGTGGTTGCCAGATTTTAAGAATCCCCCAACTGAGAGCTTTTCTCTAAAATTGATACATTTTTTGCCCAGTGGTTTACTTGATCTTCACAACCTGGCAACCATAAGCATGTGCTCTCTCTACATTATTGAAAAGCACCGATGAGCTTAAAACAAAAGCAAACGTGTATTTTGGAGTTTACCGACTGACCAATAGTGTGCAAGAACGTAGGATCTACAGAGAACAGTTAAGTGACCATGGGTGCAGAAAAATCAAAATATTGAGAAAATCACCTTTAAAGTTAAATTACATTTTGATATATTTATGGTAGGAAATTTACAAAATATTTTCATGGAACATGATCTTTACTTAATATCCTAATGATTTTTGGCATAAAAAAAAATCAATCATTTTGACCCCCACAGTGTATTGTTGGCTATTACTACAAATATACCCGTGCTACTTACGACTGGTTTTGTGGTCCAGGGTCACATATGTGTACATATAATGTATGCGGACAGCAGAGAGCATGTCAGTAGGAAAACAAAGCCACAAGCTGGACATTTTTGCAATTTAGAAACCCCAGGTATGGAAAAAGAGGACATATGTTCACCCAAGTTTATAATACTCTGAAACTGATGGGGCTTTCTCAACTCACCTGTTTGCAAACCTTGGCCCATGTTTTCTTTAGCCTGTAGATGGCACTGCGGTTCAGTGCGGATGTGATCTCCAAGACACCGTTGTAGTTGTTGAGACAGCGGCAGATATCAGCCACTGCTAGCCACTTCTCAATAGATCCGGCTCTGGAGCTCACATCTGCATGAGCCATGATATGAGACGCTACCAGATTACTCATCTGTTCAAAAAGCATTAAGAAAGTATATTAACTCACTCACATCCCATAGATTATCATCATTACTATTGTTAATCAGCATCAGAGAAGTGTGAACATTCAACTGTGTGTATAAAAATAAAAATCTCATGAGACTTAAAGGTAAATATTTTAAATCTTGAATTGTGTTTCTCATGATTTTCAACATTGTTTAATGTACAGTCGTGGCCAAAAGTTTTGAGAATGACACAAATATTAGTTCTCACAAAGTTTGCTGCTCAACTGCTTTTAGATCTTTGTTTCAGTTGTTTCTGTGGTGTACTGAAATATAATTACAAGCACTTCATATGTTTCTAAGGCTTTTATCGACAATTACATGACATTTATGCAAAGAGTCAGTATTTGCAGTGTTGGCCCTTCTTTTTCAGGACCTCTGCAATTCGACTGGGCGTGCTCTCAATCAACTTCTGGGCCAAATCCTGACTGATAGCAACCCATTCTTTCATAATCACTTCTTGGAGTTTGTCAGAATTAGTGGGTTTTTGTTTGTCCACCCGCCTCTTGAGGATTGACCACAAGTTTTAAGATTTGGGGAGTTTCCAGGCCATGGACCCAAAATGTCAACGTTTTGGTCCCCGAGCCACTTAGTTATCACTTTTGCCTTATGGCACGGTGCTCCATCGTGCTGGAAAATGCATTGTTCTTCACCAAACTGTTGTTGGATTGTTGGAAGAAGTTGCTGTTGGAGGGTGTTTTGGTACCATTCTTTATTCATGGCTGTGTTTTTGGGCAAAATTGTGAGTGAGCCCACTCCCTTGGATGAGAAGCAACCCCACACATGAATGGTCTCAGGATGCTTTACTGTTGGCATGACACAGGACTGATGGTAGCGCTCACCTTTTCTTCTCCGGACAAGCCTTTTTCCAGATGCCCCAAACAATCGGAAAGAGGCTTCATCGGAGAATATGACTTTGCCCCAGTACTCAGCAGTCCATTCGCCATACTTTTTGCAGAAGATCAATCTGTCCCTGATGTTTTTTTTGAAGAGAAGTGGCTTCTTTGCTGCCCTTCTTTTCACCAGGCCATCTTCCAAAAGTCTTGGCCTCACTGTGTGTTCAGATGCGCTCACACCTGCCTGCTGCCATTCCTGAGCAAGCTCTGCACTGGTGGCACTCCGATCCCGCAGCTGAATCCTCTTTAGGAGACCATCCTGGCGCTTGCTGGACTTTCTTGGACGCCCTGAAGCCTTCTTAACAATGCAGTGGAAAGTTTTTTTTTGGGATTAAGTGAATTTTCATGGCAAAGAAGGACTCTGCAGTTCATCTGATTACTCTTCATAACATTCTGGAGTATATGCAAATTGCTATTATAAAAACTTAAGCAGCAACTTTTCCAATTTCCAATATTTATGTAATTCTCAAAACTTTTGGCCACGACTGTAGACAAATCTAAATTGTGCAAACATGTTTTGGTCACTATTATTTCAAAATGTGAGAAGATGTGTCCAAACTTTTGATTGCTAGTGCATGTTGATAGTTTATAATTTTTGCCCACATCATTGAAGTGCTGACTGGTCTTCATAATGTATGGAGTCCTTTCAATTTTGTCCATTTTCATCCAGCCTTGACCAAGAAACTCCCTGGAATTTCAAACATCTTTATCTTCATCAAACATCAACAATTTTAAAATAAAGCACTCTTAAGTAAAGATCATTGGTCTGTTGATACACTCACTCATATGGAATATTCCGGAATACAATATGGTCCAATAGGGTGATTTGTTCTGCTAGCTCCATCGCCGACAGCGACTCAAAGCATTCGACTCTTGGACAGTCGGACTAGAGAACACATTAAATTACACTGTTGAAAAAAAGACATCTATACACACAAATCAGAGACTTCAGTGCTGCAGTCACACTAACCATTTGCACAATATCCTCAATCTTCAGCTGTGAATCGTCTTGTTCTTCTTGAGAAAGTGCACTAGGGAAAGATGAACATTCGTAAAAGAGTAGTTTAACTAAAAATGATAAAAAAATCCTGTTGTTTAATTGCTCAACACATTTTCTATATGTCTGCATAAATATGACCCAAAACATCATTGGAATTTCATATAAGTCCTGAGAGTAGAAAAGGAAACCCAATCAAACAAGTGAGAGAAAAATATTTTCTTTGTCATTTATTTATTGCGAAAAATGATCCAGTGTTACATGTCTGTGCAATGCAAAAGTATGTGATTCTTTGCTTTCAGTATCTGGTGTGACCCCCTTTAGCTGCAGTAACTGAAGGTAAAGTTTCTTGTAAATGCTGATCAGTCCTGCACAATAACATGTAGGAGTTTTAGCCCATTCCTTAGTGCAGAACCACTTTAAAGGAGAACTCCGGTGTGATATTAACCTAAAGTGTATTGAATCATGATACCGAGTGTGAACGTTCCTTGCATATCTCATCTCGGTTTGTGTCCAGCAGTCCGAAATCTGGGGTCAGTTAGCCGATGCTCACAACAGGCTGTCAATGAGAGTCAATAGGGCATCGAAGTAGCCATGTAAATAAATCAGTTTTACGCCATTTACGAGGCACAAAGTAGCTCCACACTTCATTGGTAGACTTCCAAGGGCCCTGACATTTAAAACGAGACATTGAGAACTCAGAAAAAGCACCGGTAGTTTATTTACAAGAAGATTTATACAGACAGTACCTGGAAGAGAAAATCCGGTCGCCGCCATCCTGAACTTAGTCACGATAAGTCGAGTGTCGAGCACCAAGGAATTTATCAGGTTATCAACTTATCAGGTTGTAGTTTCCTTCGTGCTCGACACTCGACTTATCGTGACTAAATTTAAGATGGTGGCGACCGGTCTGTTCCTGGTGGAAAATGTCTGTATAAATCTACTTGTAAATAAACTACCGGTGCTTTTTCTGAGTTCTCAATGTCTCGTTTTAAATGTCAGGGCCCTTGGAAGTCTACCAATGAAGTGTGGAGCTACTTTGTGCCTCGTAAATGGCGTAAAACAGTGATTTATTTACATGGCTTCTCCGATGCCCAATTGACTCTCATTGACAGCCTGTTGTGAGCATCGGCTAACTGACCCCAGATTTCGGACTGCTGGACACAAACCGAGATGAGATATGCAAGGAACGTTCACACTCGGTATCATGATTCAATACACTTTAGGTTAATATCACACCGGAGTTCTCCTTTAACTCTGTGATGTTGGTGGGTTTCCTCCTATGAACTGCTTGCTTAGGTCCTTCCACAACATTTTAATTGGATTACGGTCTGGACTTTGACTCAGCCATTCCAAAACATTAACTTAGCTCTTCTTTAAACATTCTTTGGTAGAATGACTTGTGAGCTTGGGGTTGTTGTCTTGCTGCATTATCCATGTTCTCGAGACTCTGTTTTTAAACAGATGTCCTGACGTTTTCCTTTAGAATTTGCTGTTATAATTGAGAATTCGTTGTTTCATCTATGGCTGTCCGCCAAGATGCAGCAAAACAAGCCCAAGCCATGATGCTACCACCACCACCACGTTTCACAAATGGGATAAGATTCTTAAGCTGGAATGCAGTGTGTTCTTTTCTCTGAACATAATAGCTTCTCATTTTAAACCAGTCAACAGTTAAAAAGTTCTATTTTGGTTTCATACATCCATTCAACCTTTCTCTAATAGTCCTCTGGCTTGTCTACATGATCTTTAGCAAGCAATTTTCTTTTTGGAGAACAGTGGCTTTCTTCTTGTAGCTCTGCAATGCACACTGTGATTGCTCAGTGTTCTCCTGATGGTGGGCTCATGACAATTAACATTAGCCAATGTCAGAAAGGTCTTTAGTTGCTTAGAAGTTACCCTGGGAACTTTTCAACCTAGCAGACTATTACATGTTCTGGTTTGGAGTATCTTTGTCGGTTGACCACTTCTTGGGAAGGTAACAGTGGTCAGTGATCAGAATTTGATAGATCCCTGTTCTTTGATTAAAACAGGTCACTTACTGACATTTAATAGTCATTGCACTGAAAACACATCTGCACAGATGGACTCTAATTTCACCTTTAAATTAACTGCTAATCCAAGAGATTCACATACTTTTTCAATGCACAGATATGTAGCACTGGATCATTTTTCTCAATAAATAAAACATTTTTCTCTCACTTGTTTGATTGGGTTATCTTTGTCTACTTTCAGGACTTATATGAAAATGTTTTGGGTCATATTTATGTAGAAATATAGAAAATGCTATGTTTGATGTATGATGTTTTGCCTCCCAATTAAATGCACATTTTATCATTTAAATCCATTTAACAAAATTTGAATTTCAAAAATTCACCCCAAATCTTGTCTTTCAAAGGTTTCAGGTCAGATTCAGGTAAATTCTTTTTTTTTTTAAAGTCACACTTTTATTCAGCAAAAAAACACAATACATAAACTAATAACAAGTGACAGCAAAGAAAAGAGATTTTTCGAATAAATGCTGTTCTTTAGAAATTTCTATGCATTAAATAGTCCTGAAAAAATGTATCACTGTATCCACAAAAATAGTAACTGTTTTCAATACTGATAATAATAAAATCAGCATACCTGAATGATTTCTAAAGGATTATGTGACGAATTCAGCATTGCATCACAGAAATTTTTTTTTATTTTAAAATATATTAAAATAGGGTGTGTCTGAATCCACTTTTGCTAGTTTAGAGGAAAATGGTCGGCATGCCCAGCACATGGTCTAAAAGCGTTGTTCCTATTCTCATAAGAAGTCATGGGTGTGTTTTGTGCAAAAATAAAAATAAAAATATTGCACCATAGACTTTAGACCAGGTTTTAGTTGGTCAAAGCCAAAGGCGCAGTCTATTTCAGTTGCCTTAAAATAGCAACACGCCAACAATGTGCCTGAACACACTTTGTTTTTTGACCAGCACGGCCATGGGTGCGCAAATGGGTGCAAATGCATTTGCTATTTAAACAACGTGGTGCAGGACGTGAAAATGATAACTGCGTCGGGCTGAAACGTCTTAGATTTTCAAAGATTTATCACACATGCAACAGAAGCACACAAATGCAGTCTCACTAACAGATAATACATTCTCATATGGAGTGGGCGTCACCTCAGTATATTAGCTGCGGCCTTCCTCTCCTGCGGCAGAAGATCTGGATCTCGCAGCACCTCTTCCAGCAGAGCGATCACAGCCGTCGTCAGCTCTGCGTTCATTTCAAAGTCCTGTAAAGACGAGGACAAACACGATGCTTTGGGAGGATGTTCCTGTAATTCATGCACTCCATGCAAATAAACATGACCAATCTAATTACTGCTGAAGAACAGACATGAACATCGGACAATCTTTTTCTCCTCTCAGATGCATGGATTGTTACAAATTTGACTCAAAAGTGGTGTTTGTTAAATTGGTTAGTTAAAATAATATAATATGTTAATATATATTAATATAACTGCTGTTTTTTATTGTTTTTTATAGTTCACTGCTCAAACATTTTCTTTTTTCTTTATTACAGATTTTTGTAGCATTTTTATAGTATTTTAATTTAAAACCATTTAAAGGTTTAGTTCACTTCCAGAATAAAAAATTCCCGATAATTTACTCACCCCCATGTTGTCTAAGATGTTCATGCCTTTCTTTCTTCAATTGCAAAGAAATTAAGGTTTTTGAAGAAAACATTCCAGGATTTTTCTCCATAAAGTGGACATCAATGGTGGCCAACGGGTTGAAGGTCAAAATTGCGGTTTCAATGCAGCTTTAAAGGGCTCTACATGATCCCAGCTGAGGAATAAGGGTCTTATTTAGTGAAACAATCTGTCATTTTCTAAGAAATATTAAATGTATATACTTTTTAATAGGGGTGTAACGGTTTGCAAAATTCATGGTTCGGTTTAATATAACTAGGTGGCGTCACAGTTCGGTACGTTTTTGATAGCAAAAAGGACGAAATGCCAGAGAATATTCAGATTTTGAACATTTTTTCATTTATTAAAACTAACATCATAAAGTATTCTCTTTTTTTACTTTGAACATCTCAGATCAGCGGCAGAAATACGTTTTTATTTATCATGCAAGGAGAGCGAGTCAAGCTGACGAGTGAGGTTTATAGCATGGTGTATTTGTATTCATTTTGTTAATAAATTAAACATTCTGTATTTAATATAAGTGAGTTTGTCGTACTCTTTTGTTGTTGTTAATTCAATCAACTGACGCCAATTGCCCCTAATTCGAATAAAAGTGAGGAAAAAAGGGAAAACTGTCAAACTCACCTTGTTGAGCAGTTACACTGAGAACATTATATTTCACACAATTTAAGCTCTTTATTTTCCAAATGTAATAGGATTAGTCCAACAAAGCGAATCGTTCCGAAAGCCGAGTACCGAATGGTTCAATACGAATAGGTGTATCGCAACGCCCCTACTTTTTAACCACAAATACTTGTCTTCCGCCACCTTTAACATCATCCAACATCATTGTTTTACCCTTTTTGTAAAGGGCATTTGACTTTCTTTGCACGTTCGCTTTGTAAACACTGGGTCGGTACTTCCTTTCCAATGTGACTGCATAATGTGGAGTTAGTGCAAGATGAGCATTTGAGGTTAAACAATATTTACATTTTGTTAAATGCAAATCAAAAAATGCAGCTAATAAATCATACAATCATGCATAGACTTTTTTATTTATTTTTTATTTTTCTAAGATAAAAAAATAAATAAAAAAGATAATTGTTACTTTTTATCTCACAATTCTGACTTTTCTCTTGCAATTGCAATTGATTATAACATACGACTGCGTTTTAATGCCACGTTAAAAAAATGTAAAAAATCTAACATTTCGAGAATAAAGTCGAAATATCACAAGAATAAAGTCTACTCTAAATATTTCGAGAAAAAAGTCTTTTTTTCTTTTTTTAAGAAAATGACCAATCATTTTGCTAGATAAGACTCTTATTCCTCGGCGGGCCCTTTGAAGCTGCATTGAAACTGCAATTTGGACCTTCAACCAGTTGATCCCCATCGAAATCCCCATATGTTTTCCTCAAAAATCTTAATTTCTTTTCGAGTGAAAAAAAAAGACATGAACATCGTGGATGACATTGGGTTGGGGCTGTGCAAATAATGGGATACGATTATCATGCGAATCTCGTCAGCAATGCCGGTTCTGTGATTAGTCGTAAATCTCATTCATGTGCTTTCAGATGGAGCGGCATTTACTACATAGAATAATACTTCACTGACAAGCTACGCAATATCACGTGTATTATCGGAGATGTATCGCCTCCGATAATGAACGTGATATTGTGTAGTTTGTCGGTCCTACATGTGGGCTGAGTAAATTATCAGGACATTTTTATTCTGGAAGTGAACTAATCCTTCAACAATATTTCACTTTAAACAGCTTATAAAAAATAACCCCTTAGTGTCTCCACTAAGCAAGAGAGTTTGTAAACAAGTGTTTGATTTTAAACAATTACCAACATTAAATTAGCCACACTGAGTAAAACCACTGAAATATTCATATTGGTCGATCACTAGATAAAAGCTTCTGCTTATTAAAACTGCCAGAGGCAGAAGCAGGATACATACTACACTAAATGAACCACCAGTTTCCTTCAAACGCACAATACACTAAAAGATGGACCAGATTTGACTGGATGTGTGTAGCTGTAGTGCAAAGTGATACGCTGCTCTGTTCCTGACATGAGTTAACAACATGGGGCCCTTAGGGGTCCGCTGACATTTTAGCGCAGTCACTACTGAACACGATGAAGAACTGAAGCGCAAAGCAGGTCTGACAAAGGCTACGTTCAAGAGGTGTGAGACACGTCACAGCAGCTGTTTGAAACTGGTGGGCCGCAGGTCTGTCCTGATGGAGTCAGTGCTAAATGCAAATCAAAAAATGCAGCTAAAAAATCATACAATCATGCATAGACATTTTTATTTATTTTTTATTTTTCTAAGATAAAAAAAATAAATAAAAAAGATAATTGTGACTTTTTATCTCACAATTCTGACTTTTCTCTTGCAATTGCAATTGATTATAACATACGACTGCGTTTTAATGCCACGTTAAAAAAATGTAAAAAATCGAACATTTCGAGAATAAAGTCGAAATATCACGAGAATAAAGTCTACTCTAAATATTTCGAGAATAAAGTCTAAATGTTTTTGACAATATAAATGATAGAAATTCAAGTTAAAATATTTTGATAGTATTGCCTGAGGCCTGGATTGAGAGCACCTGGAGAAGTTGCCAGGCCACTGAAATTCTTTATGGGGATGAGGAAGAGTCAATTTTAGGAACTTGTGGAAACAGTTTAACTGTATGATACAGTAAATAATTGGACCTAATACAGGGTTTCCGCGGGGCATTAAAAAGCATTAAAAGTCATTAAATTGATTTTGCGAAAATTAAGGCCTTAAATGGCATTAAAAAGCATTAAATTGTTTTATACAGGCATTAAAACTTTATATAGTGTTGAAGAAACAAATATTACCAATTTATCTTGAATGTAGCCTGTATAGTTAATAACTTTGATTCACTGTCGCGAAGTGATAAACACGGAAGCAGTTTGGTAATTGCTTCTGGCCGGTCCAAAATTGTGTGACACAGACTTTTTAAGAGCGGCCAGTTTTAAGAGTTAAGAGTTCAAAGTTTCTGAAATTTTTCTGTTCAGAATTGATATTTGAAATTTTGAACTCTGCAAATAAACGGTGACATTTTAAGCTGTCTCCTGATCCATTTCTAATTATGTTCAGCAGAGTAATGTATGTTCATTGTTGCCTCATTGTAAGACCGCATGAAAAAAATGCATTATAATATTCACGCATTCATACACAGCCGTGTTAAGTTATTGGTTGCGTATGGCATTAAAAATGTTAGAAATGGCATTAAAAAGGGCATTAAAAGGCATTAAATAAGATTTGAAAATCCTGCAGAAACCCTGTAATATTTAACGTCTTCCATTCATTATTTACAGCGCACCAGCTACCCAGTAATCACAATAATTTTGTGCTTTGTTGCTTTTAATATAACAGCTCAGCTTTCGAATCCTGTTAATTTGATCACAAAATACAAATTATAAATGTGTTTTTCCTCTTTATTTAACTTATATATAAATTTATAGCAGAATATAAAGGTGAAGGAACATCAAAAAACAGTATAACCTCATTTAATGAAACAAACGTCTTATTGTCAGAAAGATGACTGATTCACATGCCCCTTAAACTGAGGCGAATACAGCGATCTGTCACGCCACATTAAAGAATGTGAAAAACATTATTGAAATAGACATATTGTTTGTAATTCACTATAAAACTGACAGATTTTGAAAGCTGAGACTTTGGAATAAATCTGGGCCATTTGCATGTGCAATAGACAAGAATATACTCTCAAAATATTAGAACTTTAATCTCGTAATTTCTACTGATTAATTCTCGTAATTATGACTTTATTCTCGAAACATTTCGACTTTATTCTCGACACTATTTGACTTTATTCTCGACACATTTAGCCTTTATTTTTGAAATATTTCTACTAGGCCTATATTCTCGTAATTTCGACTTTATTCTCAAAATATTTCGACTTTATTCTCAAAATATTTAAATTTAATTCTTGACACATTTCAGCTTTATTCTCGGCACATTTCAACTTTATTCTCATAATTTTTACTTTAATTTCGAAATATTTCTACTAGACCTATATTCTCATAATAATTTGACTTTATTCTTGTAATTTTGACTTTATTCGCGAAATAGAACTTAAATCTCATAATTTTAGATTTGTATTATTAATAATATTATTAATGCAAGATAAAAAACTTACAATTCTGAGGAAAAAAAGTCAGAATTGTGAGTTTACATCTCAAAATTTCATTTTTTTTAAGGTTTTATGTTCTGTAAATCCATGCAAATTATGCTTGTTTAATTAGATAATGCATCATTTGCATTTTTAAAACAGCATTTAAGGAAACTTATAACACAAAACGATTGATTAATCAACTGGAGAAATATTGTGATATCTATTAGTTAACATTTTTACACTGTTCACCTGTAGTCTCTAACATCCTCCTTGGAAGATGTCTCTATTATGACTAATAAATCACTCAAGAGCAGGACATCAGGAACAAAATGACAGGCTGGAAATGATGCAAGTCAGCAAACCTGCGAGTGTTTGGAAACCCAGTGGCGCAGCACGTTGAGCACTCTGTTGGTGGCGGCCCTGCGAATGAGGAACTCCTTATCGTATGATTTCTCTGGGTTGGTAAACCCTGCATGAGGGACAAAAGGAGAATTCTGTTAGTTGAGGATGCAAAAGCCTCCCCAAAGCTGTGTTTCAACTCAACAAAGACCCAATGGGAGATTTGGTTCAGCGGCGAGGGCAACTGTCCGACCCTATCAGTGTCGTCTAACCTTGCGGGCTGCTGTGTCCAGCCGCGGCAGTGGCGATGGCGAAGGCGGACGCAGGGGACACGGCACAGCGGGAGCTATCGGGAGACTGACCTATGAGGACAGGACGAGAGAAAAGCGCAGTTAAATAAGTAAACTCAAACAACAAGTCACCACATCACGGCAAATTTCATTTACTTGCTTTGAGATATGAGTTTAATCCAGTGAACCGGGAATGTTCTTAGAGCATTCTGGCAGTGTTCTCTAAAAGTTATGACCAAATGTTCTTTCTGTAACATTAATAGAATGTGTTCAGATGTTCTCAAAACAATAATGGAACGTTTTTATTCTAGAACATTTTCAAATGTTACGACTTGTTTTGGAATGTTTAGGGAACATTCAAAAGTAACGTTCTCATAATGTTTGCAAAATGATGATATGGAATGTTTTCAATGTTTTCATATGTGACCCTGGACCACAAAACCATTCATAAAGGTCAGTTTTTTAAATTGAGTTTTATACAGTAAATATAAACTTTATCTGAGGGAATATCTGGAATCTGAGGGTGCAAAAAATCTAGAAAATTGCCTTTAAAGTTGTCCATAGGAAATTCTTGGCAATGCAAATTACTAATGAAAAGTTTTGATATATTTACAGTAGGAAATTTATAAAATATCTTCATGGAACATGATCTTTACTTAATATCATAATGATTTTTGGCATAAAAAAAAATCGATAACTTTGACTCATAAAAATGTATTTTTGGCTATTGCTACAAATATACCTGTGCTACTTAAGATTGGTTTTGTGGTCCAGGGTCACATATGTATAACCAAGAAAAAACATTTTGAACATTCAGAAACGTTTTTATAACTTAATGGGAACATTAGCTAAACGTTTTTAGAACATATTTTTGTTAGCTCACAAATATGAATTGGCCACCTCGTAAAATACATACAAATTTGTTGCGAGACAAAGGTAAAAAAAAAAAAAAAAAACGGAACAGAAGTGTACTATAAGATTTTTTTTAAAAGAAGTCTCTTCTGCTCACCAAACTACAGTAAAAACTGTAAAAATGTTGACAAATTTTTACTATTTAAAATAACTGTTTTCTATTTGAATATATTTTAAAATCTAATTTATTCCTTTGATTCCAAAGTTGAATTTTTAGCATCATTACTCCAGTCACATGATCCTTTAGAAATCATTCTAATATTCTGATTGGCTGTTTAAAAAACACTTATTATTATTATTATGTTGAAACTGCTGAGTAAAAAATGTTCAGGTTTCTTAGATGAATAGAAAGTTTAGAAGAATTGAATTTATCTGAAACAGAAATATTTTGTAATATTATAAATGTCTTTAACATCACTTTTGGTCAATTTAAAGCATCCTTGCTAAATAACAGTATTCATTTCTATCTTTTTAGCTTTGATCCCAAGAATAAATTACATTTCAAAATATATTTACATAGAAAACAATTATTTTAAACAGTACAAATATTTTAATATTTTACTGTTGTTGCTGTACTTTGGATCAAATAAATGCAGGCTTGGTGAGAAGAACAGACTTCTTTAAAAAACATTAAAAACGTTTGACTGGTAGTGTATATATTTAAAACTTAATGCTTACACTTGATTAAATAATCTAGGAAAATATAAGATTGAGAAAGACAGTACCTGCAGGTGTTCGGTAGCGGAGGTGTCGAGGGGTGGACGGTGAACGGCATGGAGACATTTCTCCTGAATCACTGGACATGGGTGTCTCAGGAATGAACTTATCCAGTGATACTGACTCTAGTACAGCTTTCAGGAACATAATACAATATCAGTCATGTATCTATCACCACTACTTTCACCCTTTTTTTAGTTTTTTTTTTTTCAGTAATTGGCATATATAAAATCAAACACCTAGCCATAAAGTCTGTCATTATTTTATTAGCATCTATGTATATAGTATGTTATGTCATTGAAGTCTCTGTTGGTGTAATGGTCAGGTGTCTATCTATCTATCTATCTATCTATCTATCTATCTATCTATCTATCTATCTATCTATCTATCTATCTATCTATCTATATACAGTACAGACCAAAAGTTTGGACACACCTTCTCATTCAAATGAATGAGAAGGTGTGTTCAAACTTTTGGTCTGTACTGTATATTTTTCTGTTTATTAGTATTTACTCTACATTTGTGCAGTTTTCAGTGGGTTAGTGATATTTTTTAAATATATATAAATTAATAAATAAATATTTTTTAAATGGGTTTTTATACAAAAACTGCTTTTTATGTAAAATTCACTTTATAAAAGACCCACATTTCTAACTTTAATTCATGGGGATAACATGGATAATTTCACATGGTTAAGTGTAAGATTTTTGCCCATCTTTTGGAAAATCCAATTTTAAAAGTAAAAAAACAAAAAACTACAAATAACTTTTACCAGTAGGTGGCTGCAGAGCTCCACTATTTGCTATTTGACCACCTGAAATATATTTTTTCACAAGTTTTTTCAGTTGAATTCATATCTACAGTACAGACCAAAAGTTTGGACACACCTGAATGAGAAGGTGTGTCCAAATTTATGGTCTGTACTGTATCTCTCTCTCTCTCTCTCTCTCTATATATATATATATATACATGTATATTTATATATGTATATATATATAAATATATCCATCCATTATAGAGTGAATTTGCATCTGAACATTAAAACACTCACGACACTCACCTCGTCGAATAC
>NC_133383.1:4663977-4666477 GCF_049309525.1 Garra rufa | reverse complement strand
TTTTATGATTTAAATGCAAAAATTATATTCTTATTTAATAAAATAAAAACTTTTATTTTAAAGCAACATTCTTATTTTTAGAATACAACTTAATACAATTTTTAGTTCATTTAAATTGAATAATATTAATTTAAATAATTTAAATAAATAAAAATACATTAATGATACATTTATATTTTCCTTTTTATCATTTACATCAGAAAACAAGTCGAAGTACAACAACTACTAAACGTGAAATAAAAATATTTGAAAATTCAAAGACTAATAAAAATGACAAAATAACTAAATTACTGAAACTGAAAAATTAAAAATAAAATATATACTTTAAATGAATGTAAATATAATTAAAATAACACTGGAGTTTTACTTGATCATGTGAGGGACGGTGACTTTGGAGTTGTCCTCAAACACGCTGGTCATTAAGCCATTGCAGCGAATGTTGTCAATGCACTAAATGGCATAATGGAGAAAACATGGAGGAAAGAAAACATAATGCGATGTCTTCAGTCTTACATTCCGGCAACTGTAATAAGAGTCAAAATGAACAAGCTAGGGATGCACAATATCTGCACACAATCATTTTTAGCATTTTAAACTATCAGCATTTGTCTGATTAGATCAATATAATATTAGGCCTTTATTTTTCCTACTCAAAATTGTTGAAGCATGTAAAATGATAGAAAATAAATAAACAAAAAGACCAAAACAGCTACCAGTGACCAAAATTTGCATACCGGTTCATCCCTAGGGCAAAGTTTATAATAGACGGTTTATTCTAAAAAAAACTATGCAAAAACCTTACCGGAAAGTCAGAGAAAATATTTCTGTCAATGCAAATATAATGGAAACTTCTCATGCATGTTGCTTTCTAGCTACAAAACATGAACATCTGTTCTTCAGGGTTTGATTAAACCTCTACATTTCTGAGCTTGAATAAATTATTTGATTCTTGTGCATGCATTTTTGTTTCATATGTGTTGTGATATTCATAGACAGATGCACACACTGTGAAAGGTCTGAATACGTCTATTGCATGTATGGTGTAGATTGTACCTGGCTCATGTCGCTGGTCCAGGCTGCTTTCTCCTGCCGAGACGGAGCGAGCAGAACGACTGAAAACGACGGGCCATCAGCAGGTTCAACTATTATTTTAAACTCTAGGTGATTGAATCCCTGACCCGCAGCATTATCTGAAGAGAAAGGATATCAGAAGTCACTCACGGTTAATCTTGGATATATTGTTACCAACGATAAGACTGTAAAGGCATTTAGGTTTGAAGTCAGACTTACAATCTTCATCACTGGCGTCCAACTCTTCGATAAGCGTACACTCTATCAGAGACAACGTGCCTCCTTGCTGTGGTTTTGAGAAAAGATACTTACTTTATGCTTTTGCATGAAACGGTTAAAGTAATAGTTCAGCCAGATGTCCAAACTGGTCAACATTTTTATTTTTAGAATACAAAATTAATACTATTTGTATTGTACAATAAATAAAATAAAGAAATAATATTAGTTTATTTTAAATATTCTTATTTAAAAATAAATATTTTAATATTTTTTTCTATTGTCTATTTTAAACAACTATATGACATTTAAATTTAATATTTAAAATAATAATAAATAATTCATTAAATAAGAATAAAATATTATTCTTATTTTTATAATACATTTTTATTTTCCTTTTTATAATAAAAAACGTATAATTATATATATTGTTTAAAATAAATAACAGTTTATTTGTAAACATTTTTTATTTTAAAACAACATTTGTACTTTTAGAATACAAAATGAATACTATTTTTTATTTTAAAATAAATAAAATATTTAATTTTAAATAAAAAACTAATATTAAAGCGAATTTTACAAAATACATTAACAATACATCTATATATTTTTAATTTAAATAAAGAAATATTATTTATATTTACTATTTAAAATATTCTTATTTTAAAATAAATATTTTATACAATTCTATTTTTGTATTTTAAAATAACTTAATTTATAATATAAATAAAAATATTTATACTTATTATTTAAAATAAATAATGTTTTAATTATATTTTTTATTTTAAAACCTTATTTTTAGAATACAAAATTAACACTATTTCTTTATTTTAAAATACATAAAATATTTCATTTTAAATAAAGAAATATGAATTTAAAATAAATAAAAATACACTAATAATTTATTTATATGTTCCTTTTTTATAGTTTAAATAAATAAATATTATTTATATTTAATATCAATAAATATTTTAGACTTTTAAATATTTTTTTTCTAATTTCAATTACACTTAAATGTAATATTCAAAATAATAATAAATAATTAATTCAATAATAAAATATTATTCATATTTTATAATACATTTATATTTTATATTTAAAAACAATATTAATAGTTATTATTAAAATATATATTTATTTTAAAACAATATTCTTAGTTTTATAACACAAAATTTATATATATATATATATATATATATATATATATATATAT
>NC_133383.1:4643317-4663477 GCF_049309525.1 Garra rufa | reverse complement strand
GTGTGTTGTCAACGCGCTTGGTGTTTTATTATATCATCATCTTTTGATTGTCTGTTTCACATGCTGCCTCATGATTTAGGGCGAAATTACTCAGTAACACGTCTACTGTCATTTCCATTTAATGAGTGCATGCAAGTTCATGCTAGTGGCCGCTGGAAGCGTCTCTATCGAGGTCAGAACTGTTTTAATGCTGCTCACCGTGGGCCAAGTGCAGTGCTGAATGCTGATTTGTGGGCTACACTCTCTCATCTTTTTCAGTATTACTTCCTGGTGATTTTCGGCCATGATGGGCAGAAGCCTCTGGAGCTGCGGACAGAAGAGGATGCTGATTGTAACGAGTGGGTGGAGGCCATTCAACAGGCCAGGTACAATAAAAAGACAAAACAATCGATGTCTTTGGAGAACATAATGCAGTTTTGCTGAGCTGGTTAGCATGGCATGTAAAAACTGTTGTGTATAAAAAAAATTGTTTCTTCTAGATAGTAGTGCAAATGGAGACTTTTTGCTGAATTGCATCTTGCAATTGCATGTTATAAAGTCAGAATTGTGCAATATAAATGCAGAATTCTAAGAAATTAAGTCAGAATTGCATGACATAAACTTGCAATTGCGAGTTATGAAGTCAGAATTGTAAGATAAAAACTCTTGTTTTTCCCTTAAAATTGTACTTTATAATTTGCAATTGTGAGTTTATATCTCACATTTCTGACTTATATCACTCCATTCAGAGAAAAAAAGTCAGTATTGTCACTATATCTTCTAGATAGCAACGCAAATGAAGACTTTTGCTGAAGTCTCCTGTTTTGCAGATATTTCTGTTCAGAAAAAACCTCAGCAACCAAAACTGTTAAAAAAAAACATTTCCATTTCTGACTTGGAATAACCATTCACTCGTTAATAAATAATTAAAATATATATATGGAAGCCAGTTTCCGCCACTGAATAAAAAATTTAATTGTGACTGATGCAACTTTACATCTTGCAATTCAGACTTTTTTTCTCAGAATTGTGAAATATAAACTTGCAAATGCGAGTTATAACGTCAGAATTGTGCAATATAAATATCTCACAACTTTATAACTCAACGACTTTATAACCCTCAGTTGTGAGTTTATATCTTGCAATTCTGACTTTATTTCTCAGAATTGCAAGTTTATTTCTTAGAATCGCAAGTTTGAATCGCCATTTCAGAATTGCAAGGTGTAAACTCGCAATTGCAAGAAAAAAAAGTCAGAATTATGAGATAAAAACACTGTAAAAAATTTGCTGTAGTTCTGCAGCTGGTTGCCAGTAACTTACTGTAGATTTTTAATTTATGTTATTTACTGGCAACAGTTTGTTCAAAGTTAAATGAACATTAAACATTAACAAGTCTTTGTCTTTACAGAATAAAACTATAAAATAACAACCTACTGCAAAGCATTCTGGGAACCAGAAACCTTCATCAACCTTTTTCTGTTTTTTCCTTCAGATTTTGGTTCCCAGAATGCTTTGCATGAGGCTGTTATTTTAGTTTTATTCTGTAAAGATAAAGACTTGTTAATGTTTAATGTTCAATTAACTTTGAACAAACTGTTGCCAGTAAATAGCATATATTTAAATCTACAGTAAGTTACTGGCAACCAGCTGCCAGTAATACTGTAATTTCTACAGATTTTGTTTACAGTGAAGTTACAATTCAGACAAATAAAGTGAATGGTGGTGGCTTTTTTCAGGATTGCGAGTTTATATCTTGTAATTTTGACTTTATAACACGCAATTGTGAGTTATTAAGTCAGAATTGTGAGATATGAATTCACAATTCTGAGAAATAAACTGCGAGTTATGAAGCCCTTTTTTTTTCACTCAAAATTGGACTTTGTAACTTGCAATTGCGAGTTTGTATCACGCAATTCTCCGAATAAAGGTCAGAACTGTGACTTTATATCCCGCAATTTTGACTTTATAATTCGCAGAATTGCAAGTTTGTAAAAAAAAGTCAGAATTTTGAGTAAAAGTAAATAGTGACTTTGTGTAAATTGCTATTTATTCTTGAGGTAACTTGCAATTACAAGTTAAATCACAATTGTAAGATATAAACTCGAGTTTATATCTTGCAATTCTGACATTTTTTCACAAAAAGAAAAAATTGCAAGATACAAACTAGTAATTGCAAGAGAAAAAAAGTGGTTAAAAGTCGCAATTATATTTATACATTGCACTATTTTCAAATGTAATATTTTCTTTTTGAAGAAATTGTGCTGTGTTTTAACATTTACATCACAGTTTTGCATGTGGTGCATAGATCAGGACCTAAGTGCTGCCTTTACTAAAACGGCTTTAACTAAGAGCTCCATAATAGCAGGATGCAGTCTTGATGGATTTGATATGTGGTAGAAAAGCAAGCAAGATTTTATCAGTGTCTTACATTTCACGCAAAGGTTGCTCTCTACATCGCTGTTGAGTTGCAGGCCAGAAAATAATGCAAAATGCAACTCACCATAGAAGCATGAATAGTTAGGATTGGTTTATTAACTTTTAAGTGAAACGTTTTGCATTGCAATTGAACACAGTATTTCGCTGTATATTCATTTATCACTTGGTAAAATCTCGTCAAATTAGACAAATGCAACATGGGCAAGTTATGAGACTTGCTATCTTCTTTAAAAACCATGAACGCTACAAACGACATGAGAAAATACGACCCTGACTACATTAAATGAGGCTTTTAAATGGATCGTTGATTTATTTAGCACTTGGGTTTTCTTTATCTGGCAGTTATTCAGACCTCATCATCGAACGGGAAGTTCTCATGCAGAAATACATCCATCTGGTGCAGATCATGGAGACGGAAAAGGTGGCGGCAAATCAGCTGCGGACACAACTGGAAGACCAGGATACGGAGATCGAGAGACTGAAGGCAGAGGTCAGTTTATCTTCATTGCCGATTATATCCAGGGTTGCCAGATCCCAGAAAAATGTACACTCCAAAACCCATCCAAAAGGAATGAAAACAAGCCTAAGCTTTCCAGCATCCAAAATAATAAGTAACAATTTCAAGACAAACTTTGACAACAAAACAAACTTTGCTGTTATCTGTTCAAAACATCTGAAAATTATACCATTTTAAGATAAGTTATATTTATAACATTACAGTACTCAACTTGATTTTTAAAGATATTGAAGTCTAAAAAAAGTCACTTACTTGCTCTTTCAGCAGTCTTTGGGTTGCCATGTATTCAACAGGAAAGGATCAATACACAGTAAAAGGGTCTACAAATTCAACTTTTTAACTTTTATTTTAAACTTTTCTAAGTTACTGGATCTTTTTATATATATATATATATATATATATATATATATATAGAGAGAGAGAGAGAGAGGAGAGAGAGAGAGAGAGAGAGAGAGAGAGAGAGAGAGAGAGTCCTTTTTATTCTTAATTTTTATTTTTATTTATTTTTTGAATCATTCTTTGTTTCAAATTTTGCTCAATTAAATGGCATGTATTTAAAAAAAATTAAGTAATTTCTGACATTTTGTCAAAAAACGTTCTTGCAATTTCAAGTTTAAAGCGCTTTGCATTATAAATTGCTTAAAATAGGATATAAATATAAATAACACTTTTACAAAATGTAATATACTGACATAGCTATTAGAATAAAAAAAGGTAATTGCGACTTTTTTCTGACAATTTTATGTGACACAGTTCAGGCTTTTTTCTGGATTGTATTGTATTGAATATATATATATATATATATATATATATATATATATATATATATATATATATAATATTAGTGGTGGGCCGTTATCGGCGTTAACGTGCTGCGTTAACGCGAAACTCTTATCGTGCGATAAAAAAAATATCGCCGTTAATCTATTCTCATATTTGGGTTGGGAGCTGGGTCTAAACTACGCAAGCTATGATGACTTTCACCTTGATAGTTTAACGCTAATGTATACCGAATATGGTCACGCGTTTAAGTCTCCTCCACCAAAACACAGACAGGATCGCGTCGTCCTCCATTCATGAAAACCGAATCTACTATAGCGCGAAATGCCACGTAAATTCGTCGTTTTTTGGATTCATAAATCTAATGTTGGTCAGTCACTTAATTCAAATCGCGATATGGACTAGTGTATGTGAAAACTGAAATGCAAAAAGACCGTTTTAATATGAATCTGAAATGTTCCGTTTGCCTAGCTGTATGTATGCATGGCGGAGACGAGCTTTTACTACACGCATACTGAAACACACGTGACGCTCCCGGTTATTTTTGGCTTTTTTTTAATCTCACATGTCATGAACAGATAAACTTAATCTCCCAAACTGCTGTGAGTGTCACTTTTACTGTTTCATTTGAGAAAACTAGCATCATATCATACTGTATGACACAGAAACGTCATGGCAACCTGTCAAAATAAAAGTATGGTGTAACATGTAATGGGCTGGGTAGGTGTTGACGTTAAAAAAAACACAATCTAATAGGTAGAAAAAATAATTTCATTGTTAGTTAGTTAGTAAACACAAGTACATCTAATTGAACATAATTTATTTTCATCAACAAATTATCATAGAACAGCTTTATGAGCTTTATGATCCATTCTCAAAGACTTACTTTTAGTCATTATTTGGGTAGCACACATATTCTGAATGCCTTCAGCAGAATTCAAATTAGCCATTTTAATCTAGATTAATCTAGATTAATTCCAAGATTTAATCTAGATTAATCTAGATTAAAAAAATTAATCTATGCCCACCCCTAATATATATATATATTAGTGGTGGGCCGTTATCGGCGTTAACGTGCTGCGTTAACGCGAAACTCTTATCGTGCGATAAAAAAAATATCGCCGTTAATCTATTCTCATATTTGGGTTGGGAGCTGGGTCTAAACTACGCAAGCTATGATGACTTTCACCTTGATAGTTTAACGCTAATGTATACCGAATATGGTCACGCGTTTAAGTCTCCTCCACCAAAACACAGACAGGATCGCGTCGTCCTCCATTCATGAAAACCGAATCTACTATAGCGCGAAATGCCACGTAAATTCGTCGTTTTTTGGATTCATAAATCTAATGTTGGTCAGTCACTTAATTCAAATCGCGATATGGACTAGTGTATGTGAAAACTGAAATGCAAAAAGACCGTTTTAATATGAATCTGAAATGTTCCGTTTGCCTAGCTGTATGTATGCATGGCGGAGACGAGCTTTTACTACACGCATACTGAAACACACGTGACGCTCCCGCTAATTTTTGGCTTTTTTTTAATCTCACATGTCATGAACAGATAAACTTAATCTCCCAAACTGCTGTGAGTGTCACTTTTACTGTTTCATTTGAGAAAACTAGCATCATATCATACTGTATGACACAGAAACGTCATGGCAACCTGTCAAAATAAAAGTACGGTGTAACATGTAATGGGCTGGGTAGGTGTTGACGTTAAAAAAAACACAATCTAATAGGTAGAAAAAATAATTTCATTGTTAGTTAGTTAGTAAACACAAGTACATCTAATTGAACATAATTTATTTTCATCAACAAATTATCATAGAACAGCTTTATGAGCTTTATGATCCATTCTCAAAGACTTACTTTTAGTCATTATTTGGGTAGCACACATATTCTGAATGCCTTCAGCAGAATTCAAATTAGCCATTTTAATCTAGATTAATCTAGATTAATTCCAAGATTTAATCTAGATTAATCTAGATTAAAAAAATTAATCTATGCCCACCCCTAATATATATATATATGGGTGTTATAATCTCTATTATAATCTTATATATTATTGTTATAATTATTATAATCTTTATAAATAAAAATACACTGATCTTGTATTTTTCTACACTTGAATACACTTACTTGCTTTTTCAGCAGTCCTTGGGCATGATCAATTATATTTTACTTGTACTTTTTTTAAAAATTGTGCTCAATTGAGCACACAGCTGTGACTTTTTTCTAATAATTTTGTTTACATTTTTTTTTCAACCATGCAATATAAAAAGTAAAAAAGTTGTAAGTTTTTCTTACAGTTCCGATATTTTTCTTGCAATTTAGAATGTATTTTTTGCTATTCTTTTTTCCTTCACAATTATAAAAAAAACTTAATTGTGAGATATAAACTCACAGTTGTCAGGAAAAAATTCTGAACTGTGAAAACAAAAAGTCACAATGACCTTTTTTTATTGCTTTTTACTTTCCTTATGAATTGCTTTCAGTTTTTTATTCACGAAAAAAAAAGCTTTATACAGTATTTCAGATTGTTGGCTGTTGACAAACCAAGAAATAACTTTTTATTTTTTGTATTCAAACACCACCATAAACCTTTTTCGTAGCTGGAGTGAATTACAAAAGTAGCCCCCCAAAAAAACCTTTTTAATCTCTCAAAAGCATTTTCAAAATAGTCCAATTGTGCAGGAAAAACCTGGCAGCCCTGCTATGTGTGTATACTAACAGTGTGATCTGTGTTATAGGTTGTCGTTCTGAATAAAACAAAAGAGCGAATGTTGCCCTATCAGTCCAATCAAGAGGAAGAAGATCCAGATATCAAGAAAATCAAGAAGGTATACAATTGCCTACATTTGGAGTGTCATATATTTGTTCACCATTATACATCCACCTCATTTTTGCTATTGTGTCTAGCATAAGTGCGGTCATTCGGGCGTCTCCGTTGGGTGTTTTCTCGCAGGTGCAAAGTTTCATGCGTGGTTGGCTGTGCAGAAGGAAGTGGAAGATCATCGTGCAAGACTACATCTGCTCTCCTCACGCCGAGAGCATGAGAAAGAGAAACCAGATCGTCTTCAACATGGTGGAGGCCGAGACGGAGTACGTGCTCCAGCTCTCCATCCTGGTCAACTGCTTCCTGCGGCCGCTCAGGATGGCGGCCAGCTCCAAAAAACCTCCCATTAGTCATGACGATGTCAGCAGCATCTTTCTCAATAGGTATATTTGATGTTCTGATGGTCAACTTAAATTAAATACTTACAGTACTATGGAAGAAAAAAAGCTAGAATTGTGAGATATAAACCTGCAATAGTGAGAGAAAATTATGAATTATGAGATTAAATTTTTTTTTTTTTTTTTGCTCTCAGAAAAATGTCCAACCCAAAATGAATGAAAGCTGTTTCATTTTTTTTTCTCAGCGTCCAATCACAACTGTGATTTTATTTATTTTGTTTTACATTTTATTTGAATAATTTTAGCTTGATGAGGTAATAGTATTTGCATATTTATTATTTATTTTATACCTTTTAAATTACTTTCATATACACTAAAAGTCAAAAGTGCCTGTATTTACTAGATATAAAGTACAGCAAAAACAGAAAATAATTAAATATTTTTACTATTTCAAATAACTGTTTTCTATTTGAGTAAAAATTTCATTAATTCCGCTGAATTTTAAGCATCATTATTTCAGTCACATGATCCTTCAGAAATCATTCTAATATTCTGATTTGCAGCTCAAAAACATTTATTATTATGATAAAAACAGCTGAGTAGATTTTTTTCAGGTTTGATAAATAGAAAGTTCAGAAGAACAGCATTTATCTGTCTCTGTCATAAAATTTTTATCAATTTTAAGCCTCCTTGCTAAATAAGTATTTATTTCTATAACAATACATAATATAATAAATCTTTAAAAAAAATCTAAATCCTACTGTTCAAAAACTTTTGACTGGTAGTGTATTTTGTCCTTTTTTTTACTCCTTTATTCATTTTCATTTTTAATTTGATAATTTTTTGAAGCACTTTGCATGATCAATTGTATTTTAATTGAACTATATTTTAATTGTACTCATTTGCACTGTATTTTATACCTCAAACAAACTGAATACTTGTTTCTGCCATGGATTAAAAAAAAAATTAGGTCTGTGTCATTTTATCAATACGTTTTTATTACACGATTGTGGCTTTTTTTCTAACCATTTTAAGTTTTTATCTCTAAATTCAGTTTTTTTTTTTCAACCATGGATTAAAAAAAGTTAAAATGTTAATTGCTTTTTTTCCCCCTCACAATTCAGATAAAAAAAAAAAAGTTTATATTTTGCAAAAACTGAATTGTGAGAAATAAACTTGCAATTGTAAGAAAAATTAGGAAACTGAAATAAAGTCACAATTACAATATTTTTACTACTTTTTACTTTACCTATGAATTACTTTTAGTTTTTGCGTCATACAGTATTTCAGATTCTTTTTGAATCTTGGCAGGCTGTTGACCAATAAAAAAATAACTTTTATTCTAACACCACCAATAAATGCTTAATATATGCAACTATTGTCTGTTTCAAATATGCAACTATATGCAATTTACTTTTTTTTTATTATTATAATGTTTTTCAGAAATTAATGCATCATGCATTTCTCTTCTTTGTTTTTTCTTTGTTTGTAAGTGAGACGATAATGTTTCTCCACGAGATATTCCATCAAGGCTTGAAGGCTCGGATAGCCAACTGGCCAACGTTAGTTTTAGGTGAGTTTGTTTAAGTTGCATTTTGTATTCAAGCAAAATTATTTTATTTTATTTTATTTTATTTATAATTTTATTGCACACAGCCCTTCATAGTACAACATGCAGTGCAATGGTTTATTTTATTTTATTTTATTTTATTTTATTTTATTTTATTGCACACAGCCCTTCATAGTACAACATGCAGTGCAATGATTTTTAACTCCCCACATATAGAATAAAGATGAGCATAAGAATATTTTTTTATAATTTAATTAGATGAGAATCTCATCTAATTCTCTAATAAATTGAAACAAGTCAGAATAGAACGTTTATCAATAATTTATTAATTCATATTTATTAATAAGTTATTTGACTTATCCTTCCAATGCTCATGGCCACTTACATATCATAATTTTGTCTTACAATGTTAACATAAACAATGCAAACCAATGAAAACCGATCTGTCACGTTTCAGCGGATCTCTTCGACATCTTGTTGCCGATGCTGAACATTTATCAGGAGTTTGTGCGAAACCATCAGTACAGTCTGCAGGTTCTTGCAAACTGTAAACAGAACCGGGACTTTGACAAGCTCCTGAAGCAGTATGAAGCAAACGCCGCCTGTGAGGACCGAATGCTGGAAACCTTCCTCACCTACCCCATGTTTCAGGTGAACAGCTGACCATTGAGAATTAAAGATAGCAGCACTAGCGTGCATATTGCTTTTCATTTAACCGTGGTAGATTGTGTCAGTTTCTGCATGTGAGATTGTGAGTAATTCTGTATTTTAATTGTTATTATTAGATCCCACGGTACATCATCACCCTTCATGAGCTCCTCGCCCACACGCCTCACGAACATGTGGAGCGCAAGAGTCTGGAATTTGCCAAATCCAAACTTGAGGAACTGTCCAAGTGAGTAAAAAAAAAGAAGAAATAAGGGTTCTTCATGTTAGGAACCATTTTGGAGTCACAATATGGTTCATTGCAGATTAAAATCTTTTATAGGTTCTTCAGGTCAGTATTTGGCTTTAAAGCACCAGAACATAGAATTAAAAGTTGTTCACGCCATTCTTCTATCGCTTTAGACTGTAAAAACATATTATAACTGAAACCTTCTAAATTCTAAACCTTCTAGATTCTAAATGTTAGGCTTATATGTTATCTGCTTATATCAGTTTGGATCAAAATAATAATATAAAAAAATGTATATGAAAATAAGTAGTATAAAAAATACATATTTTGTTTATTTTAAAAGAATGTATTTATTTTAAATAAATGTGTATTATTTATTTTTAATTGATAAATGATTTATAATCAAGTAATTGTTTATTTAAATTTTTTAAATAACACAAAAAATATATTTACAAAAGTATAGATGTATTTTAAATATTTTAAAGCCAAAACATATTTTAAATGTATTTATTTATATGAAATTACACAGTCAATAAAATGTTTTATTAGTTTTAAAACAATACCTCTTTATTTAATAAAAAAAATCTTATTATAATTTAAAATTTTATTTTAAAATTAAATTTAAAATAGAAGTGTTCTTTATTTAAATACTAGATATACAAGGTATGTCTTTATTTATATATTTATTATGAAAAATTAAACATTTAAAATATTTTTAAATAATAAAAGATTTAAAATGCATATGTATTTTTATTTATTATTAATTTTCTATTATAAAAATATTTTATTTCAAAATAAAAATGTTCTTTATTTAAATATTAAATAGAAATATCATGTCTTTATTTAATATTATAAAAATGGAAAAATAAAAACAAACAAAATGTTGAAATTATATTAATATTTTAAAATGATTTTAAAATCAAAATATTATGAATTTGTATTATAAAAATAAGAACAATATTTTATTGTGAGATAAGGATTCTTTATTTTAAATATTAAATATAAATATATATTTATTTAAAATGATTAAAAAATGATAAAAGATATATTTATTATAAAAATGTACATATTTAAAATATTTAAAATATTAAAATATATATTTTAAATATTCATGATTTACTTTTAAATTAATTATTAATTATTATTATTTATAATTATTTTTTAATCACCCTTATGTTGTTTAATTATGTAAAAAAAATTGTATTTATTTATTTGAAATTGCACAATAATTAATATTTAATATTACACAAATATAAAAATATGTATTCATTATACAAACAAACATTTTATTCGTTTTTTAAATAAAAATCTCTTTATTTAAAATGCAATTGTATTACTTATTTTTAATTGCTGATCTCTCTTAATTCCTTACTTTACTTTTAAACTTACTTCTATGAAAGGATATTAGATTTCATCCACTAAACATGTGGTTATTCTAAGATGAAACCCTCACAGAAAACAGCTGCATCAGCGTGAGGCTCAATATCTAGTTTAGTTCACATTTCAGCTGACTACTGTTCTGCAAAAAACCTTAATATACACTTAAAACCCATTTAATGTGTATATAGAGATGATAGAGCTGTGTGATTGTGTTTATTGTCAGAATGATGCACGATGAAGTGAGTGACACAGAAAACATCCGTAAGAACCTGGCGATCGAGCGAATGATTGTGGAGGGCTGTGATATTCTGCTGGACACCAGTCAGACGTTTGTACGGCAGGGTGAGACGCACTTTATTACAGTCAGTAATCCTTTTCTAATTACTTTCTGCCCTAATACTTCATGTAGTGATTTCCTTCCTTTTTTCTAGTGCCAGTCTCTACCATCTGGTCCACAATTACCATTTTTATTTGTTTGTTCATTTATTTGATGGTTTGATTTATTTATATCATTAAACATTGCTGATTACTGGCCTATTTATCGTGTTCCGGCGCGGAAAATCATTTTATGGGTCAGATGTTCACTTTTTAAAATGTACTTAAAAAGTATGCATTAGTATGCAAAGTATGCAAAAGTATTACATTATACATTTATTAAAATATGCATTATTATTTATATATATGATAAAAATATGAATTGTTGTAAAATAAATAAATAATTTTGTTTAGATAAATATGTATTTATTATCATTTTATGCAAGGATAATTATCAATTTTTTTAAATGTACCTAAAAAGTATGCATTAGTTTTTAAATGTTAAATATATTAATTTATTTAAACATAAATATAAATATATAAATATAAATATAAATATAAACATATACATTTATTATAAATTCATATTTTACATTTACTGGTTAAAAATAATTTATTTTAGATTAACATTATTTTATTTAAAATGATTTAAAAAATCTATTTATTACAAACAAAAACAGTTTGTTTATTTTAAAAATAAAATGACATATTTAAAACAAATGTGCATTATTATATATATATATATATATATATACACACACACACACATAAAAATATGAATTGTTGTAAAATAAATAAATAACTTTGTTTAGATAAATATGCATTTATTATCATTTTATGGCAAGGAAAATAATTTGTATGGGTCAGATGTTAACTTTTTAAAATGTACCTAAAAAGTATGCATTACTTTTTAAAAGTAAACATACATTTATTTTAAAACATTAAATGTATTTATTTTACATAAGTATGTATTATTTATTTATTATAAATTCATATCATTTTAACTTTAAATGTATAAATATATATATATATATATATATATATATATATATATATAGTACATTATACGAAAATAAAATATATATATATATATATATATATATGTTACGACCCGTGGCTCAAAGGGAAGCAACAAAAGAGGGACGCACGGAAACATAAAGTCGAATTAGAAAAGGCTTTATTCAACTTAAACATAACTCACTGAAAAGAAACAACGAAACATAATAATATTCCTGTATACGTCAGAATCAGTGTGTAGCGCAAGGTGCCTGAGTGCAACATTGTAATATACTGATGGTGCAGTGTAAAAAGTGCTGAAATTAACCAAACTCCAACCAAATACAACCCAAAGTCCAAAACCCCATTTCTGTTTGCCTCAACGACCGCTCTTTTAAAGGAGCACTCAGAGCGCAGCGGCAGGTGCATTCAATCTGCAGATTGCCGCAAGTAGAACCGCCAATCACATCTCACAGGCTCAATGACGGGAGCCGTCACACCTCTCCCCATAAAACAGGGACTCTGCAAAGAGACCTGCAACAAAATATAAAACAAAAGTCACATGGTATACCTGAAAACAGCACCAAAAACAGCTCCCAGAACACCAGAAAAGAAAAAATGCATTATAATGCATTTGAAATGCGTGACAGCGCATCCGCTACCACGTTTTCTGATCCACGAATGTGGCGAATATCCAAACAAAAAGACTGCAAGAACAGTGACCAACGGATCAACCTTTGATTTGGACACTGTAAAGAATTAAGGAAAGTTAGCGGATTGTGATCGGTGTAAATCACAATTGGGGCGCTAGAATTAAGATAAACAGCAAAATATTGCAAGGCCCAAATAAGAGCCAAGGCCTCCTTCTCAACAACAGAGTAGTGACACTGATACGAATTAAATTTCCTCGAGAAAAAACTAACGGGGTGGTTAACGCCGTCCTCATCTGTCTGCTGAAGAACAGCTCCGGCACCCACCTTACTGGCATCAACATGCAACGTAAAAGGTTTATCAAAACACGGAGCCAGGAGCACAGGGGCGGAACACAGCAGGATCTTAACATTTTCAAAAGCCAATTGGCAGCTAGATGACCAAACGAATTTTGTTGTACCCTTCAATAAATCTGTAAGGGGTGCCACGACAGTGGAAAAATTACAACAAAAAGATCGGTAGTATCCTACCAAGCCTAAGAACCGCATGAGCTCTTTTTTGGTCGTCGGAGGGGGAAAATCCTGAATGGCTTGAACCTTAGCCTGCACTGGACGCACTTTTCCATTCCCCACCACCTTACCGAGATACGTCACTGTCGCTTTAGCGAACTCACATTTTTCTAGATTGACTGTAAGCCGGGCGTCAGATAAGCGCTGCAACACTGCGCGAATACGTTTGATATGAGATTCCCAACTGTCGCTGAAAACAACCAAATCATCCAAATAAACAGCACAACCCTCAAGTCCCAAAATAACTCGGTTCATGAGGCGTTGAAAAGTAGCTGGCGCGTTTCGAAGACCGAAACTCATGACTTGATAAGAATAGAGGCCGGACGGAGTAACAAAAGAGGAGATTTCTTGCGCTCTTTTTGTTAAAGGCACCTGCCAGTAGCCCTTCAACAAGTCAAACTTGCTGACGAATTTAGCGGACCCAACCTGATCGACGCAGTCTTCGATGCGGGGCAGAGGGAAACAATCTGGTCTAGTTAAACTATTAACTTTGCGAAAATCTGTACAAAATCTTACCGTACCATCGGACTTTCCCACTAATAAACACGGGGAAGCCCACTCAGAAGACGAGGGTACGGCAATATCGTGATCTAACATATACTGAATTTCCCTCTCCATTATTTCCCGTTTTTCAGGTGCAACGCGATAAAAACGCTGTTTAATAGGCTTTGCGTCCCCCACATCGATATCATGCTGCACCCAATCAGTACGCGAAGGCGCATCGCCGAACAGTTCAGGAAAGCTACGCAACAACCGGCACAACTCCTGACATTTTTCATGGGGCAAATACTCGAGAAGAGATTCCAAGTTCTGCAAAGATTCAGAATTTTTAAAACGACCACGAAACACACAGTCATCAGGTGAAATGGTCTCCTCTTCCTCCCCCACTAGACTCACCTTCCCCTCACCCACAGATGCAGATGACAACACAGAATTGACAGGTATCTGATTTGACACGGACTTACTTTCGCTTTCATAATAAGGTTTTAATAAGTTCACATGGTACAGTTTAACTGGCTTCTTTCGGGAAGAAGTTAATACTTCATAGTTCTCATCACTTACTTTACGTTTCACAACAAACGGACCCTCAAATTTGGCCTCGAAAGGAGAAGATACTATTGGCCGAAGTACCATAACTTGATCTCCTGAGTCAAAGACTCTATGTTCGACTGCTCGATCATATAATCGCTTCATGTTTTGTTGACATTTCTGAAGATTTACTTTAGCAAGTTCTCTTGCCTGAATCAGTCGGTTCTTAAACCCCAAAACATAGGATGTCAAATTTTTTGGAGATTCCTCAGTTTTACCAATATCTTGGAAAACAGACAACAGTCCGCAAACTTTATGGCCGAAGACTAAATCATTAGGGCTAAACCCCGTACTATCCTGTACTACTTCGCGAGCAGCTAACATCATCCAAGGTAAACCCTCTTCCCAATCTCTGTCTAGTTGTACGCAATATGCTCGAAGAAGCGATTTTAAGGATTGATGGAATCTTTCCAATGCACCCTGGCTTTGCGCATGGTTTGCAGTAGATTGATTATGTCTAATGCGCAGTTGTTTTAAAATTTGCTGAAAAAGATGGGAAGTCAGGTTTGAACCTTGGTCACTTTGGATGATTTTCGGAATGCCAAAGATAGATATAAATTGAGTTAGCGCTTTGACAATGGAACGTGAAGTAATATTCCGTAACGGATATGCTGCTGGAAACCGTGTGTTTAAGCACATCACAGTAAACAAATAGTTACTCCCCGACTTAGAACGAGGAAGTGGTCCCACACAGTCGACAATAAGATGTTCAAACGGTTTACAATCAACTGGAATTGGTTTCAAAGGTACAGGTTTCAGCACTTGATTCGGCTTACTTGTAAGCTGGCAGGTCTTACAGCTCCTAATATAAGCAGAAACATCCCGCTTTAGACGCGGCCAAAAAAAATATCGCAACAAGCGATCGTAAGTCTTTCGCACACCTTGATGACCAGCTTGATCATGTGCAACTTCAATCACTGTACGTCGAAAATTATCAGGAACCACCACCTGAAAAATAGGATCTCCAACAAAGTCACCTTTATGAGGAATCCATTTCCTCAGCAACACTCCATCACTGACAACATAACCACGAGCAAGGTTACCCACTTCTGCTGGAGTAACAGCACTCTGGAACAGTACATCCAAAGAGGAATCGCTGCGCTGCTCACTTCCAAGTTCCTCTGCTGACACAGGAAAAGACAGTGCAGACAAATCAGGAATAAACAAATCAGTGCAGATTTTACTTGACTGAATTTCCTCTTGAGAAATCATTTCATCCTCTCGCTGCTTCATTGCACGAGTTACTACACAGGCGGCATCGTGTTCGATTTCATTCATATTTTCAGTAACTATCGGAAACAGTGAACTGTCAGCCCAAACACGCCCACCTACTAGTCCGTTTCCCAAAATGATATGAACTCCTTCAATTGGTAACGCTGGCCGTACACCTACTACCACATTGCCTTGAACCAACTCAGACTGAAGTTTCACTTTATGAAGAGGCACGGACAAAACATTCAGTCCTATTCCCTTGATTAACACGCTCTCGCCAGTATGCGATTGCGGAGAAAAAGGAAGAACAGACTCCAAAATGAACGAATCCATCGAACCAGTGTCCCTTAATATTTTCACAGGAACTTTCTTCTCCTCTCCTAAAGACACCCAACCTTCTGAAATAAAAGGCGAGTAAGAAGACAAAAATTCACCCTCGAATGTCGGATTTTTAACTTCTTCAGATCGAACTGATGACACTGAAACAACGAAATTAACAGGTGAACGTGACATGGTTCGTTTATCTTTATTTTTAAGTACTGGACAGTCCAACTTCCAATGCCCCTTCTCCCGACAGTAATTGCATACCTTACTCGGGTCAAATTTCCCTGTGAACACCCGCTCATTTTTAAATGGAGTTTTTACAAATGAAGCAGAGTGAACATCACGAACATGTACATCAACAAAAGCAGATTTATGCGTCAGTACAAAATCGTCAGCTAACATTGCTGCTTCCTCAGGAGTTTCAACATTGTGCTCATTGATATACGTAGCAACACGACTCGGAAGTGAGTTTTTAAATTGTTCTAAAACCATCAAGTGACTTAAATCTTCAAATGTCTTAATGTCTAATGCTGTACACCAACGATTAAAGTTTTTCCTCAAATCTCTGACAAATTCTAAATGTGTCTGAACGTCATCTTTTTTCTGCAAACGAAAACGCTGTCTGTAAGCTTCTGGTACGCACTCATAAGCTTTTAAGATTACAGATTTGACTTTATCATAATCTCTACAATCATCAATCGACATTGAAGAGAAAGCTACCTGTGCTTTTCCTGTTAAAACACACTGAAGTAAAGCTACACAATCATCATTTGACCAGTTCCTCATTTCTACCATACGTTCGAACAAGTTAAAAAAGGTGTCAGGGTCTTCTTCATTAAACTTCGGAACTAGTTTTAAGCTTGAAGTAAGCGAAAAAGACATACCTTGTTCCTCACCAGAGCTAGACAGCCTACCTTCTTTCACCAGTTTCAGTTTAAGGGTTTCCACCTCAAGTCTCGCTTTTTCCAGCTCCAACTTATTACCCTCAGAGCGTTGCTTTAATTTTTCATGCTCCATCTGTAAAAGTAGTAGCTCTTTTTGCTGTTCAAAAGACATATTCGTTTGTAAATTAGATGCACCTGCTATTGACTCCTCCATATTGGACTCTAAAAAGCCTTTTCCAATCAACTCCGTTCTCAAAATAATTTTCACATTTTCTCTACCAAATCTTTTATCCTTAATCACTATTTCATAATATTCCGCTATTTTTAACAATTGTTCCTTAGAACATCTTTCTAAAATTTCATGAGAAGGTGAAGTAATAAACAAATCAAAATCGTCCATGAAAATTCACCAAAAAAACACAATTTAAATTTACACTGTGCAATCAAATAACGAGAGATCCCTCTAACTACCTATCCAATATTCTAACTACCTCAACCCTAGTCTTCATGCGATTACTTGTGGGGGGTATTTACGCACTATAGCCCGCTGGGTGAAAACGCAACCGGTACGACCAGCGACGCTTTCAACACCACGGATGTGCCCCCGAGATAAATACTACTACCCACGTTCATCGCAACATTACACAAAAAAAACAAACACAACACGTCTCAAAAGAAACATGCCGCTATTCCTAATAGGGAAACTCACGTTCAAAAGACAATATTGCACAGATGTACTTACCAATTGGTGATTTAACACGACGACTGAACAAACTTGGGCCTGATTCAAACTAATTCACATGCGTCCCCAAAACCAATTAATCAAAGTTAAATTTTTCTTATAGCTACTAAATTAAACGAGGACGAGCCCCCAATTTGTTACGACCCGTGGCTCAAAGGGAAGCAACAAAAGAGGGACGCACGGAAACATAAAGTCGAATTAGAAAAGGCTTTATTCAACTTAAACATAACTCACTGAAAAGAAACAACGAAACATAATAATATTCCTGTATACGTCAGAATCAGTGTGTAGCGCAAGGTGCCTGAGTGCAACATTGTAATATACTGATGGTGCAGTGTAAAAAGTGCTGAAATTAACCAAACTCCAACCAAATACAACCCAAAGTCCAAAACCCCATTTCTGTTTGCCTCAACGACCGCTCTTTTAAAGGAGCACTCAGAGCGCAGCGGCAGGTGCATTCAATCTGCAGATTGCCGCAAGTAGAACCGCCAATCACATCTCACAGGCTCAATGACGGGAGCCGTCACAATATATATATATATATATATAGTACATTATACGAAAATAAAATAAAATATAGTATAATATAGTACATTATATAAAAAATAATAATAAATAAATAAAAAATACTGGTTAAAAATAAATATTAAAGTATATGTTTTAAACTAACAAAATTATTTCTTTAGATAAATATGTATTTATTTTCATGGTACGGCAAGGAGAATGACTTTTATGAGTCAGATGTTTTTAAAATATTAAACATAAACATTTATAAAAAAAATAATAATAATAATTAAATTTTTTTTTTTTACATAAATATGTTTTATTTATTTATTAGAAATTCATATTATTTTAAATGTAAATTTTATTTAAAAATTAATACATTAACACACAAAAGTGTTATAAAAAATAATAATACAAATATATAAATAAATAAAAAATACTGGTTAAAATAAATATTTATTTTAGATGAACATGATTTCTTTATTTAAAATTATTTTAAAAATCTGTTTATTACAAATAAAAATATTTTGTTTATTTTAAAAATGAAACTACATATTTAAAACAAATATGCATTGTTTTAAAATTAATCAATTATTTTTAGATAAATGTGTATTTATTACATACAAAAATATTTAGTTTATTTTAAAAATAAAATGGCATGTTTAAAACAAATGTATTGTTATTTATATATGATGAAAAATAAAAGTATAAATAGGTAAAAAATATTATTCCTTTATGCAAATGAATTGTATATGATAAAAATAAAAGTATTGTTTTAAAATAAATACATTATTTTGTTAGATAAATATGTACTTGTTACGATTAAAAATATTTAGTTTATTTTAAAAATAGAATGACATATTTAAAACAAATATGTATTCATATTAATAATTTATATATATAATAATTTGTTATTATTTTTTAAACTAATATTTATTTAGTTAAAAAATATAGAATGTGCATAAAAACTTAAATAGCATTTTATTTGTTTCAAAAAATTTTTTTAAATGCTTACATATTATTTGTTTATTGCATATTAATGTTGTTTCTTTATTTTAAACAAAAGTTGAGCAGCTGAGCCGGAGTTAGTGAGTAGTTTTGTATGTTTATCAGTGTATGATTATTTCAGCTCCACCCAAACAGTGATCTCATCCAGCTGTGCTCCACACTGACAGCAAGGTGTGAAATGTGCTCTAATGAGATCTAATGTGCCATTTCAATGCATCTTGTCTCATAGGAAAGGCTCTCTGGATGAGACAGCGCTGCCCTCTCTGCCTGAAAGGCTGTCTTTAGTGTTCTCCTTCCTGTGGGTAATGAGCTGATGTGTGTGTGTTTGCTGTAGGCTCTCTGATTCAGCTGCCCTCCGTGGAGAAGGGGAAACTGAGTAAGGTGCGTCTGGGTTCGCTGTCGCTCAGGAAAGAAGCCGAACGCCAGTGTTTCCTGTTCACCAAGCACTTCCTCATCTGCACACGCACCTCCGGCGGCAAACTGCACCTGCTCAAAGTGAGTCCAGTCCCTCTGAACATCATAACAGATCAGCAGTTTAAAGATTCAAAGTGATACTTTGAGATTCTTAAAGGAATAGTTCACCCAAAATGATTTTCTCAACCAAGTGTTTTTATTTTTTACAATTTATTTGTAAATATTTTTTTATATAAAGAATTTTATCAATAAATATTTATTTGGATATCACTTTACAATATGGTTCCATTAGTTAATGTTACTTTAAAGTGTTACCATTATTGGTAATGTGTCAAGTATTTATGTATTATTTATTGTCATTTAATTAATTATTTATTATTATTTTGATCATTAAATGTACATATTAAATTATTTAAAAAAGAAAAGAAAATATAAAATATTAATTTTGTATTCTAAAAATAAGAATATTGTTTCAAAATAAATATATTTGCAATTAAAATTTTGTTTATTTTAAATAATAAATATGAATATTGTTTTTAATTTAAATTATAAAAAGGAAAAATATAAACGTAATATAAAAATAAGAATACTATTTTATTATTATTTAATTAATTATTTAGTATTATTTTAAACATTTAAGTTAAATATTTAGTTAAAATAGAAAATAAAAAATAGAAAAATATAAATGTATAAAATATTTATTTTAAAATAAGAAAATT
>NC_133383.1:4626728-4642817 GCF_049309525.1 Garra rufa | reverse complement strand
AATTTTAATTTTTAATAATTAAAACAGCCCTCTGAACATGGTTTTATGAATTTACTCTTGTGGTCGGGCCTCCTCTTAAAAGAATTGCCTGTGCAGCTCCTCAAATTGCTTGAGACTGAATTGTTTTCTTATAAATTCTCTGAAAGGCTCCAAATATGTAAGTGAAGTTCCTGAGAATCAAGGTTATTTTGAGTCTCCATGTTTTCCTGCTTCTCTCTCTCTCTCCTCTCTCTCTCTCTCTCTCTCTCTCAGCATGTGAATAATGCACCTCTCATTGTCGCTTAGATCTGATCAACGTCAGCCTGCAATGCAAGCACAGTCAAACGCATTCACACCACAGACAGACGGACAGCTGTGACACCAGCAAAACATCACCGACTTCAGCCTCCATCCGGATCGCTCTCAATTTACAATTTCACGGTAAGAACAAAATGTATTTTTTCTGTTCTTCATCCATTTACCTTTGCATCAACACTGATAGCATTTGATATTAAACGATGAAATGAGCAGCTTATGATAATCATACCCCATTTGTTTCATATCCAAACTGAAGGCAGAACGTATTCAATTCCCTTGTCACGAAGTTGACCGAATGAGGTTTGCTTAAAGCATTGTTAGATCTATTTTCTTGTGTTTAACTGGATATTTTGGCACAAAGCAGAGAGCGCTTTGTACCTTGATTAGAATAGAAACACTTTGCGACCTCTTCAAAATCCCAAGTGCTTACTGAATAAGCCGCTTCGTACATCATCTTTCCACGTATGTTTCCAAAGCTTGAAGAATTGAGGGAAGAGTCATTTTGTGATTTGTTTGTGCAAAACAGCTGGACAGGGTTTCCAAAGGCCACTTTAAGTGGAGCTTGTCTACCTGCTCCCAGTAGAGTTGAGCAGCTCAGCAGAACATCGCTGACGGGGTAGAAGTCACAGCTACTCAAAAGCAGTCGTCATTTCCTCCATGGTAACAGCGTGCGAGCTGCTCATGACAACTTGTTCAAACCCTTGTTTTCACATGCAATTGCTACTGATGTTGTTTCACTGATAGACAAAGAGCTGTGGCTTTAATTTCAACATCTGCAGCGTGCAACGTGATTCAAGTCTAGGTAAAATGACATTTGCAAGCATTTTGCTTCTGTAACCTGACATTTCTGAGTCACCTCGATATTCGACGAGAAAAAAGCAGCAACAGTTGTTTAAGAGGCAAAGCATAGCATTTTGGTGAAAATGACAAAAATACTAAAATTATCTTTGAAATAAAGTGCACTAATGAAGTTTACACAATAACAATTTGCATTAATAAAGCATACTGTATTTTTTTCTAAGTATAAATAAAAATTACTTGGAGTATGTTTTTAATGTTTAATTACATTGTTTATTAACATAAATATAGTACTCACAAACTGTTTTTTATACTTTTCACCAGGAATTAACGTCTATACAATCCATATAAAATTTTAGCCTATATGTTTAATTTAATGTCTTACTTCTTGTTTCTTTGTATTTAATAGTGAAATTTATGGAAGCCCATTTCCACCACTAAATAAAAAAAATAAAAAGGTAATTGCGACGTTTTATCTTGCAATTGATTGCAATTCAGATTTTTTTTTCTCAATTCTGATTTTATTTTTATAAAAACTGCGAGTTATAAAGTCACAATTGCAAGACAAACTCGTAATTTTGAAAAATAAAGTCAGAATTGCGTGATATAAACTCAATTGTGACTTTTTTCTCAGAATTGTGAGTTTATAACTCGCAATTCTGACACTATAACATGCAATTATTATAATTATAAAGTCAGAATTGAGACATAAACTTGCAATTTTGAGAAATAAAGTCAGAATTGCAAGATAAACTCAATTGTGACTTTTTTCTCAGAATTGCAAGTGTATATCTCTTAATTGTGACTTTTTCTAAGCATTGTTGATAAGTTTATCTCGCAATTCTGACTTCTTTTCTCAGAATTGTGAGATAAACTTGCAACTGCGAGAAAAAAGTCAGAATTGTGTTTTATCTCGCAACACTGACTTTATTTCTCACAATTGAGAGTTTATATAATGCAATTCTGACTTGATAATTTGCAATTGCAAACTTATATCTCAATTGTGAGAAAAAAAAGTCAAAATAGAGAGTTTGTATCATGCAATTCTGAAAAAAAAAAACAGTCAAAAGAGATAAAAAGTCGCAATTTTATAATTGTTTTATTTTTAATTCAGTGGCCTCCATAGAAATTTACTAGCAATTTATAAATGAAAATAGTTTCTACGCCAATTTTTTTTATCCAAATGGGTCATTTTTGATTTCATGTGGTATCTGGTGAAATACTATAAAAGGTTGTAAATAAAGATTGAAATACGTTTTACAAGAAAATACTATTTCAGACTTTCTACTTTAAAATTTCATGTTTAATTTAATATTACTTGTCATTTCTTCGCAACTACACCACCAGTCAAAGTTTTTGAACAGTAAGATTTTTATTTATTTATTCTTTTTCTATGAAGATAAAAAAAAAAATCAGCATTCATCTGAAATAAAAAGCTTTTGTAACATTATACACTATGCTATTCAAAAGCTTGGAGTCAGTATAATTTTTTTTATTATTATTTCGGGAAGAAATTATAGAAATCACTACTTTCACTTAGCAAGGATGTTTTAAAATGATCAAATGTGATGACAAAGACATTTATAATGTTACAAAAGATTTCTATTTCAGATAAATGCTGTTCTTCTGAACTTTCTATTTAATCAAAGAGACTATACTCTGCTGTTTTCAACATAATAATAATAATAATAATAATATAAATAAAAAATGTTTTATGAGCAGCAAATCAGAATATTAGAATGATTTGTGACGGACCACGTGACTGGAGTAATGATGCTAAAAATTCAGCTTTAAAATAAAAGGAATGAATTACATTTTCAAATATTTTGAAATAGTTATTTTAAACAGTCAAAATTTTTCAAAATGTTACCGTTTTTGCTGTACTTTGGATCGAATAAATGCAGGCTTGGAATTAAAAATCTTACTGTTCAAAAAACTTTTGACTGGTAGTGTATTTAGAAAATTGTTTCTACACCATTTTTTGTAAAATTAACTAAAGAACTGTAAACAATAACACCAGAAAATGTGCATTTAAAATTTACATGCAAATTCAACAAAATAAATACGAAAACATTGCAGTTGAGATGCGTGGAAGCTGTTCTGATGTCTGGAAGTGATTGTTCACAAGGCCAGATTCCGAGAGACAAAAAAAAAAAAGAATATTTTGCAAAACCAAACAAAATACAAATGTCTGGCAAAAGTAACTTCCAGTAAGTGCAAGGAAACTTCTTCATAAAGCATCGCTCAGATGTATGACAAAGCTTGCGAAATATCTATACCTTCTTTACATAAGCGCCAACTGTCTCTCCAATTGACTTAAAAGGTATTCAAAAACACTTTATAAACCCTAATCAGAGAGGCATAATGTTCTGCAGGCGTGTGTCAGCTCTCTGAGAAAGCAACACCAAGGACAGCAAACACAATGGCCTTTAGAAAGATGCCGCTCCTAAAGAAAGCGTGAGGAAGGCCAAGCCTTGCGCTCGCGTTGAAAAGGACAGGCAGTGCAAAGAATGTTGTCTGGCAGTAATGGCAAACAATAAAGCCAAGGTCTCTGCTTCGGTTTATTGAATTTAGCTTTTTAAAAAAAGAAACTGCATGAGAGCTGTAATTCTACAAAAAAAAAAGAGCTTGTTGCTGAGCAGGACTGGATGGAGAGAGTGCATTTGGCTCCGTTTTATCAACCAATCAAGCATCTAATAATGAGCAGAACACAATAAGATCATTCTGTTGATGTAATGTGTGTAATTTCCCATAAGAAGAGCTTTTCAAATGGACTGACTGTTCCATATAGCCATTGCGGCAAAGACCATGCAATATCTAACCTTCTTCCAATCTTCACAGGCTTTGTCATGGCAGCATACGTGATCCCCATCAGGTGCGAGTCACAGTGAAAGAGGTGAAGATGGAAGGTCCCCAAAAAGTCAACACCGATGGCAACTCCTTGCTGAAGGCCGTCTATCTAAGTCGTCTCCGGCTAACAAGGCTACTACTAGAAGGCGGCGCTTATATAAATGAGAGTAATGAGTCTGGAGAAACACCCTTGATGGTCGCCTGCAGAAGCAGGCATATGGACCACCAAAGCGTCTCGAAGGCTAAGATGGTTGGGTACCTGCTTGAAAGTGGTGCCGATCCAGACATCCAGGATAAAAGTGGGAAGACTGCTCTAATGCACGCCTGTTTGGAGCAAGCCGGTTTGGAAGTAGTGGCGCTGCTCTTGGGTAGCGGTGCGGATCCATGTCTGGAAGACCACACCGGTTCTTCGGCTCTGATATATGCCATCAATGCCAGCGATGAAGACACTCTTAAAATCCTGATGGATGCCTGTAAAGCCAGAGGAAAGGAAGTCATCATCATCACCCCTGATAAACTTGCATGCGGAAGACAAACGGCGAAACAATACTTACCTATTCCTCCACTTGCGATGGTGGAACAATGGAATTCGGCAATCGTTCCCTGCGCTTCTCCATCTGATATCCTCCTCAGTACATCACCACAGGGGACTCTTTCTTCTAGTCCTACAGAGCACATATTTTCCTTCCAGGACGTCCAAAGCATGACCAATTCCCAGCCAACTTCTCCATCCCACCAGGTTCCCCTGGTAAACAGTCGGTTGAGCAAGATCCACAATCTCCAAAGATTACACTCCGAGCCTTGGCTCAAGATCCCGCAGTCTTTCCTAGCTCAACAGTTTGCGAAAAGCACCTCCGCTACGGAGGAACTCCCGGACATCACGCCCGAAGAGGAGATGACTTTCAAAATGAACAGATTGGCTTTTGATAATGCACCGCTGTCGAGGCACTGCAGTGTTGATTTGAAAAAAGCCAACTCTTTGAGTCAAACTCTAAGTCGAGGAAGCAATGAAGGTTTGAGACCTGACGGAGCACTGTGTCGAAACATGTCCTTTGATAGCTTATCATCCCTGCACTCTTTATCCCATCCCAACCTTCACTGCAAAAGCAGTGCAGAAGCTTTACCCGCTGAGAAGGATCCGGACAAATCCCTGCCAAATTTGGCAGTGTCCAGTCTTTGTAACATCATCCAAAGAAGGAAACTAGGAATGGATCACTACAGCTCTGATTCCCAACTATCGGTGAGCCTCGCCAAGTCTCCAGAAGAGCGCAAAGGACAACTCGAGAGGAGAAAACTTGCAAACTCACGTTCTCCTACTTTGGTGGGCTCTAGGGAGTCTCTTGAAAATGCTTCGTTGACCCATTTGCACAGGAGGAATCCCATCAGCTACGAGCGTCGAGGCTCCGGGGCTCTTTTAGATCCCATCTCCCATCCTCGAGCTGGTTTCCTCCCTCCGCTGAACCAGCATGCGCCAATCCCAAACATTACCGGAAGTGGCAATCCAAGCGGCAACAAATCAGTCTGTGGCGTAGCGGTAGGAACAAAGCCTTGCATTCCCTCAGCTCCTGCAGGATTTCCAAAGGATCTCAAGACTAGGAGGATGCTGATGAGAAGACACTCCATGCAAACCGAGCAGCTCAAGCGCCATGGTGACTTCACAGAAATTTTTGGACAATGAATGGTTATAATCCAGGGGTGCCCAAATTTGGTCCTGGAGGGCTGTTGTCTTGTAGAGTTCAGATCCAACTTGCCTTAACACACCTATCGGAAAATTTCTAGTATGCCTAGTAAGAGCTTGATTAGCTGGTTCAGGTGTGTCTAATTGGGGTTGGACCTAAACTCTGCAGGACACCGGCCCTCCAGGACCGAGTTTGGGCACCCCTATTATAAACGGTTTGATTGTAACAAAGGCATCAATTTGTACCGACACCAAATGATTGCTGGTTGCTAAAATTTAACAAACAACATCTATACTATTCAATCTAAACCAAAATAAACAATTTTAAAGGGTTAGCTCACTCAAAAATGAAAATTGTGTGATTAATTACTCATCCACATGTTGTTCCAGACCCGCAAGACCTTCGTTGGTCTCTGGGAACACAAATTAAAATATTTTCGATGAAATTCCTGAGCTCCCTGAGCCTCCATAGACAGCAAGGGTACAACCACATTCAAGGCCCAGAAAGGTACCAAGTACATTGACAAAATGCTTAATTTGACATGAGTGATTCAATCGTATTTTTATGAAGCTATGATAATACTTTTTGTGGGCAAAATCACGATGCATGCACATGCTTTCCTTGCATGTAAACAACGCATGCTGCTGACATAGAACATGCGTGCACCACGCTTTGTTTATGTTTAGAGGAAAGCGGCCGCATAAGTCGTGATACTCTCCAAAATGGTGCTAGGTTGATGCATGGGAGAAGAATTGTTGAAGTCGTTATTTTTGTTTTCTTTGCGCACAAAAAGTATTCTTGTAGCTTCATCAAATTACGAGTGAACCACTGAGGTCACATGGATTATTTTGTCGATGTTCTTGGTAGCTTTCTGGTGGCCTTGAACATATTAGTATTCTATGTCTATGGAGGTTCACGGAGCTCTTGGACTTCATCAAAAATATCTTAATTTGTGTTTCGAAGATGAACCAAGGTCTTACGGTTTTGGAACAACATGAGAGTGAGTAATTAATGACAGAATTAAAATTTTTGGGTGAGCTAACTCTTTAACCAAGCATCCTTAAAGGATTTGTTCACTTTTAGAATGGCAATTTCCTGATAATTTACTCACCCCCATGTCATGCAAGATGTTCATGTCTGTCTGTAATTAGTCAAAAAGATATTTCCGAGGAAAACCTGTGCTCAGTTTCTTTTCCTGGGAACAGATGAACATACATATGGTACGTTTTATGGGACGTTGGTTTTGAGTGGCGCTACAAGTTTAAAATAATGTACCATCTGCACTACACCTGAACTTACCCGACAGAACAAAAATGACTGTGATGTAAAAACGCAATAGCAAGCATGCTGTTTTTTTGCTTGTTTTTCAATCTGTCATCTTTCAGCTAAGGATTCCGCAACATAAATCCAATTCCATGCTGGCTGAGCTACCAAGCAAGCTTATGTCTGGAAAGCAAAACATATGGGGCTGTAATCATAACGGTGTACGAAAACGATTACAAGCGCTTGCTGTTTTACTGCCTCTAGTGTTCATTTCTATTGGAAACTGCAGTGATATGTACTTATTGGTATGTATTTTGCGTCTTCGTCATGAGATCAGTTAGAAAACATTCCAGGATTTTTCTGCATATAGTGGACTTAAATGGTGGCCATCGGGTTGAAGGTACAAATTACAGTTTGAGTGCAGTTTCTAAAGGCTCTATCTTGTAAAATGAAAAAGAAACATTTTTTTAACCACAAATGATTGTCTTGCACTAGCCATGCAATGATGAAATACATTGGAAAGGTCATGAATGGTAAGTTTTTCGTCTGTGTACTATAATTTAAGAAGGTAGGTAAGGGTGAAAAACTCCATCTAATTTTTTCCTCTAACTTCAAAATTGTCCGTCTTCATTGTTTTAATGTTTTTCGTAAAGCACGTTTGACTTTCTTTGCACGTTCGCTTCATCAACACTGGGTTGGTACTTCCGCCTACGTAACATGACCTTTCCTACACGGTTATGTAACGTGTGCAAGTCCAACTAGTGCAAGATGAGCAAAGTTAAAATTGCTTTTTTTTTTTTTTTTAAAAAGACCAATAATTTTGCTAGATAAGACCCTTATTCCTTGGCTGGGATTGTGTAGAGCCCTTTGAAGCTGCATTGAAACCGCAATTTGGACCTTCAACCTGTTGGCCAACGGTGAAGTCCACTATATGGAGAAAAATCCTGAATGTTTTCCTCAAAAACCTTAATTTCTTTTTGACTGAAAAAAGAAAGACATGAACATCTCAGATGACATGGGTGAGTAAATTATCAGGAACTCACAGCTCTGTGAAATGTTGTGGATGAAATCTATTAATTCCAATATGAATCAGCGCAATTATGAGTTCGACATGAGGTTGAAAGATTTTGGCCATGTTGGTTATGTAAATTCGATTTTGGCAGCTTGTTTCAAAAGTGACTTCTGTGTGAGCTATTGACAATGGACCTTTTTATTGGCCTGTGAAATTTCACCTTTACAAAGACAACTTGACAAGAAAAATCGGTTGTGAATGTGGTTAGTGCTTAAATAGCGAAGAAAACAGAATACAAAACATTCAAAAGAAATGTAGGTTCAAAATACACCATTTAACTGGTGGTTGAGGCATTACCGGCATAGAAATGCAGCTTGCCAACATATTAATTAATTCGTAATACGTTTGATTCATTGTGTATGGAACATACCTTTGCTTCTGTGTCATTTTTGATGAACTACAAAAGACCTCTATATCGTGAATGGTAAATTTGCAGGAAATCACTAACCCATTTAGAAAATCTCACTTCATGATGGTGAAAATGGCGAAACAAAAGGCATTACAAAATGAGCATGAACCAATGAGTTTGCATATTTATCAAAATTTTATTCTACATGAGATACATATTAGAAATGAATGTTGTTTTGAAGAACATCCTTAGGTCCCATACCAGATAATTCATCAAATAAATCTGGTTTTCATGAATAAATAGATATACATTATGCAAACTGGTACATCTTAACAGCTTTTTTGTAAAGCATAAAAATACTTTAATTGTGATGATTTAATTAATCAGTAACAGTGAGAAAATAATTTAACTCCCAAAACATTCCACAAAGCCCAAATATATGGGAGAAGATCTGAGACGTCTATAAAATGCGCAACTCATTTCACAGACGTTTACTCTCAATCCTTCCACAACAATCATGTGTATCTTAAGAACATTTGTATTTGGTTTGTGACGGAATTATAGAAGCCTTCAGATTATTTAAACATACCAGCCAATATATCAAATTAACTGATTCATCACTGTTTATGCTGTGTTTTATCATAATCTATGAAGAAAAACTGAATAAAAATAAGAAACAATCACTCGTCCTGTATTTCATTTCAACAACCATGGTAAAAGTGCATTTTGCAAATTAATGAGTTTAGGTTTTTCTTAAGCTGCAGCATTTTAAAAATGAATGATTTCAACTTGGCGTCAATATAATCAGAGGAAAAGAAAAAAGCTTTGTTTTGCAAGTTTAAGGTACATTTTAAGCTGAATGTAAAATTGTAGGATTATTGCATTTATAAAACGGCTACTTTTATTATTCTTTTAATTCTTAAATCTGTCAATCTTGTTAAAAGTTACAGATACTTTAATGTCTGGTATATTGAGGACATTTGGCAGCCTTGCTAACCGGCTTCAGAGTGGGTTGACCAATTTTTATACAATTAAAAAACATGGAAAATGTTCAGATGTGTTGATATTTTTTCAGGCCAACATCCAAAGCTCTAAGGATTCTTCAATTCCTGGCTGATCACACAAACAACACATTTGTAGTGTTAACAGATGGGGGCTGCTTTTCAGCGTGTCCAGTAAAATGAACTAATAGTAAAGTAAAGAGTTTAATAAATGACCTCTTTGTTTAGTTAATGCAGTAGTGCGAAAATAATTACATAAATGTTAAAGCAAATCTTTTTTTATCGAGATAACCCTTTCCTTTACTCTAAACCTTCTTTAGTTTTTAATAAGCATTTCATAAGCTTTGTTTGGGGTTATAATTGCAGGATGAGTTATAATTAGTAATTTCAATGCCCTATCAAAAATATCACCTTTAATCAACGAACTGTCTGTTCCAAAAATAGTATTTAAGCTTAATAAAAGCTTAATCGAATTAGCAGATGATTTCATCTATATGTTTTATAGGTGTATTTTACCCTCTGTGTATCTTACAGATCGAGAAAAATGACTAACCATAAGACGCAGTACTTAGAAAGTACAATAATCGGCACATAAAACCTTCATATGGATTCTTAAAGTCCACATGAAGCTACTTCATATGGTAACAGTAAATTATGACGAATGGAAAAAGAAAACATTGCAGATTCCAGCTCGAAAAAAAAAAACGCAGCACTTCATATGCACGGTTGCCTTGTGTGCAATCAAGTAACGATTATAGTTATTGGTATATCTGACACCATAGTCATACATAAACAATTTCCATTCGCGCTCAAATGATCAGCATCCAACGATCAGACCGACTGAAGAAGCACAGCAAAGTTCTCACGTTTTTATTTGGGGTTGCTGATCCAACGCTTTATTCTAAAGGGATCGCTAATATAGTTCCACTTCAGTTTCCTCTAAAATGCATCGAACTCTTCATACCTGGTCAGAGATCAGATTCGGAGTCTGTTTCTCTGCATCTGGGATTCATTGGTACTGATCGTGAAGGTCCAACTGGCTGCCTGTGGATGGAAAGTTTATAAGTCACCAGGGTTCAAATGCTCAGTGAGATGTAGAAGAAAAACTCCATGTCCATGGCCTGATGGGGGACGCAGGAGCTTCCTCCGTGGATGACGGGAATTAGAGCCCCGTCCAGTTCGTTCATATACTTCTGAGGCAGGAGGCGGCCGCCAGAGCCAGCCTGGTACTCCACCTACAAAAACACAACCATGAGAGGGTCACAAATGCATTTTATGCATGTAATCCATATTGCAATGTTTTAAGAGTTGATGCCTGCCAGTGAAGATTTATTTTATTTTTTTTAAAGCAGCAACTGTGTGATTCAAGATCTAATTTTAGTAAAATCGGTTTCTTCAGATGGTTTCAATGAACCAAGTTAAAAAAGGATTTACTGGAATATTGTTTTTTTCCTTTTTCTTTATATATTTACCATATTTATTACTGAGGAAGTCCAGCTGTTTTTTGTATGCTTTTCCCCCCTTTTAATTTAGTTTGACTTTTTATTGCTTTTATTTAATAAAACCTTAAAAGCATATTAAAAATGTGATTAAAAAAGGCTCTAGGTTTGCTGTGCTTGTATAAAGGGCAGCACAATCTGACCTAAATTATTGATTATATATGAATATGACAATAATAATAATTTTATGATTATTTTTAGTATTAATATTACATTAAATAAAATTACATTACAAATATTTTGTTACATACAAAATACATATGCAATTTGTAACATACTAATATAAAAATGATATATTTTTTACATTTAATCTTTACCATTTAAAATTTTTTATTAGCAATATTAATTGAATTTTTTTGAGCAACTATGAAAATTAAGAAATTTGAACCAGCCATAAATATGTGTGATTATATATGAATATGACAATAGTAAGAATAATTTGATTATTTTAGTATTAATATTACATTAAATAAAATACTAAACAAAATATTGCTATCTAAAGATTTCACTGTAAAATAAAATTATTTAAGAAAAAGTATTTTATAATTAAAAAAATACATTACTAATATTCCATACAAAATACACATATGCAATTTATAAAATACTAATATAATATATTTTTTTTTACATTAAATTTTTATAATTTAAAATGTAATATTAGCAATATTTAATTTACTTATTTAATTTTTTTGAGCAACTATTGAAAATGAAGAAATTTACAAATAACTTATCGTTTTTTTTGTATATTACATAATAAATAAAATGCTAAACAAAATAAGAAATATTACTGAAATATTTCAAGTAAGTATTTTATAATTAAAAAAAAAACATATTCCATACGAAATACATATATGCAATTTGTTAAATACTAATATAAAAAAAAATCATATTTTTACATTAAATTTTTACAATTTGAAATGTAATATTAGCAATATTAATTTTTATTTTTTGAGCAACTATTGAAAATTAAGACATTAGAACCAGCCATAAATAATTGTATTGGAATTTTACAATACTTACTACATAAAATAGATACAAATATAAAGTATATATATAAAATATATAAATATATATTTGAATATATTATGTAAATATAAATAACATGCATATAAAAACACTTTTATATATATATATATATATATTCACATACATATTTCTAAATATTTAATATTGTAATATGAATTTAATAATGTAATATGAATATAATATTGTAAATCAGCATTTTTATATACATATTCACGTAACCTTTGAAAATGAAGAAATTAGAACTAGCCATATATATTACTTTTGCAATTTTACAATACTTTTATATATACACTACCAGTAAAAAGTTTTTGAACAGTAAGATTTTTTTAAACGCTCTCAACAAGCCTGCATTTCAAAGTACAGCAAAAACAGGAAAATTCTGAAATATTTTTACTATTTAAAATAACTGATTTCTATTTGAATACATTTAAAAATGCAATTTATTTGCTGATTTCAAAGCTGAATTTTAGCATTATTACTCCTTCAGAAATCATTCAAAGATCAATCAATACAAAAAGAAAGAAAAAAAATACAGATTACATGTAATCAGTTACTACCCAGCTCTAACAGTAATATATATATATATATATATATATATATATATTAGGGCCGGGACTTTAACGCGTTAATTTAGATTAATTAATTACACAAAAATAACGCGTTCAATTTTTTTAACGCATTTTAATTGCACTTAGTTTTGCACCGCGGAACGTTTCTTACTGGATGAGATTCCGCGGACCGATTATACTGGAGCACCAACTAGCGTTTAGACAAGCTGCGTCCGTCCTAAATAGTATTGTATGTCCCAAATCGTAGTATGTTTAAAAAATTATTCCAAAGATTCCCGGATGGTCTACTACTTAACGATCAATGCACACTCTTAACAGCTAATATTGCCCGCAACACACTGCGCCGTGAACGAGGATTCGATTAGAACTACAAACACGCATAAAAAGTGTTAAAAAACTACAAACATGGAGGATATACGCGACCAACGGACAGGTAGAGAAAGGGGTTTACGTGATAAATAATCAGTGTGTAACCTGATAAATTTTTTTTTTAAATGTTATCCGCGTTATATTCCATGTGCAGCAACATTTATAATGATAGGTTTGGTCATTAACGTTTAAATGCATAATTAAGCAAACACAAGAGCAGAGTTCTCGGCATGAAAGACTTGTTAAAGAACGTGCCTCTTGCTACACTTAATGGCAATATTGCATTAGTCTGTTGGACTTGGTTGAACAAAAATAAACAATATTTTGTTGCTTAAGCTTATGTATTCAGTCATTATTCAATGGTATACTAAAAATCCATGTAAAAATCTTAATTCTCACTGTTCTCAGGTCAAATATTTATATGCGATTAAAATGCGATTAATTTCGATTAATTAATTACAAAGCCTCTAATTAATTAGATTAAATTTTTTAATCGAGTCCCGGCCCTAATATATATATATATATATATATATATATATAGCTAGTTCTAGTTTCTTAATTTTCAAAGCTGCTTGAACTCTTGTTGGAAAACCACAGGGAGCCTTTAAAAGCTTTTCGTTTGTTGACAACAACATTATTATATGACATCACAAAATGAGTAGGTTTCATCTTGGCAAGATATTTCACAGTTGTTTAGTCAACACTGTTGTGTAATTCAGCACCCAAAATAATTTACCATGTCTGAATCGGTGGAGACTCGGAGTGCGAGAGAGTTGAATCCATTGGCCATGAGCACAGAGAGGTGCGGGCAGAGGGCGGCGCAGCTGGCGGTGGCGATCTCTCGTTGAAACTGAGCCGACGATGTGAGGACGGCAGACAGGGAGACGTCTGAAGACTTCAGCAGATAGAAGACCTGAGGAGAGAGACGGGAGATGAAGCAGAGACAACACCAATAAAATGCTCATTTTAGTGCAGGCATCATGCTATACACACACCTCAGTACACCTGATGGTTCGGATGTCCATCTCAAACTCAGAGTCCTGCTGGATCTTGACGCTAGAGACTCCCTCTAGAGATTTGCCATCCACAGGACTGGTGACTCTGCAAACATGCAAACACATTACACATTATGCTATCTTAGGGGAATTATTTTCGACCTGACACAGCATCTTAACAGGCAAAGCTGAAGGAATGAATATTAAATAGCGCTTAATTAATGCAGTAAACATTTTCAAGGTCACTCACAGAAATGGTCGAATAGATCAATAGTGCTTTATCATTCAGTAAAGTGGATTGGCATAACAAACCTCCATAAGCATGTGAGTTAACAACTTGGAATAAGTAGGATTTTTTAAGCCTCTTATGCTCACCAAGGCTGCATTTATTAGTGAATTATTATTACAATTAAAAATAACTGTTTTCTATTTGTACATGTTTTGAAATGTAATTTATTACTGTGATTTTTTAAACCGTTTCCAATACTGATGACAATAATGCTAAACAGCAAAAAAAACAAACATATTTTTAACTTGACAAAAATATTACTTAATGTAATGATAGTACTGCTACTAATAATGAAATAATAAATAATGTTAATAAAATAATATTAAAACAATATTTAAGGAATATTTACCAGAAAAAAAATATTTACCAGAATTTATTTACAGGAAAATTGTAAATACGCAGAACAGTATTTCTTGGGGAAAAAGGAAATAAATAATTAAATGATTCTTTATAAAATCTAATTAATCTTTATTCACGCTTTTTAATAAAAATGTAATGAAACTTTTAAAATGGAATGCAGAAAATTAACAGAAAACAGATTCACAGAGTTTGATCAAAACAAAACTGAACTTGAGAAAATAATAAAACATTTTATAGGGCCTTAAAATGTATCTTTTGTTAAACTTTTAAGACATTTTTGTTAAATCGTGTACAATTAGACTTGCTTTTTGATTTATATTTTTTAATGTAACCATTAAAATAGTCAAAATTCAAAACGGGAAAAACAGAATCCAGAAAAATTTAAACAAATTTGGAAAAAATAAAACAATTTCATAGAGCCCTATTTATTTCATTTGTCTTTGTTATTAATAAGGACATAGATGCAAGTAACAAACTAAAGGACAAATACAATAAAACAAAGATAAAAATAAAAGCAATTGACTATATCATGATATAAACTGTTTTCGTGAAATAAAAAAAATCTATATCATGAAATTAGATTTGGCTTTAACCTTTTAGCTCTTATCAAACTTGCAAAGATCTCGGGTATTTGCTCACCATAGTTCTGCGTAGTGGCACTGGCATGTGATTTTTATAATTATTATTATTTGAAATGCTTTTAACCTCCATTTGGATCATCTATTATTACTTTATCTGTCGTTCTTTGTTTTTGTCATAGTATCGGTTCAGTAGTAGTATCGAGACATTTTAGTCAGATATCGTATCGAGTCAAAATTTTGGTATCGTGACAACACTATTCTGCAAGTGATCTACTCCTTTAAAAACAATAAATCTTAACCACTCCAAACTTTTCATAGTGTAAATTTCTATGATAAATTGCTGGTACCCAGTGTTGACAGGTGCGGTCCAGTCGACCCAGCGCACGTTCACATTTTCCCGCGTTTCTTCCGAATCTGCCTTTCCACAGGGGATCTGGAAGTCGGTCTGGTCCCTGAGGGCCTGTCGCAAACCCTCCATGGTCTCCGGAGGGATTTGCACCATCAACCCGTCTAAGGATAAAAAGGGACAGTGTGATGATAAAATGTTTTGAGAGTCATGACCTGAGGAAGTGTTTGAAAATGATTTGTGTGAAAGCATTACCCTCTACAATGCTGGATTTGGCAATGAATCCTGATGAGGCTTTCAGAGCACCGTTAAAAACCACAAAACTAGCTCCAGTCACTGCAAATAAAAGAGGGGGTCTGGTGAGACATCCACTTATGTTACATAACAAATATTATACAACTTACAACTTAAAGAGTGATTTGGTGCAAACCTTTGAATTTGAAAGTTTGGTTTTGATAAGACTTTGATAATATTAAACTAGCTTCACGATCATTCTTGCAATGTGCAAGTATCACAGTGAAAAGACAAGGATGTTGGAAATTCTAAATGTAAATAAATAAAAAAAAATAGAATTTGTTTTTCTGTTAATTTGCCAAAAACACTGGAAAAACATGCCTTGATTATTTTTCATAAATATATGTAGGTAAAATGCCTATATTTGTGCCTATAAATAAAAATGATTAAATAATATACACTACCAGTCAAAAGTTTTTTTTTTTTTAAATGAGTCTTTTCTGCTCACCAAG
>NC_133383.1:4575423-4626228 GCF_049309525.1 Garra rufa | reverse complement strand
CTGAAGGATCATGAGGAATAATGATGCTAAAAATTCAGCTTTGAAATCGCAATAATTAGAATTTAAATAGAATAGAAAATAGAAAATAGTTATTTTAAATAGTACAAATATTTCATTTTGGTGAGCAAAACTTTAAAAACATAAAAAATCTATTAAAAATCTTTTGACTGGTAGTGTATGCAGTGTTTCCCCTAGGTTTCCAGTGTTGGGGGGGGGGGGGGGGGGGGGCTTAGGGGGTTGGGTGCCGGTAGCCAACGTTACTTTTTTTTTCCCGGTACTTTACCCTACTTTGTGAAATAACGAAAACATTATTATAGACTTATTCAGTGGAAAAATAAGTCCAAAACTCTCTATTTTAACATTTTGAACAATAGGGCTCTACCAACTTTTGCTTTTTTTTTTTTTTAATTCTTGTGTGTATTATTTTTTTCTCATAATCAAATTAAAAGTATAAACATTTATTTATTTTTAATCAAATGAAAAATAAACCCTTTTAATTTTTGGCAAACAAACAGAGGTTTACTGTTAAAATCAATAAATAATAATAATTTAACATTTAAATAATAATTGTAGTATTTTTTCTACAATTAAGTGGTTAATCTTGTTATATTTATTTTTATCATATATATTGTTTCATGTCAATTATTTAAATAGGAATATATAAACAACTACATTATACTGTACAAAAGTAATACAAGACTAATGTTCTGTTACATGTTACTTTTATTTTGACAGGTTGCCTTGAAGTTTCTGTGTGTGTACAGCATGTTATGATGCTAGTTTTCTCAAATGAAACGGTAAAAGTGACACTCACAGCAGCTTTGGATATTGAGTTTATCTGTTCATGCGAGATGCAAATGCCCAAAATTAGCGGGAGCGTCACGTGTGCTTCAGTATATGCGTGTAGTAAAAGCGCGTCTCCACCATTCATACATACAGAGGCAAACGGAGCATGCAGGATTCATATTGAAACCGTCTTTTTGCATTTCAGTTTTCACAGACACTAGTCCATATCGCGATTTGAATGAAGTAACAGACCAACTTTTGATTTATTAATCCAAAAATCGACGAATTTACGTGGCATTTCGCGCTATAGTAGATTCGGTTTTTATGAATGGAGTCCGCGATCCCGTCTGTGTTTTCGCAGATGAGACATTGTAAACACGCGATCATGTAAAGACAGAAATGACATGCCTTCGTGTAAATAAGATAAATAACACAAGGCAATTTAGTTTGTTTAATAAAAGAACAATGTATAGCCCTGTTCTATAGGAAAGATAACCTTAATGACTTCTATTGTGATCTGACGCTATATCAAAAATAAAATGAACTTGACATTCAAGGGGGGCGGGGGGTGCCGTTGGGGGGCGGGGCGCCCCCCTAAGATAATGGTAGGGGAAACACTGGTATGTATTTGAATAATGTGCGTTATTTTTGGTGCAAAAATATTAAAAATAATTACACATAATTTTCCCGTGTTAATTCAGTCAAAAAAAATATGCCTTGCTTATTTTACACAAATGTAGGTAAAATAATGTGTATCATGCAATATTTTTTTTTGCATATAAATAATAATGATTATATTTTTTTCTTTTCTTAGATTTTTTTAAAACAAATATATGTAGTTGAAATAATGTGATTTATGTAAAGTTTTTCATGGTGCATATAAATTATTATGTAGTGCTATTTTGGTGCATATAAATAAAAATAAAAATAAAAATATATAATTAAAATACAAATTTTTCTTTGTAAATTCAGCCAAGAACACCAGGAAAAAAAAAAGCCTTGATTATTTTTCACTGAACTTTTAGATTTTGCATTAAATCTTTTGAATCCACTTGACTACAATGGCTTGAAATGATTGAAACGTTGGTTGCTCTGATTAAAAAAAAGAAAATCCTTTTCAAGAAGTTATTAAAAATGTATAGCTCCTGTCAAGCCAAAAATTATTCAAAAACCAGACATAATTTTTGACATTTTTTTACTTGTGTGTGCAGGACACTATAGTTAATTTATGTGAAGATAGCAAAATAAAGTAAACCATGACATATTATACTCCAAATTCTTCATACAGTGGACTACCAGTAAAATTAATAAAAATCTGGGACCAAAAATTATTTAATAATAAATATTATCATTGACCTGACCATGTTTTGCGTAAGTGTTTTTTCATTAATTGCTAATACGACCTTTTTACATCACAGGTAATTGGTAAACAAAGTATGGATATTTGTGTAAATCTTGTCACACTGACAGTTGTCTGCATTTTTTGGTTCATTGCAATCCATTACATACCTTTCCAATAAAGTTAGCTGACATTATCAAGACGAATTTGTTTTAACTCTTGAGTTCTTGTCATATTTTATTACCAATTTCTTAACTACAGCGAATAAACTGTGATAATGTGAGAAACGTTGAAGGTGTCTGAATACATTTTGGTTTGACTGTATATCATCCAGCTCTGGTAGCAGTGATTAACAAACCTCTCCTGGTTTTTCCTGGTATACTGTTGGCTTGCGTCTGGTAGCTTCCGTCCTCGTTCTGCAGGCAAACCAAGTGAGAATCGGCCTCTGTGCTGAAACAGGCGCCGAAACTGATCACATGTTCATTAGAGGAGTTCACCACCTTCAGCATCTACAACAGCCAGAACAAAACGACACGTTCAACAACACAATAACACTGTTGCCTGATTGCTGCACAATTCAAACATAACTCTGACCTCATTAAACCTGGACTTGGGAATTTCGATGTAGCTGTTGCCCATCTCCATGTGCACTCGCAGACTTTCCACCACAGGTAAACTGTACTGGTAGTTCCTCAGATCCTGTGTTAGAATCAGCAAATCACAAAAATAAAGGTGGATACCAAGGACTTTGTGTTACAAAGCCTAAAGTTAGAGAAATAGCAGAATATGTGCTCACTCTAAGGCCTTACAAGTTGTAGATGAGTGTGTTTCCTCATCAGATTTAAAGAAATGAAGCACTGCATCACTTGCTCACCAATGGATGTGAATGGGTGACGTCAGAATAGCTGATAAAAACATCACAATAATCCACACTGCTCCAGTTCATCAGTTAACATCTTGAGAAGTGAAAAGCTGTGTTTGTAAGAAACAAATCCATCAAGAACTAAACTATAAGTCCATAATCCATAATAACGCTTCCTCCAGTGAAATGTTTTTGTTTCTTGCAAACACAAGATGTTAACTGTCGGACTGTAGTGTTTTTATCAGCTGTTAGGACTCTCATTCTGACGGCACCCATTCACATCCATTGGTGAGAAAGTGACGTAATGCTACATTTCTCCAAATCTGATGAAGAAACAAACTCAACTACATCTTGGATGACCTGAGGCTGAATATATTTTGTATATATTGTGTTGTGTGTATTCTGTAATGTTATTTTTGGTGCATATAAATAAAAATGGTTAAATATAATTTTACTTAAATATAATTTTAAAATTAGACAGTTTCTCACCAAATCAGACAAAACTGGACTGTTTTTGGCTAAATCTAACACGATTAAAGAGTTTCTGTTGATAAATCAGACAAAATTAGACATTTTCTGAGCAAACTAGACAAAACATGGCTGGTTTTTGCTGAACCTGACCATATTTAACCATTTTTTCCATAGTAAATTGGAAAGCTTGTCACTGAATCGGACAAAAACTGGGCTGTTTTTGCTAAAACTGACAAGAATAATCATTTTTTTAGTGGTAAATTGGACAAAACTTGGCTGTTTTTTCTAAACCTGACCATTTTAATCTGTTTTTTTTTTTTCGTTATAATTGGACAAATGTCAGACAGTTTGTCACTGAATCAGACAAAAACTGGGCTGCTTTTGGCTAAATCTGTCAAGATTTGTTTTTGTTTTTTTTATTTAATTGGTAAACTGAATAAAATATTAAACAGTTTATTGATGATAAATTGGACAACATTAATCAGTTTCTTACCGAACCAGACAAATCTAGGCTGTTTTGATAAATTTGAGAATATTAATCAATTTTTGGTGATACATTTGGCAAAATTAGACAGTTTGATTATTAGTTTTTGCACTAAATATTTTGCATTGAGTAAGTTTACTGTATTGAATGTTGGGGAAAAAAATCATTTTAAGCCATAAATAAACAAAGAATGGGGTTACAAGGGCAAAGGTTAAGACTTGATAACATGTTTACATTTACTTTCATACTAAAACGGATCTGCAAAGTTAAATAATAAGCTAATTTAGAAGCAAAATTAACCTAATTTGCAGAGATGGACCACATTTTCCCATGCCTGCATCCAGAAAAGTGGCTGTAAGTGTACTTGAAAGCACTATAGTTAGAATGGAGACTAAAGAAGCTCTTTAATTCTCAGAAATCAAGAGTGGCTCAGAGCTGAAGCACACACTGAGAGGCCTCGGGTTTGAGTCTTGAGCACTCGCTAATCTCCTTCATTATCTGCCCTGAGCTGGTTAGAAAGGTGGAAAAACAGCTTAACCAAATTACAATCTTTGGTTCCTGTCTACTTCTTTTAGGGGCAAATTATTTACGTATGTGACCCCTGGACCACAAAAGCAGTCTTAAGTTGCAGGGGTATATTTGCAGCAATAGCCAACAATGCATTGTATGGGTCAAAATTTGTGATTTTTGTTTTTTTTGCCAAAACTCATTAGGATATTAAATAAAGATCATGTTCCATGAAAATATTTAGTAAATTTCCTATCATAAATACATCAAAACCTATTTTTTAATTAGTAATATGCATTGCTAAGAACTTAATTTGGACAACTTCAAAGGCGATTTTCTCAATATTGAGATTTTTTTGCACCCTCAGATTCCAGATGCATCTCAAATATTAATTTAAAAAAATTAATGACTGGTTTTGTGGTCCAAGGTCACATATTATAACGTTTTAATTGAAACCACAACGAACCTTAAATTTAGATATTGTGTGTAAGGTTAGTGCCAAATAGTCTGGATTACGACCTCAACTGCACATCTTTCATGCTTGAGAACCATTAAGTCAGTTTTAAACATCATCTTTTCAAAGCTTCAAAAGTTTGGATTTTTTTTGAAAGAAAGAAATGCTTTTATTCAGCAAGGATGCAATAAATTACTATAAAATGACAGTTAAACATTGAGAATGTTACAAAAGATTCTACTTCAAATAAACAGTGTTCTTTTGAACTTTCTAGTCATCAAAGAAACTTGAAATAAAAATGTATTCGCAGCACAACTGTTTTCAACAGTACTACTCAAAAATCTTGAGAAGCAAAACAGCATATTAGAATGATTTATGAAGGAACATGAGAAACTGAAAACTGAAGTTATGATGCTGAAAATTAATCTTTGCTTCAAAATGCAATGCATTTTGCATGAATCTAATATTTGACAACTATTTAACAAACTTTTGAACACCAGTGTACATATCTAAACAATACATTGCAAATTTATATTAATAGGTTAAATACTTAAGGGTTAATTGTGAGCACGTACTGTGAGCAGATTCATGATGGTGTGTCCCGTCTCTTTAAAAACTGAGTCACGGAAACGCACGCTCACCACAGGGCAGGGATACACTGGAAAAATGAACAACACATCACATGACTGGTGGAGATGATACTAATGAGCTAGTATTATATATCTTAAAGAAAATAGGGCTCACCACTGTATTGTGACCCCAGAGCGAGCAGCAATCGGAGGGGAAACACTTTAGCCCAGGGAACCTCTAGTTTCTGAATCAAAATGCCACAGAGGAACGAGACCTGCGGCAGAGCAAGACCATCCAGCGGCTGAAAGGTTGGAGTGAAGAACAGGACGCCCCCGTGGTCTTTACTGCCGAGGAAACTGTCGGTGAACGTCACGTTGCCAAGGTGCTCAATGAACTTCCCTTTGGTGGGACAAATAGGAAAAAACACCATATGAGTCACATAAGCATCATTTAGTGTTTTAGATAAAAAGATAAAATATCATGCAACAAAGCAAACTTCAGAACTATTCTTTGTTGGTATACAGTTGAAGTCAAAAGTTTGCAGAATCTGCTAAATGTTCATTATTTTGCCAAAATAAGAGGGATCATACAAAATGCATGTTATTTTTTTAACATAAAAGAAACTGACATATAGTCCACAAGATAAAATAGTTGAATTTATAAAAATGACCCTATTCAAAATTTAAACTGCCTGCTGTTCTTCAGAAAAATCCTTTAGGTCTCATAAATTCTTTGGTTTTTCAGCATTTTGATGTATTTGAACGCTTTTTAACAATGACTGTGTGATTTTGAGATCCATCTTTCACACTGAGGACAACTGAGGGACTCATATGCAACTATTACAGAGGGTTTAAACGCTCACTGATGCTTCAGAAGGACAAACAATGCATTAAGAGCCGGGGGTAAAAACTTTAAAGATATGATATTTCAGCAATATAAGAAAAATGTAAATATCTTCATTTTGTTCAAACATTTACACCCCTGGCTCTTAATGCATTGCTTTTCCTTCTGAAGTTATAGTTGATTATGAGTCCCTCAATTGTCCTCAGCGTGAAAAGATGGATCTCTAAATCATACAGTCATTGTCGGAAAGGGTTCAAACACACAAACATGGGCAAACAAGGGACTCATGAACAACTATCACTAAACAAAAAAACACAGCTGTAGATCATTCAGTTAACAACACAGTGTTAAAAATTAAACGTATGTAAACTTTTGAACGGGGTCATTTGTATTTTTATTCAACTATTATTTACTCTTGTGAACTATATCTTGTGAAATATCTTATTCAGGCCAGTACTAAATAAAAAAAATAACATGCATTTTATATGATCCCTCTTATTTTGGTAAAATAAACATTTTGCAGATTTTGCAAGGTGTATGTAAAGTAGGTTTGCTACCAATTCATCAGCACAGTAGAAAAAAAAAACAGTTTATTTCTAAGAGGATGAAATATGGACATGGAAAAAGCAAATTATGACCGTTTGTCTCTCCTTTTAAAGCAAGACCACATGTGAATAGAGTAACAGTTTAACTAACAGAGATCACCATACTTCTCCAGTAGACTGAGAACATTAAGATTTGCAATTGTGTTTTGGTATGGTATATTTAAATATGCAAATGATGCATTCACTAGTACATTTGCTATAACTCTCGGAAAAAGTCAAAAGCTAGTAAAAAAAACCTTTGTTTTGAGGAACAAAATGTTAAATAAAATATATTAAGTTTGATGCATGTAAGCCAAACAGCCAAAAATCTCAAAATGTACCAGTGCATGAAAACAAAAATGTTTTTGCATGTAGTATGAAGTAGTTTGTGTAACGCACCTTTCAGCGCATCCTGGTATATACTAACATACAGGTTGAATACGTCTCTAGGCAGGCTGTTCTCTTCTGGGAGACACTCAATTATAAACACCAGCTCCTTCTGGCCCACTCCCTGAAGACCATTAGAGCTCAGACACCAGCACCTTTTCCCAGCATCTACAACACAAACAAAGACAGATGCAATGGGGTTTATCAAATGAACTAACTGGACATGATCACATATTTCAATCAGATCTAAATAACGGAACACACATGTGTCGATCTTGACGTTCACCAGTAAATTGGCATTGAGCACGAAGGTCAGCGGTTGTGGGCCTCCCTCTTCCAAAAGCAGCAATATTTGGCAAGCAGCAGGACGTTCCTCAACTAATAAATCTGTAACGAAATGACAATTACACATTACAGTTAAACACACCGTAAAGAATCAGCAACAGACTAGAGAAATGACTGTTAATCTCTTTTATGATTGTTGTGAGGGCATAAACTAACCAAAATGGCAGCAGCTTCAGTTAAAAGGTACACATTTTTCACATTATATGACATTTTATACTCAATCAGGATATTAGCTGACTTTTATAGTATAATAGTAATTTACTGTCATCAAAAAAACAGCACATGGACCCATTTTGCCATAAGCAATGCAAGGAAAACATATTACGAGTCTGAGGGCAAGAAATGCTAAAAAGTTGTCATCTAGTACTTACAGTCTCTCCAAAATATTGTTAAAGCTGCGTAATTCTAGCTAAAAATCACCTGTTTAGTAGGGCTGAATGATATTGCCAAAAAAAAAAAAAAAAGATTTTTTCCATATCATTCAAAAATTATTTATAACAACATTCAATTTATATCATTAATATGGGAAGAAATGCATTCCACATATTTGCACATATTTACTCCACAAATTAAGTTATCAATTTAGGGCTAGATGAAATAACCCCAAATTCTGTTTTTATTTAATAAAAAATGATAATAAAAATATAATGTTGTAATTTAATAAGTTGTTTAATAAGCGAATCCATAAAACTTTAAGAACTTAGTTAAATGTTTTTAAAGCCATTTCTTATACTCATCAAGGCTGCATTTATTTGATCAAAAATACAGAAAATATTTTGAAATATTATTTCAATGTGAAAAAACTTTTTTCTATGCAAATATATTTTAAAATGTAATTTATTCCTGTGATACAAAGCTGAATTTTCAGCATCATTACTCCAGTCTTATTATCAATGTTAAAAACAGTTGTGCTGCTTAATATTTTGTTGGAACCTGTGTTTTTCTCCAGGCTTCTTTAACAAATAAAAAGTTGAAAAGAATAGTGTTTATTTAAAAATAAAATATTTTGTATTAATATAAACTACCATCTAAAAGTCTGGGGTCAGTACATTTTTCTTTTTGCTTTTTTTGAAAGAAATAATACTTTTATTCACCAAGGATGTGTTAAATTGATAGAAAGTGATAGCAAAGACTTATACCATTAGTAAGCATTTATATTTTGAATATATGTTGTTCTTTTTAACCTTTTATTCATCAAGAACCCTGAAAAAAAGAATCACAGGTTCCAAAAATATTAAGCAGCACAACCGTTTCCAACATTGATAATAACAGTAATTAATCAGCATATTAGAATGATTTTTGAAAAACCATGTGACACTGAAAACTAAAGCAATGGCTGATAAATATTCAGTTTAGCATCACAGGAATAAATTATATTAATATAGCCATTATTTAAAACTGTAATAATTTTTCACAATATTACATTTTTTTCTGTATTTTTGATCAAGTAAATGCAGCCTTGATGAGCATATAAGAATTATTAAAAATAAAAAATAAAAAAATCTTTCCGATCCCAAACTTGGAAGTGCTCTCAGAGCAGCGCTGGAGATGAAGTTCATGCGTTTATGTCCCCACATAGTGACACTGAAAACACAGAGTCATGCATGCTTCAATATCTGCACTAAACGAAACTGTGCTGCTCATTCAATATGCACATTTTTCATCATTCATCAATTTTACACAGCTGTTGAACTACTGAATCAACACTGCACTTGAGCTGGCAAACAGCACTTTTGTCTTTCAAAGCTGCTTTACAGCAGAATTTGAAGAATATCTGAAACTTAGCTTAATTAATTCAATAATCTTCCAGTTTATTACTGTGCAGCTGCTCTGAATATCTTTGTATTGTATAAAGTGCTATAGAAATAAAGACTGACACACACCTAATAATCTAGATGTTAGTTAGATCTAGTTTAATTCGATATTGAGTATTGTTTTTTGATAAATATTGATGTTGACTTACCAGCCCTAGAGGCCATCAAAATGACGTCTACCCTTTTGAAAGTCCTTACCTCCATCTTCCTCCTCTCCTGTGGTAATAAGGAGTGGAGGCAGACCCTCGTCATCCTCGGGCACCAGACTGATCGCTCGCTGAACGCAGCTGCCCACCGCGCAGAGCAGGCTGTAGTCCCACGGGCCTCTGACGGGCGGACGGCTCACTTCGACAGCGCTGTCAGAACTTCCTCCGCCGCTCTCATCCCGCTCGCCAGGCAATTTATCATCGGGCTGAAAGACAGCAAATCAGTTAATGACTTCAGTTGTCATTATCAGTTATCGGCAGCATCTGTTAAAAGGATTTAGCCGTCTCACCCCTGGTGGATCTGGCGTTACAGGACTCGACTCCTGAGAGGATCTCCGGGTCTGTACAGAGAGTTTGGTGGTGTCGGCGACTTCACCGTTCGGCAGGATACCATCGGCAAACCACACGTGTTTCTGCTCACGTGGAAAACCTATGAGAACAAATAGAGAAACACAAACAGCAACTCGTTAGAATAAGGCTTGAAACAGGGTTATTGTTGTTAAGTAAAACTAAAATAATAAACTAAAATAACTAAAACCATATTTAAAAAACATGTTTGTTGCTCAAAATAAAATAAATGTTAAAACTTTTTTTTAATCAGTTATTTAAATAAAATATACAAATTTCAGTTTGTCAAAGCATCAATTCTCATTTTATTTCAGTTTAACGAAGTACTAAAATAACCCAAACCAAACTACAAATTATTAACTATATAGACATATTTAAAAAAAAAATTAAAATAAGAACAACAAAAACACAAAATAAAGTTTAACTAAAATGTACATGAAAAAATATAAACTAGTGCTGGGCAACAATTAATCGCATGCAAAATAAAGTTTTTGTGTACATAATATATGTTTGTTTACTGTGTATATTTATTATGTGTATATATATAAAGCCACACACAGCTTAAATGTTGAAAATATTTACATGCATTTACATGTACAGTGCACAGCATAAATAAGTACACCCCCTCTGATTAAAAATAAAAGATGTATTTTCTTAGTGATCACTAGTATTATTTATAGAAAGTTGGCAAAACTGAAATGTATTAGACCTATTTTAATAAAAACAGAGAAATATATGCCATTAATATCTGTAAAATAAGTAACTTAGCCAATTTTGTTTAAATGAGGGATTGCAGAAATGAGTACACCCTTTGACACTGAGTTTACTGAGTATAAGTTCATGACAAATTTTCACATCTGTCTTGTTTAACTCCTGGAGGACGACCTCCTTAAATGCCCCGGTCTTTAATGTGGAGTTTTGCTCAGCTCATCTCTCTACAGAATCCCCCACAGGTGCTTAAGAGTGTTAAGATTGGGTGAAATACATGTCCACTGAAGGATTTTCACCTTTGGGAGAATGAATATCTTCATTGTTGTGTTGAAAAAATGCCCAACAATGCAAGAAATGAGGAGAGGGTAGCATCTTCAGTTTCAGTTTTTTTGTATTACATCACACAGTGGTGTGTGAATTCATGACAGTATTGACAAAGTACAACTCCCTCACACCTTCAGCACTCATACATCCCTATATAAGGGCTTTACTACCACTGAACGTCACTGTGGATACCAGGCACTTCTCACTGTACTCCTCCTGTAGCAACACCATAACATCTTGTATGCTGTTAGATCCGAAATGATTGACTTGATCTCATGAGACCAGATTATGGATTCCCAGAAGTCTATATTTTATAAATATGGGCCTTGGAAAAAGCTACGTGAGTTTATTGTGCTTTGGCTACAATAGGTAGTTCTGCTGTGGATAAGCAACCATGCATGTCACAGATAAAGTGTCACTCTTTTCATAGCTTTTGCCGGCTCTGAGACACATTCTAGGCATTTCTCTTGCTCTTTAAACATTTAAAACAATGATTTGGTATTTCTCTTATACCATTGTCCTCTTTTATGCCAAGAAAAAAAAATCTCTGACAGTTCTCTCTCAAGTGGTTTTATTGTTGTCAGCATTAAGTTTGAGAATAATTCAGTGGGTTATATAACATTTTTAATTGTCAAGAAAATAACTTATCTTTAATAGTTTTGGTTCAACATACTTACCTGTAGATCAAAACTTGCCTTAAAGTTACACCAGAATTTTTTTTTTAGTTTTATTTAGTAACTTTCAGGAGGGTGTACTTATTTTTGCAATTCAACATTTTAACACTTTGATAAGAAAATAGTATTTTTCTGAATAATTTTAACATTCTTCTTTGGTAACTGATTAAGCAGACTTGCTAGAATATTATATCTCTAAAGTTTCAGGTGGGGGGGGGTGTAAGGGGTGTACTTATTTATGCTGTGCACTGTATATTATTACTGTATATTATTATATATAAATATATTTAATATATAAACATAACATGTTTTTCTTAAATATATACATGCATGTTTGTGTATTTAAATATACATAATAAATATACACAGTCGACACACATATATTATGTAAACAAAAACATTTATTTTGGATGCGATTAATCGTTGCCCAGCACTAAAATAACTAAATCTTATTTACAATTTTAATAAAATAACACTGGCTTGAAATAGGTGTCAATTTGCTTGAGGTTTGGTGTGGAATATTATTACAGTTTAAAATTAAAATTTTCTATTTTAATATATATTTTAAAATTAAATTATTATTGTGATGCAAAGCTGAGTTTTCAGCATCATTACTCCAGTCTTCAGTGTCATTCTAATATGCTGATTTGCTTACTATCAATGTTGAAAACAGTTGTGCAAATTAAAATTTTTGTGGAAACCGTGATACATTTTATTTTTCAGGATTCTTTGATGAATAGAAAGATCAAAAGATCAGCAACATTAGATTTTGCAACATTATAAATGTCTTTACTGTCACTTTTGAGTAATTGAGTAATGCATCTTTGCTGAATAAAAATGTTTAAAATTAAAAATCATACTGACCCTACACTTTTAAATAGTAGTGTATAGTGAATCAAACCTAGTCTAGCACACTATATGATATGGAGTGCAAGCAAATTTGGGACGCAGTCACTCTTTCATTCATGATTTATTTATATTAAGTGGAATTCACTGTGTTTTATAGCCCTAAAAGCTATAACTTTGGCTCCGAGTGCAGTGCGTACCGTCATTACCGGGGTGTTTGAGGACAGACACGGGGACCATGACGGTGGGTGGGGGAGAGTTGAGGGTGCCGGCGGCGCGGGCCTGCTGCATGGGCGGTATGGTGGAGCAGTACTCTGATGGGATGTTGGGATTGGGACTGGGCCCAGTAGGGCTCATCATTCTCTCATGGGCTTGAGCTGCACACAAACAAACAAAATCAGTCGTTCCTAAATCAGTCTTTTCAGTGTGGTGAATGAAAAGGGAATGCTTGGAGAAAAGAATGAGAGAGAGAGAGAGAAATGTATGAGTTTTCTTATTAAAGTCTACGCACAACCTAAAAATAACAATTAAAGCAACTTAATAAATACTCCTAGAATTGTGAATGTTTCATCAGTGCACATTATACTAAAGAAAAACATTGTTTTGTGTATTTTGCATCAAAACATAGTACTTAATATCGGACTTTACTTGACTTATGTAATGGAAGAAGTACACAATATTATATCTAATATGTAACTAACCAATCAAAGTGTCATTCTAAATAATTTTACATTTACAGTGGGGGCCAAAATTTTTAGAACACTAGAACACTAGTAACCATAAAAAATGGTTTTAAGTCAGTTATTTCCATCTTTTGCTGTATAATATAGGTTTAAAATTGTACCTTTTGGGGTACAACAGCTTGTCGCTGGAGCAGTACCCTTAAAAGGACATCTTTGTACCTTTTTTACCCCTAATAGGTACATATTAGTACCTAAAGGGTACATATTACTATTCTAAGGTACTAATATGTACCCTATAGGGGTAAAAAAGGTACAAAGATGTCCTTTTAAAGGTACTGCTCTGGCGACAAGCTGTTGTACTCCTAAAGGTACAGTTTTAAACCCCTATTTTTCTGTGTGTAGTGTGTCAGTAGGAAATATCAGTTTACATTTCCAAACATTTTGCCATTAATTGCAATAACCCAGTGTGATTTTTGTTTGCAAAAGGAGCCAATGCACAGAGAGATGGTGTGGAATGACTAGAAGAAACAGAACAAACTGTGGCAACGTCTCCAAGATCTACCTGCAAAGCTACAGTACTGTTAAAAGTTTTAGGCACTTGTGTAAAAATTAGGGATGCACCGAATCCAGGATTCGGATTCGGCCGAATCCTGGGCTTTTTGACGGGGTTCGGTTTCGGCCGAACCTTAGATTTATTTTCCACCGAAACCGAACCCTAGACTTGCACTACGACGTCACACGGCCGTTGATTACGTGAAGGTGTTTAGGCTACATAGGACCCGTTCGAATGTAGTAGGCTGTAAGAATCTGAAAATGGAACTCGTAAGCAAAAAAAGTTTTGTTTGGCAGTACTTTCAACCAAAAGAAGGCGATTCAAGTCGAGCTTTATGTTCAATTTGCAATGCCAATTTGTCTCGTGGTGGCAAGGACCCTAAGCAGTACACAACATATCGCCGATGTTAAAACATTTGCGTCTAAGGGGCCGTTCACATGTTGCGCCTAAAAACGCGTGGAAAACGCTAGGCGCGCCGCTTTCTTCCTTGTCAACAAAGCGTTCGGGCGCTTACGCTCCGGAAGCATCTGCTGTTTCTAAGCAACCATCAGCTGCGCTCTAGCTCCAAGCTGCGGAGCGCTTGCTGCATTCTGAAAAGTTGAGATGTTTTTATCTCGATGCGGCGCGGATGCGCCTGGAAAAAACGAGCGCGTCGCACTGCGTGCGGGTCGCGACCGCGTCGCTTCCATTATGCGCGCGCAAGCCGCGCGTCTACATTTAAAATAACGAATTTGAGCGCGCAAAAGACGCTACATGTGAACGGCCCCTAAAACATCCAAAAGAATACGAGTTTTGCATGAAGGAATCTACAGACAGCAGCCAAAATGCAGCAACTTCAGGTACGGCAGCTGGACAGTCACAGCTAAAAACGTGTAATTAAGGATGCGAGTAGGATTCGGTATTCGGTTTCGGATTCGGACGAATCTTAAACAGTGGATTCGGTATTCGGCCGAACCCCAAAAATCTGGATTCGGTGCATCCCTAGTAAAAATGCAGTAAAATAAGGATGCTTTAAAAAAAGAATGTCATAAATAGATTTTCTTTATCAATGAACTTCTATTAACTAAATTAAATCAACATTTCGTCTTTTCAGGTAGCTTTGCATGTCTCCTGAATCATCTTGGGAGACGTTGCCACAGTTTTTCTGGATTTAGTCTGTCTCAGTTTGTTCTGTTTCTTCAAGTCATTCCAGACAGATTGGATGATGATGAGATCTCTGTGTGGCTGTTGTCAGACTCCTTGTGCAAACAAAAAACTCACTGGATTACAAATAATTATTACAGTTAATTGCAAAATGAATGTTTGGAAATGTAAACTGATATTTCCTACTGACACACTACAGCAAAAGATGAAAAAAACTGACTTAAAACCATTTTAGCTGCTGAAAATACTAGTATTCTAATATCTTTTGGAGTTAATAGTTAAATTCAGTCATCATTTATGCACCCTTAAGTTTTATGACTTTTTTTTTGGTCTTCCGATGAACACACTAAGAGAAATTTAGCACTAAAAGTACCATAAAAGTAGTTTTGTGTAGACGTGCGTTTTGTCGTCCATGTCTTTGTAAATATTTTCTGAAAATCTTGTCTCTACTGCAGCTGAGTGAATAGGTTTCAATCTGTTCCTCACACATTTAACTTCTGGATGATTTTCAATAACACATTTGCAAGTATAAACTACTTTTATGGTGGTTTTTCTGAGATTGACAACCCCTGGTTTACAAGCTTTAATTTTATGGAAAAGAAAAGCAACAATGTTTCTCTTGTTTGTATTCCACAAAAGAAAGAAAGCCATATGGCTTTGGAATTAAAATGACAGAATTGTCCTTTTGTGGTGAACTGCCCCTTTCAATGCAGTAAAAGTGCAAAATCAAATGTCAAATATATTTATACACACTTCATTCAAAAGTTTGGGGAGAGTAAGATTTTTTTTATTTAGGAAAGAAATTAATAATTTCACTCAGCAAGGATGCATTGAATTGATCAAAAGTCAGAGTAACAGCATCTATAATGTAAAAAAGATCAATATGTTGTTCTTTTAAACTTTCTATGTCTATGCACAACTTTAGTTAACAGCCTAAAAAATATAAATTAAGGCAATTTATGGTTTAAATAATACTCCTGGTATTTTTGAACAATTCATCAGTGCACATTTTACTAAAGAAAAACATTGTTTTGAGTATTCTGCATTAAAATATAATACTCAATATCTAATATTACCTGATTTTTCTAACTATATAATAAAAAAACAGAGAATATTTTATCTAATATGTAACTGTCCAATCAAAGTCTCATCCTAAATTGCTTCAAATTTAATATCTTGTTTTACTCACACATACTTCAGAAAACAGGAGTTTTATGATATTTTTTTTTCTTCTGCTGAACACAAAAAGAGAAATTTAGGACAAAAGTACTATAAAGTACCTTTGAAGACTGAAAATCTTGCCCTCCACTGCAGCTGAGTGAAAACATTTTAATCTGTTCCGCACACATATAACTTCTGGATGACTTTTAATATAACATTTGGAAGTATGAACTACTTTTATGACAAGCCCTGGTTTATATGCTTTAATTTTATTAAAAAAAAAAAAAAAAAAGAAATGTGACAACGTTTCTCTTTTTCTATTTCCCAAAAGAAAGAAAGTCATATGGGTTTGGAAAAACATAAATAAATGATGACAGAATTTTCATTTTGGAGTGAACGGCCACTTTAAAATGCAGTGAAAGGAGTTCAAGTGAGTTGAAATGTCAAATATATTTATATACACTACCATTCAAAAGTTTGGGGTCAGTAAGATGTTTGTTCTTAAAGAAATGAACACTTTTATTTAGAAAGGATGCATTAAATTGATTAAAAGTGACAGTCAAGACATTTAAAATGTCACAAAAGATTTCTATTCCAAATAAATGCTGATCTTTTTACCTTTCTATTAATCAAAGAATCCTGAAAAATAAAATGCATCACAGTTTCCACAAAAATATGAAGCAGCAACAGATTTCAATGTTGATAATAATCAGAAATGTATCTTGAGATCATTAGAATGATTTCTGAAGGATCACGTGACACTGAAGACTGGAGTAATGATGCTGAAAATTGAGCTTTGATCACAAAAAGTTTTAAACATATTCAAAAAGAAAACGGTTATTTTAAATTGTAATAATATTTCACAATTTTACAGTGTTTTGAACATCTAAATGCAGCTTTGGTGAGCAGAAGACTTTCAAAAACATTAAACTCTTAGTCTCCAAACTTTTGATCGGTAGTGTATATAACGTACGCTCAGCTGTTGACCTGTGGTAAACCAAACGATGATTAAAGTCCAAAGTACAAACCTCATTCGGCTGAGTCACATTCTAATAAATCAAACGCATCAAGCGTTTACAAGCAAGAGCAATGATCGTCAATCACGGCACTGTTGTTATTAAAGTGATGGGCAACGGGCCACCAAACCGAACTCAAGAAACAGGACGTCCAGCGCAGCCACAGCCCAGTGTGCTGACACCTCCTCCATCCGTGAGTCAGCCGTGCTTGCATTGTGTTGATTAAGGCTCATAGATGCTCATCGACCTGATTACACTGGCACTGCCTGTGACACCTGCAAACATGTCAGCTAAAAGCACGAAAGCCGAAATATGCTGGCTCACGACAGATGGCAACAGCGAAGCCAAGAACCAGCAGGACGGAACGTCCTTCACTAAAGACGGTGCAAAAAAGTTACAAACTTAAGGAGCTAACCAAATGAGATGATCAATTACACTTCAAGCCTCAAGAGGGCTCAATTCCGATTCAGTTCAGTGAGCTTACCTCATCCTAAATTAACTCTCTTCCAGGTTAATCACGGGTTGCATGTTAGTCTCCCAGGACCGGGTTAGTGTGCGCCGAGCGAAGGAGGAAGTGTCCCCCTTGCTGCCGAACGAGAAAGAGTCCGCGTGCGAGTGAGATAGAGGGCGCATCCTTGAGCCTCTCTCATTCCGGACGGGGCGCAGCTCACTTCCGCAAGCTCACACTGAGTTCTCGTCTGTCCTGGACCAGGCGAACGTCTCTGGCTGTGAGTGCAAGCTCAGTCCGTCCATCACACGCACGCACAGAGGTCGTATTAAATGGCTGCCCTGGGCTGAGAGTGGTGACAAACCCTCCTCGCCTGAAGACGAGATGTGTGCATGTGTGTGTGTTTATGTGTGTGTCTAACTCTATTCCTCATCCCGGAGAGTGAATGAGAGAGAGTGTCACGAATACTGCACCAGGTGGGTCCTACACCACACACACAAACACACACTCAAGGACATGCACCAGTGCCCTGGCTCCACCCAGCCCTGCACCAAACCCTGCGAGAGCTGGCTGGCGACTCGCAGCACTGACGCTCTATGATGAATGTCCTTTTTAATGTGCAAATGGACCGCACGCTCGGCCACACACCGTGTGCCAGCCTATTTTTATAGACCGTCCAGGACAAAAATAAATAAATAAAAAATAAGCCTTGATCTTCTCCATTAAATCAGCCCTTGAAAAATAAAAGAGCTTCAGATGTTTGGTCCACAAAAAAAAGTTGGACACTAATTAAAAGCTTCTGCTCTCTTTTAAAAGCGAGGCAAGGGAGCCATGGTTTTACTGCTAATTGAAACTAAAAAGTAGTAAAGTTTAAATTAAATAAAAAACACTTACTTGATTAAAAATTTAAGCACTACAATTAATAAAACATTCAAAAACTAATAAACATTACAGGCACATGAAAAAATTACTTTATAATATTAAAAGCCAATTCAAAATATGAATAAATACTATTAGAGTACATAAATAATACTAGGGATGTAATGATATTATCAATACCGTGATATCGTGATCGCGATAATATCGAGACAGTTTTGCTATCACATGATGATATCAAACGACAGGTCTTCCGAGCAAAAAGTTTTTTAAAATACATTTTAACTTCTTATTCTAACATAAAAGGTCTTTAAAGTTGTGTTTTGGGTAATTATGCTTTGGCACAGTATCTGTCAAATCAACTAAACCTGAAAGCACAATATGGCTCTCTTCAAGTCACTTTGTTCAGGTGATCAGCTCGTGATCCGGTGTTTTCCGTGCCTCAAAACGGCTCAGGTTACAGTGAATGCAGTAAACTCATTTATTGCATGTGCTGTGAGTTTAGTGTGCGTTTGGAAATGCAACGGCCACCAGTTAAGTTTTGTTTTTTGGCAGATGATTACAGCATTTCACTAGATTTGTAGTAAGACACGTTTTTGTAAGCCTGTTTTTCACTTAAGCTGGAGTTTTCCATCAAAATAAAAGCTGTACTGTCAAAATAAAAGCTTAAAAGTGCAGTATGGATTGCTGACTGCTAGTAATGTTACTGCAGTCCAAATTCAAAATATCGATTTCAAGTGTAGTAATTAGGAAGTATTGTAATTTCCCTACTGTAGTGTAAAGCAAAAATATTATCTATGAAATATTCATTTTCATTTATTTTACAGTGCAGTTGTTTTACAATATATGGCTATTACTGTCATTGTTGTTATTATTATTTTATTTTAATTTATTTGTCTTCCTAAAACACCAGTGTGAATGTAAATTAGTCGTAAATGTAAATTAGACAGTATATGAGAACTAAAAAAAGTCCGGTAGTCAATTCACTGAGTTTTTTCTGACTTAAGTTTAATTAGTTAAGTACATGGGTTGGAGCTCTTAATTTTGAACTAAAAATTTTTGAACTTTGACCAAAGGTTCATTAGATAGAATAATTTAGCTTTAAAATGTACAAAATTGTCTTTTTGTTAAATTCTTCATTTGTCTTTTTTTTTTTAAATATCGCAATAAATATCGCATCATGGACTTCATATCGTGATATTATCACATTGTGAGATTTTGATATCGTTACATACCTAAACATTACATAAACCTAAACTAAGATTAAAAAGGAAATCGGAAAATATAAAAATAATAAAAAATATATATATTAATAAATCCTATAAAAGTATATTAATAATACTAAAATAACACAGCATTGCATCAACTAAGAACAGAAATGTCACAAAAAAACCTCAGAAGGTTAAGAAAGTATAGTTATAAGTAATTAAACTGGGAATTCACTACTGGCAAGATCTACATATAATAAATATTGGCTGTCTATGCAGTAAAAACACACACACACAAAAAAAAAACACTGAATGAAATCTGTGCTACACATAGACTGTAAAAAATATGGACGTAGTATCCGTGACGTCACCCGTAGGATTCTGAAGCGCTAATTTGAAGCTCATAGTGGGCGGGATTCGCGCGTCACTCCCGGATAATCAAAAATGGGCAAAAAGGCGGGATGTGGGTGGAGCTGGTTGCTGAAACCACGCCCGCCTAGAGCGACAGTGGTGACAGCAGCGGCAATCCCCCTGTCACTCAAGTGGCCACGCCCTTAATTATGCTGAACTTTAAGGCTTAATATAACTTAAACTGATGAGTTATAAAAAAATTCACCCCCTCACAGTTGACATGAAGGGCAAAACTAGCTATATAGACCAAAACCATTTTTTGAACCAGGCTGTAAACATACTTTTTTCTGCTGTAAAGTTGGGCATTTTAACATGGAGTGTCAATGGGATTGACTCCCTTTTGCAGCCAGCCTCAAGCGGCCAGTCGATGAATTGCAGTTTCAGTCACTTCCGTGTTGGTTTCACGAGGGAGACCGGAAGGTTGCCCCTTGGTGCTACACCAGAGAAAACGCACACAAAAAAAGGATCCGGCAATCCGTTTTATCAAAGACTTCATAATGCACTTTTGATCTCGACACTGCCCTCTGTTGATCCGACTGACTATGAGGAGGAATAGCAAATGTGGAATTTTCATCTGTAGTTTTAACAAAATCCCTGTAGCTCTCAAAAGCAGGATATAGTGTAAAATGGCTGCTTTGCATCATCCAGCGGACTGACAAATAAACAGGGATATACATATGCATATATATACGTATGTAACAATACGTATATATGTACGTATATACAAAGGACTTACAGATTTTACACATATTTTAATCTCTACTGACATTATAAAAATAAAAATCTGGTTAAAACTTGGCAAACTTGTCCTTGCACAAAAGCTAGCGTCTGCCTTTTGACAATCAGAAACTTTTAAACTTTTCACAACATCTTGCAAACATGTAAAGTAACCAACTACAGTTTGTCTTGCTTAACGTGCCTATGACAAAAATACACTGAAATACACTGCCAACTAAAAATAAATATATCAAATGACTGAGGTTGGTAATAGTGTGTTGATTCACACCTAAAACAACACTTACAATATTAGCTGTATCAGCATCCACACTAATAAAAGATCACATTATAGTTATTGTAAGCATGGACTTTAATAATAGAATGTAGTGCGAATGTGACTTCAGCATGCACTTTAAAGTAGGAACAATTTGGTTCAGCTGTCAATGTTTTTATCATTCATCAGAACAAAAAGCTTTGAAAGTGATTCCAACTATATTGTTTCCCTATGTTGTTATCGTTTTATTTTTGTGTGGATTCCACTATCCTCTTACGATTTTAAAATGGTTAAACCTGTTCTATTTTTCAAAGAATATAGTTCATACTACAACCATAACAATATTGAATAAATGAATGCATTCTTTCAGAATGATTTTTTTTCCAGCTATTGAATGATAACGATCATTATAGTTATCGTTTTATGTTCAAATGGGCTTCAAGAATAACATAATCAAGAAAAACATAACTGAGTGCATCCAACAAACCTCTTTCAATGACTTGATGCCAGTATCACAATACTGATGCAAAGAATGCTTTTGAGTAGTTCTTCCTCAACCTATCAACCTAGTTTGTGTTTATCACAATACAACAGCTAAAAATAAACCATGGCTCATATGACCCATTTTTACACTGACATGAACTACTGCCACAGATTTTATGCCCTTTAAAGGAATAGTTCACCCAAAAATGATCATTTGCTGAAAATTTACCCTCAGATCACCCAAGAGTTGATCGCCATGTGCAACTGATCCGATCAGAATATTTGTGTTTGAGGTGAGCTTCAAAGGTTTCGACATGTTTTACAATGTTGAGTAATGTATCATGGACATATCTCACAAATCCTTTCATAAACAAAGTGTAGAGAGAGTGTAAATAAGAGATTGATTGTGCAGTGCACAGAGCTTCCTTGATTATAATGGGACTTTGTGAGATCGCAGTGAACTAAGATAAGTGAAAGCTTTTAATGGTTTTTAAGGGAGTTTGTAAATGAGATATTGATTTAATACAACAGTTCAATAAACAATAAGTTAATGTTAAGTGACTTACATCGTCTGACTATAACACTACTGACTGATTTTGCTCCATTTCGTCGTCCAAAATAGTCACAAACTGAGCCACTGCGCATCTCCGCTCAAACACAACGGTGTTTCGTTTATGAAAGAACATGCGTTTTTATACAAATCTAGTGAAATGACTCAACTACCCATTTATAAAGAGTCACTTGCTTTATTGCTGAATGAATCAGCCGTTCGAACGAATCAAATGAATGATACGATTCAGTAATTAAATCAGTGTCTTGCCGGCACATGCTGGCAGATTTAGTTTCATTTATTAAAATCATTTTCAGTTATTTAAATCATTTAATATGTCTGTAATCAACATTTTATATTTAAAACATCAATCTCAACATGAATTTATGAATTTCATTGCACTCGTGCCACTTCTGAGCCTCATTAAACATATGAAAATACACCTACAAGCCACTTTTGTGTTCTTCTGTGCCACCTCTGTAGTAGAGGTCTGCATTCCCGCGGCTCTCCCGCGGGACCCGACCAGATTTCTTGCGACGCGGGAAAAAATTTCCAAATAAAAGCGGTTGCGGTCGGTAACTCTGGTGTAATTTGAACGGGAGCAGGCGGTAACAATATCCCGTTCCTGACGTCTTTTCTGAACAGCAAATCTGCACTTTACTCATTCTTATCGAGCATCTGTAGGCTACATCCTGCGATCAAAACTGTTATGCACTCGCTACACTCATGGACCAGTCATGCATTTTACTGGCAATGTCTCATAGGGGCTGAAAGTGGGGGTACTACTGGTGTTTTTTCTGTGGGCAACTGTTTTTCAGTTTATCAGCGTTACTCCAGAGCGCAAAGCCACGTCTTTTTCCCCTTTGCTAAAACAACTTATACTACTGTTTTGGCAATTAAAATAGTTCAGTTTTGCATGAAATGACAAAGTGGTTATAATTTCATTTCTTTTTTATTAAGTTAATTTAGAAAAAGTGTTTAGAGCATTTTTTGTTCGTTAAACGTAAGCTTTTTGTTTCTTAAAGTAACTCAAGCGGCCGGCGGCAGACAGTAAGTTGACCTACTCTACGTTTGAATTTGCTTTCTCAAATCAGGAATTGGCTATAATAAAATCTATAGATTTAAATAATATATAGAAATAATAATAATAATATATAAATGTTCGCTATTAGGCGCATGTCCAATAGTTTTTGCGGAGAGTGGAAACTACGCGTTTTAGGACATGGAGGCACAAGCGCGATCAGTTACATTTTTTTCAGTGGAAAAAAATGATATTTTTTGTCAGACGTGATCAATATATATGTAGAAAGCTTTAAATTAGTACTTAAAGGGATAGTTCACCCAAAAATGAAAATTTGATGTTTATCTGCTTACCCCCAATGCATCCAAGATGTAGGTTACTTTGTTTCCTCATAAAAACACAAACGAAGATTTTTAACGAAAACCGGTGCAGTCTGCCAGCCTTATCATTGACCTGGATGGGCACCAGACCTTTAAAAGTAAATAAAAACATGCACAGACAAATCCAAATTACACCCCGCGGCTCGTGATGATACATTGATATCCTAAGACACGAAACGATCGGTTTTTGTGAGAAACTGAACAGTATTTATATCATTTTTTACCTTTGATACACAGCCACGTCCAACTGTCATGTGCATCAGTCACGTCCATGGTCACGTCACATTAGCACGCGCTCTGGCGTAGAATACGCAAACGTCGTAAGGGGAAATCAGTGAAAAGTCCCGGATGAGTTTGCGCAAACTAACGTAATCTTTTAGCTTTAAATCGGTTTAAACAATCAAGATACGCGCAAGTAATTACCATTTTGAATAGCCGCTATACCCACAATCTCTGTGCACTGTGTAAACAATGAGTGCTGTATACATGCGACAGATCGCTTCCGGCGTTTGCGTATTCTACGCTAGAGCGCGTGCACATGTGACGTGACTGATGCCAAACTCGTGCACATTACAGATGGACGTGGCTATGTATCAAAGGTAAAAAATGATATAAATACTGTTCAGTTTCTCACAAAAACCGATCGTTTCGTGTCTTAGGATATCAATGTATCATCACGAGCCGCGGGGTGTAATTTGGATTTGTCTGTGCATGTTTTTGTTTACTTTTAAAGGTCTGGTGCCCATCCACGTCAATGATAAGGCTGGCAGACTGCACCGGTTTTCGTTAAAAATCTTCGTTTGTGTTTTTATGAGGAAACAAAGTAACCTACATCTTGGATGCATTGGGGGTAAGCAGATAAACATCAAATTTTCATTTTTGGGTGAACTATCCCTTTAACGAAATAAAACAAATGGAAAACAAAAAATCTTTTATTATATAGCTAATCCGTAAAGATGCATTTTTCTCTAAAGACGCGTCCAATGAGGAGATGGATGAGGAGGATCGTTAACTTCATCACTGACTCAGAAAACAGTTTATAAATAATTAAAATATCTCCTTACTATTTCACAGTCATGGTAATTATTTTTGCCGGTGCTTTGTGGCAAGCTTTATCCTATTGCGTGCACTTGAACGCATAACCCTTCCAGCTGCGCTGAAGATGCGCTCAATGTTGCTGACAGGACCGTCCAAGCCGCTCTTGATCATGTTCATGGTAGTCATGGTAGCCTGGTCTGGTGTTTCCACCAGCACTGCATTTTTTTTAATCACCATTGAATGTCTAAAATATCATTTTAGCCCGCATTTGATCTATGACTGGCTGAAATGCAGGGCTATAATAGGTAAGTCTTAAAAGTGGAACATGGAAATATAATGGATGTATTGCGAAAAAAGTTTTATATACTCGGTATTGTTTCCTAATGGTTAAATGTGAGATTCTGGAAACGAGAACTAAATTTAGCGGGAACGGTCGGGTTGGGAAGAAAATTATTCTAAGCGGGCAGCGGGTGAACAAAGCGTGAATATATAGCGGGAACGGGTGGGTGCGGAATAAAACCTCACGGGAGCGGGCAAGAGCGGGACTAGAAAAGCAGTCCCGCGCAGACCTCTACTCTGTAGTACAAATTAATTTTGTTAATACTGATTTTATTTGATTTGTAACTTATTCTTATTCTGTTGTTTTACTTAGAAATTTTAAAAAGCTTAAAAAAATATATATTTTTAAAAATGTGACATAAAAGATGACTTTTAATAAAGTAAAAAAAAAATGGCAAGGTAAAGGTAAAGACTAAATTCCCCTGTAAATCACTTTAAGGAGTCAAATATCACCTCGTAATGAGATTTTTAATTATTGTTTAGAATGTGCTCCTGAAATTTTGACTGTGCTCCTACATGTTTTAAGTAAGAAAAAGTAAGCGTACAGCCTTGCTACAGAGGTGTGGATTACTTGTGGATTATTGTGGTGTTTTTATCAGCTGTTCAGACATTCTGACGGCACCCATTCACTGCAGAGGATCCATTTCTCCAAATCTGTTCTAGTGAACAGACAAACTCATCTTGGATGGTATGTGGGTGAGTGCATTGCTTAAAAATGAAACTTTCATGTTTGGGGGAACTATCTCTTTAATGTTTCGTTGATGAAACAGATTTTTAAAGGTACAGTGCAGTGGATTGCATCCACTTGAACATATTGAATTAGTTTTTATTAAGCCAGCTCGGGAGTATATTAAAGTGATTTAGCACTCACCTCTCTGAATGGTACCATGGCAGATGACACAAACCCTGGCCTCTTTGTCCAGATATTTCAGTCTGCATTTGCGGTTGCAGCAGTTCGCACAATAAACCTGCAAAGCAGACACCATTATTCACTCAAACACTGGATAAACGCAGTACTTCATCAAACATAATCCTGGAGAAAACTCTCTGGTGTCCTTTAGCCCATTTTATTTATTGGCCCAATATGTCTTGAAAACAGCAACTCGGTGCAGCAATTCAAGCGGGAAACTATATCAGTGCTAAAAATACACCGTGCTGACCCGGCAAATCTGCCTCTATATTTAGCACCTCCAGAGCAGAATGAGCCACACACTGACGTAATGAAAACAAAAGACCTCGCACCAATAGATAAAATGAGTACTTTTGCTGTCTAAGGCAGTGGACTACAGGTTTAAGGCTTTCCTGTGGTTATAAAAAAAACGAGAACACAATGGAAGGACTGTGTCACGGACCTTTGGTCAAAATCAGCACAGCTGACTGCATGTTAATTCATTGATTCACACTGCGGTTATTTGCCTTTCACCTCCAAAAGTCAGGGCACGCTCAACTACTACACAAAGTTACAAAGTCACTTTCAGAACTGAAGCAAACACATTACTAAGACACTGATTAACTTAATTTACGCTAAATAAACTCCGACAGGGTGACCAGGATGCAAATGTAAAGTGATTTATTTTAAAATAACTGAGTGTCTGACTGTAAATATCTTGCTTATTATGTGGACACGTACCTGATAAATAATACATGGACATGAAATATTGATCAGAGTTTAAACTATTTTGTTATGTGAGAAGAAAGAGTGCAGAGTAATATAATCAAAATGGAAAATCGCCTCCCTGGGACAATGGTCAATTATACAATTTGAATAAATAAATAATAAAATAAATCAAATTAAACGTTGGGGTAGGTGAGATTTTTTAATGCATAATATTTTTGTTCTAAAGTTTAGTTTTTTAAAGAAGTCTCTTCTGCTCACCAAGCCTGCATTTATTTGATCCAAAGTTAAAATGTAATTTATTCCTGTGAATTTTTAGCATCATTACATCATTACTCTGGTCTTCAGTGTCACATGAGCCTTCAGAAATCACTCTAATATGATGTTTCGCTGCTCAAAAAAACATTTATTATTATTATTATGTTGAAAACAGCCGAGTAGAATTTTCTCAGGTTTCTTTGATGAATAGAAAGTTTAGAAGAACTTTTGATCAATTTAAAGCATCCTTGCTAAATGAAAGTATTACTTAGAATGACTTCTGAAGGAACGTGACAGTAAAGACTGGAGTAATGATGCTAAAAATTCAGCTTTGATCACAGGAATAATTCACATTTTAAAATATATTCAAATAGCAAGCAGTTATTTTAAATAGTAAAAATATGTCACAGTATTACTGCTTTTTCTGTATTTTGGATCAAATAAATGCAGGCCTGGTGAGCTTCCTTAAAAAAACATTAAAAATCTTACTGTTCAAAAACATTTGACTCGTAGTGTAAAGGTCTTTACAGTCATTTTTGATCAATTTGATGCACCCTTGCTGATTAAAGTATTAATTTCTTAAAAAATAAATATATTTTTACTGTACATGCTACCAACACTGAGAGACAACAAACTTACCTTCCCACATGCTCTGCAATGGTGTCTCCTCTTGGTGAAGGTAAACTTTTGCTCGCAATTCATGCAGTTAGGAGCCTCAGAGTCTGGCACCCAAGGGGGCTGCTTTGACCCCAGACCTTCAGCCTCATGTCCAGGTGGATCAGGACTCTCTCCAGGGTATGGTGGAGGCTCTGAAAGCTCGTCATGACCATAACCAGGATCATATTGCTGATAAGAAGGGGGTTCACAGTTATTTTCATCTTGGTTGGGAGAAACTTGTGAGCCATTCTCCGCAGAAACGCCTGGCACGTCGGATTCAGCAAGGCCACTTCGGTGTCTTTCAGATGGAGGTCGTACGGTTTGGTTGGACAGCTGCTTTGGTCTCGCCCCACCATAATTTAAGTCTTGGTTGGGCGCACAAACTGACTGAATCTCAACTGGGCTGGTCACGTTTTCATGGCTGATAGTTTGCGTGGTGTCTGTCCTCAGCGGGCTGCTGTCCTGAGATGAAGAAGAAACGTTTGACCCTTCGCTCTCCTCCAGATACTGAAGTGAACCATCGCTTTCAGGAGAAGCAAACGTCTCGACTTTACAGCTCTGCAGTTCCTCATCTAAAAAGCCTTCCACGTTTCCGTTAAATTCTGAAAAGCCGTCATCTACGAATTTTTCTGCGCCTGCGTCGGAGTTGATTTCCACACCCTGACCCATCAGAAAGGCGTCCAGCTCCTCGTCTGTAACCATCATAACCGTCTGGTCGCTTTCAGGAAGGTAATCGTTGGCCATACTGAACTCGTAGGAATAATTTGGGCTTTCTGAATAGGGTGGAGACGGGTTGCTTTCACACAGCTCTTTCTCTGTTTGCGACAGGTTGTGTTTAAAGTTTCTTTCAGGGTAACAGCCTGAGACAGCGGTTGCTCTTTCTGTGTTGGACAAGATTTGGACTAGCTCAGGTTCATCTTCAGGTGAGGAATCAGGCCTGTTGGCGGAGAACGGAGGTGTTGGTTCTTCTAAAGGAAGAATTAACTCTTCAGCCTCTTGAATCGGAGATTTTTTTTCTAGTTCAGCTTCATCTTTGGTTTCAATCAGTGCTGCCTGTGGGTCTAAAGACGCCACAAGGGATCCACACATAGATACAGCCATCGGCAAGCAAGATAGAGAAGGTTCCTTCTCTGAAGGAGGACTTCCAGTTGAATCTTCAGGATTTTTGACACTCAGATCTTCAGAGAGTTGAGTATCTGTTGAATCTGGCTGGAGCGATACAGCATGCTCTTCACTAGATGCTGAAATAGCTTCATCTGTAGCATGAGGAATTGATTTACTAACATCTTCCTGGTTCACCGAGACCTGTTCTGATCTGTTCTGATCGTTGGAATTTGATTCTCCAGGACAAGAACTTTCAATTAGATTGCACTCCAAAGGAGAGATGCTACTTGGACCATGAGGGTCACCAACAGCTGGTAATATGACATCCAGCAGGCTGAAGGAGCTATAGTTAATCTCAGAGTCTTGTTTTGGTAATTCACCAGGGTTAGAAACATCTACAGGACTCTCAAAGTCCACTAAAAGCTCCTCATTAGTTTCTTTCCGAGGAACATCCAGCTCTTTAAAGTCCTCCTGACTATCAGCCTGCTGGAGGTTTGCAGAACCCGTATCATTCACCAGGTCACAAACAGGCTTCAACGACCGGTCAGGACAGGGTGGAGCTGAACTTTTGATGCCTCTGCTATCGACGGAGGACAGGAGGTCCACACCTGTGAGCGGCCGTTCATTTGAATAGGAATCTTTTTGGTTTAAAGTAATACTTTGTGATGTAAGTCCATAATGCAGAGCATTGACATCTGGGAGTGCTTGCGAGACTGTGTGTTGCTCTGGTATGAAGCTCTGAAGGTCCAAATGGTGACCAGGGACGATCGTGGAGTCTGGACAAGGAGGGCTTGCAAAAGTGGCTGGCTTGTTCTCAAGCTCCTCTGAAAATCAGGTGAAACATCATATTAATTTATAATGTAGCTAACATGAAAACATATTGTATACACTACCAGTGAAAAGTTTTTGAACAGTAAGATTTTAAATGTCTTTTGAAGAAGTCTCTTTTGCACACCAAGCATTTACTAGATCCAAAATACAGTAAAAGTAGTAATATTGTGATTTTTACTATTTCAAATAACTGCTTTCTATTTGAATATATTTTGAAATTTTATTTGTGATCAAAGCTGAATTTTCAGCATCATTACTCCAGTCTTCAGTGTCACATGATCCTTCAGAAATCATTTTAATATGCTGATTTGCTTTTCAAGAAACATTTATTATTACTATTTATCAATATTTAAATCAGTTTAGTGAATTTTATATCAGGATTCTTTGATGAATATAAAGATCTAAAGATCAGCATTTATCTGAAATAAAAATATTTTGTAACATTTTACATTATAACATTCAAAAGCCAAGAAGTCAGTATAATTTACTTTATATTTTAAATTATAGATATTAATATTTCATTTAACAAGGACGTTTTATATTGATTAAATGTGATGATAAAGACATTTATAATGTTACAAAAGGTTTCTATTTCAGATAAATGCTGTTCTTCTGAACTTTCTATTCATCAAAGAATCCTGAAAAAAATTCATTCAGCTGTTCTCAACATAATAATAATAATAAATGTTTTTGAGCAGCAAATCAGTATATTAGAATGATTTCTGAAGGATCGTGTGACTGGAGTAGCAACGCTAAAAATTCAGCTTTGAAATCTCAGGAATAAATTACATTTCAAAATATATTCAAACATCAAACAGTTAGTCTAAATAGTAAAAATATTTCAGAATTGTACTGTATGTTTTTGCTGTACTTTGGATCAAATAAATGCAGGCTTTTTTGCATTTTCTGCAGGTGAGCAGAAGAGACTTCTTTAAAAGACATTAAACATCTTACGGTTCTAAAACTTTTGACTGGTAGCATATTATTTATATATACATTATTTATTACAAAAAAATACAAAATAATAAATAAAAACCACAAAAAAATAATGTGGAAATATTATTGTAATTTAAAATAATTCATTTATATTTAACATTTTTAGCATCATTACTCCAGTCTTCAGTGTCACTTGCTATAAATAATTACGATGCTTCATATTTTCAGGAAACTGTAATACACTGCTATTAAAAGGTTTGGGGGGAAGTATGACAAAATGTAAATCTTACAAAAGATTTCTATTCTAAATAAATGCCGTTCTTTTGAACTTTTCTCTTTCAAAGAATCCTAAAAAAAAATTGTCACCATTTCCATGAAAATAGGAAGCAGTACATTGTTTTTACATTGATAATAATAAGAACAATTATTAATAATTGAGCACCAATAATAACAAATAATAATTTAGCAGCAAATCATCATATTTCTGAATGATCATTTGACAATCAAGACTGGAGTAACAGAGAACAGTTATTTACATTTTTTATAATATTTAAAAAAAAAATAATTCAAAAAAATTTTTTTTTAATCCATAGTACATAGCACACACACAAAATTTAAGTTAAGCAACCAACATGGTATCATAAAACTTTTGACATAAACTATAAAATATATAAATATTATACAGAATGTATGTTCAATTAAATACATAACCGAATTTACATTTATTCACCCTAAAGGAATTATTGTGCACTCACCAAATGAAAAGTGTGAAATTAATATCTGTAATACTACAATATCATTAAAGCAAAAGTCTCAAACCTGCATTGAGTTCAAAGTCATCCAAAAGCTTGTCCAGGTCGCACACAGCAGCCTTAAAATAACTGTCCATCCTAGGACGGGGTACGATACACCTCACTTACCCCTGCAGAGAAACTGGGGCAAATGGGACAGAACCACAAGTTAAAAACCATACCTTTTTCCACAAATATGACATTTTTCCTACTTGGGAGTATGACTTAGTAGTTACTGACAATGATAACCAAAAAAAAAAAATAGACCAGCTGTTCTTAACACTCAAATATAAATAAGTAAAAGGTATGGACAAATATATATGGCTATTGTTTAATACTTGTATAACTTTAAGATTGAATATTTTCAACATCTGAATTCACAGTAAATGTTTTAGATGTTCAGTTTGCAGTGATTTATTGAAGTGAAAAGTGGAAGTGTGATTTCAACAGGTCTACAGTGCAAATCACAGATTTGACAAAGAACACATTATGTAAGGAATAAACTATAAATACAAAAACAACAAACTGAATCAATAAACTCAGATTATGATAACAATCATGAGCTAACGTTACCATATTACGCTTCGTTTCAAAACGATTAATCTAAATTAACTGGATAACGTTCACTTAGTGCTTATCAGTGTTAGTATTTTCAATATTAATAATAACACTATAAATTAGCTAAGATAAAGAGTCTCTGATTACCCATATGATTGTCATTTAGTTAACATTACCTGCTCACTGCACTGTCAAAAACTAATAAAGCACACCATTGAAACCGTTAGCACACAAAAATAAAGCTGTCTTAGCGTCAACCCTAAAATATCAAAAACAAACAGTCACTCGTTATTTTCATAAAGTTATATTAGCTGTTGAGTTATCATTAGCAATCTGCTAACTAGCTTCTAGCTGTTAGCGTCTAATCACACACAAACATAAATACAACCCAGGTGACTGGAATGTTATTTTTTATGACATAATTCCGCTTCGTTAGCTACCTTAATAAGTGTCATTGTCCAGTCGTCTTCGTCTGTTGGCGGTTTTCAGATGAAACGTTAGTGTATTTCACTGTTAGCACCTAGCTAATGTTTTCTTTTTCCTCAGTAAATTCCACAGTCGACTGCGTGAGCGACCATTTCCACCCGGCGCAAGACTAGCTCTTAAAGGGGACGCGCGTTATTTTTGGACAATTTTAGACCTTAGTCAGGGTAGCGTCGTATTTAATTTTTGACAGGAATAAAAAAAAAATGAGTCTGTGAGGGTTTATGACCTTATGAAACGTCTTTTCGTAGGAAAAATAATTAAAATGTTCAAACAGTTTTAAAAGTTCAATTCATATACATAAACAACGTTAAATTCAAAGTGTCATCTAACCTGAATTAGATCTAAAGTGAAGAGATGAATTTATTCAACGCGAAAGTTAGGCTATGGGTGAGACTTCCGGTTCATTAGTTGGAAATAATTAGAATGTATTGAATCTCTCCTTAATTGTAATTTTAAGCAAGCTTACTAGAAATATTTTACAATTTTCATGAACAGGTATTGTTATCATAGATGATTAATACAAATACAATTTTTCCCTCACAAATGCTTAATTTGGAATAATAAATGCATCACACACCAAAATAAATCTCTTTTTTTTTTTTAGAAAAAATGTTTTCTAAACTTTTGAATAGTAATGGTCATGTGCTTACCTATTCATAGTTTTTAGAAAAACATTCATTTTATATACCAGTTAAGGAGTATATGATGATAATTAAAGCCATTCCCCTCAAAACTTAGGAAATTATTAAGAAATTATATTTCATTCTTAAAACTGGAAGATTTAAATATAAAACAAAAAATAATAATAATAATTACACATTTCTTAGAATGATTTGCAGTGTCCAGTGTTCCTTCCTTTAGCCATTGGTTTTTGGAGATTACAACTTTAAGATGTCAACTGGAAAGAGACCTTTAAGATTTCCAGACGTTTTTGTATCACAAATAAAATTAGAGACGTATCATTCAAGATTGTTCATCGTATTTATCCTGTAAAACTGTAAAGGCATTGACTTGAAGTGTTTTTTTTCTGTAAAGAGGAAAATGAGTGTTGTCCATTTATGTTATGATTGTATTTTTTTTAACAACAGTTTTTGTTTTTAAACATTGTCATACAGATTGAGACAACAGTTCATGTTTTTCATTATAACCAGACAAAAAATAAAAAATAAAAACACAAATAAATAATTAAATACAATCTAAAATAATATTAATACATAAATGAACACAAAGATAAGTAAAAAAAAAAAAAGTACAGGAATAAAATACTTGTCTATATATTCTCAATGTCCATCAGTTCCACAAAAGAGTCACCATCTAGACTCTGCAAATGTCATAGAAAACTTTCCAGATGGACCAAAATACATGAAGTTTGTTTTTCAAAAAACAGGTAATCTTTTCTAAAGCAAGGCATGAAGTCATCCCCTTTATCTATTGAGACATGCCAGGACTTTCTTCTTTTTTCCAAGAACATGGTTATGATTGTATTTATACAAAATTATTTTGGTTAGATTCTTCTTTTCTTTTTTTGGTTAAACAAAGTACTAATATTGAATTGCAACTTAAAGAAAGGGATGTGTTGACTTCAAAATTTGGTATATTGTGAATTTACTCATTATATATGGAAAATTCTTTACTCTTTACTTTACTCTTTACTTGATTGGGCAGTGAAAATTTTTTTTTTACTAATTTTAAAATAGAAATAGGTCACTACCTGTATATGTTAAAAGAAAAAAAAATGTAAATTACTTACAGCCTTAAATATTCTTTGAACAATATGTAACTATTTGTACTTGTTTACAGACATGTGATTTTCTTATTGCTTTCCCTATTTAAGTTTTTTATTGTTTTTTGTTTATTATTGTTTTAATGTAATTTAAATGTTATTGCCCTTTTATGTTCTTTGTTCTAAAAATGTCCAGGAAACTACAAACCAGTGGGTTCATTATTAAGATAATACATTAAAATAATATGGAAAGACACACCAATTTGCAATATCAAACAGAAAAACAAGCTGTTTTGTACAGCTAAAAATAGCTGGATGTGGAAGCCAGACACATAAAATGTACACTCTTACGGGAAAAATAAGGTGGATAAAAACATAACATATTTTTTTCTGGTTTATGCGAACGCTGTTATAAGAACCTTTGCTAATGTTCGTATTAGGTTATTAAAATGTTTATGAATGTTCTGTTTTTGAAATGTTTTAAAATACATTTTTTTTCCTGGTTCCAACAATGTATGAATGTTTTTTACTGATGTTTTTTTTAGATTATAAAAAAACTTTTTATAAAAAACTTGAAGTGTATTGAAAGAATGTTTGTTCATAATGATCATACTGTTGGCAAAAGTTCTGAGAATATTCCCTGTTAGCTGGTATGTACATGGAAAATATTTATTTTTAGTGATTAGTGTTTCTTTTTTTAATCTATAGCAACACAAATACACCACAGATTTATAATGAAAAGTAAGTCCTTAAGATCATTTAGCTGTTACTGAAAGATTTCCTATTCATAGTTAATTATTGGCATGAGAAGGTAAGGTGGACCATAAAAAGACAATAGTTTGCAAATCACTTCTGCAGCTCACTAGCAGTGTGTGTTTTAGCAGCATAACACAAGTAGGGTGTTGTAAACACTTATTACTAATCATATTTATTTAAGGCACAAATAACTAATGCTGTTCAAACCTTTTGTTGCAAAATAGTTTTGTTTTCACCTGAACAATACTACATCCTTGTTCTAAAGCAGGTACTGAATATATTTCCACAGATTCTTCCTCTATATGTGTCTTTAGTTCCTCAAACTACTGAATGACTGCTTTCCGTGTGCCAACTGAAAGTCATTGCCTTTTGCCTTTGCAAGTTTTATCGAAAGATACTTGGAAATGAATCACACTGTCAGCACATGAACTTATGTTTACACAGTAAACACGGTAAAATCAGCAATTTGTTTTTTTCCCAGAAAATGATGCAGAGTAAGCTAGATGTGACGGCACAATACTGATGATTTGCAAATATGTGACTCACCACAAAACCAGTCTTAAATAGCACAGGTATATTCGTAGCAATGGCCAAAAATACACTGTATGGGTCAAAATTATTGATTTTTCTTTTATGCCAAAAATCATTAGGATATTACATAAAGATCATGTTCCATGAAGATATCCTGTAAGTTTCATACCATAAATATATTAAAACTTAATTTTTCTGATTGCGAAGAACAACTTTGAAAGTGATTTTCTCAATATATTGATTTTTTGCACTCTCAGATTCCAGCTTTTAAAATAGTTTGTATATTATCTCAGTCATATCCTAACCATACATTAATGGAAAGCTTATTTGTTTATATTTCAAAAAATTACCCTTATGACTAGTTTTGTGGTTCTGGGTCACATACACTACCGTTCAAAAGTTTGGGGTCAGTAAGACTTGTAATAGTCTTTAAAGAAGTGTCTTATCAAGGCTGCATTTATTTGATTAAAATACAGAAAAAAACAGTAATATTGCAAAATGTTTTTACAATATAAAATCATGTTTTTTATTTTAACATACTTTAAAATAGAATTTATTCCTGTGATGAAAAGCTGAATTTTTATCAGCTGTTACTCCAGTCTTAAGTGTCACATGATCCTTCAGAAATCATTCTAATATGCTGATTTATTATTAGAATGATCAATGTTGGATAATATCAACAATATATATATATTTTTTTTTTTTTTCAGGATTCTTTCATGAATAACAAGTTTAAAAAGTACATTGTTTATTCAAAATATAAATATTTTATAACAATGTAAATTCTTTATTATTAACTTTGAATAAGCTTTTAATTATTACCTTAATACATCCTTGGTGAATAAAAGTATTAATTTCTTTAAAAAAGAAAAGAAACAATAAAAATGTACTGACACCAAATGTTTGAACGGTAGTGTATGTCAATCACAGAAATTTAGGTCAGTAAAGACACCACCATACTTCATCTAATTTGGTTATTAATTACATCTTTAGTAGTGAACAGGAACCAAAACCGCTTCCTGAAATGAGTCACGTGTGATTTATTCAAAATATCTTTGTTTATTATAGTTATTATTCCAGGTGTGCACTATTATTATTATGCATTTCCTTTAATAATTACCTCAGTAATGTATTATATGATTCACAACAGTATTTCATTCTTCAAACAATATATAGGCTACCTGACCGTGATAAAGATCATGCAAATGAAGTCACCTGGAAGTCATTGTGCATTTTCAGCGTGACATTAGTCACCAGTTTCAGTCAATGTCGTCATGGCTCTTGTTTCCTGTGAGGAGAAGAAATAAGTTCATAATGAATTATGAGAACAGATCAAAGTTTCATCTCCCTCTTCAGGTAAACTCTTCAAGTCTCCGCTGACGTCACACGCAGGGATAGGCTGCGTCACGTGGTACGACTTTCCAAACCTGTGTGTGTGCGCGCTTTCCGAAAAAAAATGTAGAGAAACAAAAACCCCTTTCATAGTGGAAAAGGTAAGGTGAAACCACCCTTAAAGTCTATTACTTAATCTTTATGTATAGTACCTTTATGTATTAAAACTAAAAGACAGGTCTGAGGATGTGATCGTTGTTGTTTTATTCTAAACACATCTGTCTGTCAGTGCGGTTGTTGCTATGTTGCTTAGTTCGAGTTTACTAAACGTTTTAATGCTTTGTATTTGAAATATGTCTTACATAAGGCATACATCTTAGTTTTAGAGTGGATCTACGAACTATTTAGGATAAATAACTCATTTAAACTTCGTTGACCTGTTGATCCCGCACTGTTTTTCTTAAACGCGCGTTCACGCAGTCCAACGTTGTTTCAGTTTAGCATGGAATGTATGAAGAGATTCATTGTAGTGTTTTAAAAGGCGCGAGCATGTTGTTTTATTCAGTAGTTGTAATCAGGTACATTGCTGAATTGTTGCCAGCAACCAACAAAAGCTATAACTATGTACTATGGTATTTATATCAGCATACATATATTTACCATTGTCAAGAAACATGCTTTTTACCAATGGTATTCTGGCTCTTCATGAATGTGTTGATTGCTTTTATTAATATATAACTTTATCACTTCTTGTAATTGTCTTTCAGGCCTTTGGACTGACATATATCAAATGAAGTTTCACACACTAAACTCGAGGGCAATGTAAGTCTTGCTCAGTGAGAAAGGCGTGTGAAAGGTATTCAATAAAAAAAAATGTCTTGTTTTCTTCTTATTCTTAATGCTTTTCTCTTGTTGTTTCATTAGGAACTATGCTTAAGGAAGAACGTAATGTGGAGATTGTTTTTGTCCTTGTTATGCTGTTGACGCAGCGATAGTAGTGTATGATTACCCAATCAGACGTCTAGTTCTTGAACAGGCATGTTCGTTTCTGTCTCTGTGGTTGTCTTGATTCTGTCTGTGTCGTAAATGTTTGGGTTGCAGTCGTATCTTCTGTGGGTTTAGAGTTAAGGCTCTTGCTAGTGGATGATGGGTTACTGTTTCAGGCGCTGATATGTTCAGGTTACAAAGTTGGATCGCCTCACCTGGGGAGCACCGGTGTCCGAGAACATATATTGTAGATCATAGATAAATCTAAACATTTGTCACACATCTTTGGAATACTTGGTTAATCGTAGCATTACATAGTCAGATATTTTTGCATAATTATGCTTAAGTGTATAATTGACCCACATAGCTGTTCTAGTTTCTGACTCTACATTATTACTCATTGCATACACATACTTATTATACAGTTGAGATCTAAATAAAGTTTGCATCCCCCTTTCAGAATCTGCAAAATGTTAATTATTTGCCCAAATAAGAGGGATCATACAAAATGCAAGTTAATGTTTATTTAGTACTGACCCGAATAAGATATTTCACATTAAAGATGTTTACGTATAGTCCACAAGAGAAAAAAAGTTTACATCCCCTTGATTCCTAATACTGCGTTGTTACCTGAATTATATGTTTTTGTTTATAGCATTTGAACCTTCTGTAATAGTTGCATATGAGTCCCTCAGTGTGAAAAGATGTTACAGTCATTGTTGGAAAGGGTTCAAATACACAAAAATGCTAGAAAACCAAAGAATTTGTGAGACCTGAAGGATTTTTCTATAGAACGCGGGCAGTTTAACTGTAAAGGAACAACTATCACTACACATAAAACAACAACACAGTATTTAGAATCAAGAGGATGTAAACTTTTGAACAGGGTCATTTTTATAAATTCAACTATTATTTTCTCTTGTGGACTGTATGTAAACATCTTTTATGTTTAGTATCTTATTCAGGTCAGTACTAAATAAACAATAACATGCATTTTGCATGATCCCTCTTATTTTGGTAAAATAATTAACATTTAGCAGATTCTGAAAGGGGGACGTAAACTTTTGACCTCAACTGTAATTCCATTTAGCCTTTAAGACACTGTTGCTCCTCAGGAGTTTGTTTTTTTTGTACCTTTTCCTGGTATCCCGAATGGTGGTTATTTGTGTCGATAGCCTCTTATCTGCTTTGGAGGAGGGTTTTGCATAATATCTTCATGCTTTAGCATTTTCTTGCACTCTTTCACTCGTATAGAGGCATTTCCTGCAACATAAGTGGATAAAATCATCAGTTGGTAGTAAAAAAACAATGTACAAGCAGACATACTTTGCTACAGTTTTGGTAATATTGACATGTTCTAGCACACAATATCTACTTTATGATAGTGGTTCTCAACTGGATTTGAGTCAAGACCAAGATTTTACATTGACACAGAAGTTAGCAAACTGTATTTAATATCAAACACAGTGTTTGATTGGAGGAACTTCCTTTGACGTCAACAACAAAGGTTATGGGAATAAGTAGTTCCTCCTATTTAAAAGTTAATAAAGCTACTTATTTGTTATCTCAAACTTGCAAAATAGACACAAATGACAGATGTACCAAATGTAGAGTAGGTTTGACTCAAAAAAATCTAAATCTTAAATTTAAGAAGAAAGTGCAATGCTCAGTCTACAAGCTTTGCTTAATTATAGTCATTTGCATTGTTCAGAACAGACCTGTGACCAATTTTTGGGTCATGAACCACCAGTTGAGAACTGCTAATCTACAATAACTTATCTTTTCCTAAACCCTTTTACTTCATCTTCCTTTAGGTATAATTGCATATTCTGGAGGAGACACCATTCGTCACTGTCTATAATAGTGGTTCTCAACTGGTTTTGCTTGAGGGCTCAGATTTTTACATTGCACATCAAAAGATGAACCAAAACTGTATCATCATGGATATAGAATTAAGCAAAATTGTATTTGTGACCCTGGACCACAAAACCAGTCATAAGGGTCATTTTTTTTTTAAATTGAGATTTATACATCATGAATAAATACGCTTTCCAATAAGCTTGATGTATGGTTTGTTAGTATAGGACAATATTTGGCTGAGATACAACTATTTGAATATCTGGAATCTGAGGGTGAAAAAAAAAATCTAAATATTGAGAAAGTTGCCTTTAAAGTTGTTCAAATGAAATTCTAAGCAATGCATATTACTAATCAAACAAGTTTTGATATATTTATGGTAGGAAGTTTACAAATTATATTCAGGGAACATGATCTTTACTTAATATCCTAATAATTTTTGGCATAAAAGAAAAATCTTAATTTTGACCCATATAATGTGTTGTTAGCTATTGCTACAAATATACCTGTGCAACTTAAGATTGGTTTTTTTGTGGTCCAGGGTTGCATTTAATATCAAACAGGATTTGCACATCCTTTGACGTCAACAGCAAAGGTTATGGGAATTAGAAGTTCCTCTTATTTAAAAGTTAATAAAGCTACTTATTTGTTTGAATTTTCCAAAATAAAAGATGTTCAGCCAACTGTAGAAGTGCAACTTTCAAAGATGACTCCAAACTAGTCATTTGCATTGTTCAGAACAGACCTGTGACCAATTTTTGAGTCACAAACCACCAGTTGAGAACCACTAAAACCAGTTTTCTAGATCTTTTCTTAAGCCTGTTTACTTCTTGTTCCTCTAGGGATAGTCGCATATTCTGGAGGAGTTTCCATTCGGCGTTGTGTCCGAAACAATGCCCCACTACAACGGCGCACCCTCAGGCTCACTTCCGAGTCTTCACGACTTGACTGATTACAGAACACCTGACTCTTTATACTCCGAACCACTTCCACCACCTCCCCTACCGGACCAGCCACCGATCGGCCCTGAATTTGACCCTAGCGGAAGCGAGGACAATGACGACTCTGCTATTGACATCAAACCCGTCCACCGTTTCATCCCAGACTCATGGAAGAACTTCTTCAGGTCCAGCAGTGGAAGCAGCAAGTTGAAGTCAATGTTGGGCTCGAGCGTCAAGAACGCAACCTCTGACGGCGTCCGTTGTTCTCCACCACACTCGCCGTCAGTTCCCGGTTCCTACCGCGACCAGTACGGCGGATCCGGAGGCAGCTATAACTCACGTAAAGAGCGTGAAGCAATGCTGTTGGGTGGCAACCCTGTAGAATCCGTTGATGGACGTACGGTGCACACAGCATTGACATACACCGAAAAAGTCGAGGAGTACAACCAGCGCTACGCCTACATGAAGTCTTGGGCTGGACTTTTGCGTATTCTAGGTTGCGTCGAGCTGCTGCTTGGAGCAGCGATTTTTGCTTGCGTTTGTGCTTACATTCATAAAGACAATGAGTGGTATAACATGTTCGGATACTCGCAGCCTGGTGGGGCTTACGGAGGAGGTTACGGAAGTTATGGAAGTTACGGAGGAGGTTACGGAGGCAACGCCTACTACACAGGACCCAAGACGCCTTTCATCCTAGTGGTGGCAGGGTTGGCGTGGATAGTGACTGTTATCATACTTGTCTTGGGGATGACCATGTACTATCGCACTATCCTTCTGGACTCAAATTGGTGGCCTTTAACAGAGTTCGTCATTAACCTGGCTCTTGCACTCATGTTTTTGGCGGCGGGTTGCGTGTATGTGAATGACACCATCCGAGGCGGACTCTGCTACTATCCGGTCTTCAATAACGGCATCAATGGCGCTTTCTGTCGCACTGAGGCTGGGCAGACGGCTGCCATCATTTTCCTGTTCTTCACTATGATCGTGTACTTGGTCGGAGCAATAGTCTGTCTGAAACTGTGGCGGCATGAGGCGGCTCGGCGACTGCGAGAACGTAATGGGCAGGAGGTGAGATTCTATTTCTGTTGCACACTACATGCAACAGTATCAAGATGCTATTAGTTTTTTATTGTTATTTTGAATAAGTTGTCTTTGTGTTTTACTTCACTTTCATTTTTATATTTCTAAAAGTTTTAGTAAGTTTGCTATGTGTTTTTGTTATTTTTATTAGTTTTTTTGTGTGTTTGTGTAGTTATTTAGTTTTTATTTAGTATGTTACGACAGCGTTTTATTGCCATGTAATAAAAAAAGATTATTGCGAAATTAATATACTCAAAATATAACGAATAAAGTCGAAATGTCTCGAGTCTGAAGTCGGAATGTCTCGAGAATAAAGTCAAAATATAACGAGAATAAAGTCGAAATATAACGAGAATAAAGTCAGAATGTCTCGAGAACAAAGTCGAAATGTCTCGAGAATAAAGTCGAAATATAACGAGAATGAAGTCGAAATGTCTCGAGAATAAAGTCGAAATGTCTCGAGAATAAAGTCAGAATGTCTCGAGAACAAAGTCGAAATGTCTCGAGAATAAAGTCGAAATATAACGAGAATGAAGTCGAAATGTCTCGAGAATAAAGTCGAAATGTCTCGAGAATAAAGTCGAAATATAACGAGAATAAAGTCGAAATATAACGAGAATAAAGTCAGAATGTCTCGAGAACAAAGTCGAAATGTCTCGAGAATAAAGTCGAAATATAACGAGAATGAAGTCGAAATGTCTCGAGAATAAAGTCGAAATGTCTCGAGAATAAAGTCAAAATATAACGAGAATAAAGTCGAAATATAACGAGAATAAAGTCAGAATGTCTCGAGAACAAAGTCGAAATGTCTCGAGAATAAAGTCGAAATATAACGAGAATGAAGTCGAAATGTCTCGAGAATAAAGTCGAAATGTCTCGAGAATAAAGTCAGAATGTCTCGAGAACAAAGTCGAAATGTCTCGAGAATAAAGTCGAAATATAACGAGAATGAAGTCGAAATGTCTCGAGAATAAAGTCGAAATGTCTCGAGAATAAAGTCGAAATATAACGAGAATAAAGTCGAAATATAACGAGAATAAAGTCAGAATGTCTCGAGAACAAAGTCGAAATGTCTCGAGAATAAAGTCGAAATATAACGAGAATGAAGTCGAAATGTCTCGAGAATAAAGTCGAAATGTCTCGAGAATAAAGTCAGAATGTCTCGAGAACAAAGTCGAAATGTCTCGAGAATAAAGTCGAAATATAACGAGAATGAAGTCGAAATGTCTCGAGAATAAAGTCGAAATGTCTCGAGAATAAAGTCGAAATATAACGAGAATAAAGTCGAAATATAACGAGAATAAAGTCAGAATGTCTCGAGAACAAAGTCGAAATGTCTCGAATAAAGTCGAAATATAACGAGAATGAAGTCGAAATGTCTCGAGAATAAAGTCGAAATGTCTTGAAAATACAGTAGAATTGTTTTGAGAATAAAGTAGAAATATTACAAATTAAAGTTGAAATGTTTCGAGAATAAAGTCAAAATGTTTTGTGAATAAAGTTAGAATTTTTTTGTTTTGAATTTAGTTTTATAAGTTTTTTTATGTCTGCATAGTTTTTTTAATTCATTTTTATTTAAGTTTTTTTATTTAGTGGATAAAGTTAAACTAAATGAAAATGTGAAACTACTAAAAAAAGTATGTTTTATTATTTTATTTCATAATGAAACTAAATGAAATTTTATATTGTTTCAGGTAATGTTTATTTTATTTGAACTTCAAGTTTTTTAGGTTATAGAGTTATTTAACTATAGCAATATTGTATTAAACAAAATATTTTCAGATTGGCTGTAATTTAGTGACGTTGTGCAGCTTTTTTGCTTTTGTGAACAGAAAAATTGCTGTAAAACCGTTGTGTTGAACATGTATATTATAGCTCTTGATCATTATGTGTCATTGGCAGTATCATTATCAGTTATTATAACTTTAATATTAGTTGCAAAAAAGAATAAAACAATAATTAAATCGCCTCCGCTTTTGTTTTATAGATGCAGCCAAGAGATTCTCCTGCTGCTGTGCATTTGGCAAGTATTTTCTGTCTATTTTCTTATGTTTACCCAGGGTGCATTGCCATCTGTTTTTTGCATGTAGCCTTTACTGGAAAAAAATTTGGCGACTAATATAGGAAAATATCATTTATATAATGCAATCATATTTAAATGCATGTTAATCCAGATGTTATTCAGTTATTTCTGTGGTAATTTACTTAATCCCTCTTCCTCCTTCTATATTCAACATCAACAAACAAGCACTAGCATGAAACCTTACACATCAGAGTGCCACAATGATGACTATTTCTATTTTTGTAGACAAACCCACACATTAGCATCACCCTGGTTTCCTCGACAGATGTTTTTCATAATTTAGTAATAGTTTAGAATAGTTTTAGACATTTAACCAAAAGCCCATTCAAAAACCTATTGACTCCATTATGCCATAAGTGCTAAAATGCAACTTGCTTCCGAGTTTTGGCCTACAAAAATAAACAATCTCTCTAGCACTTTATTAGTAAACTTAACTAAGGTGGACGGGGCTTCGCAAATGGTCACTACATGATATAGCAATATTGCAATAATTTTGTATCACTCTTTGCTTTAACAGGTTGTTGATGGTGCAAGGGAGCCGATGGCAGTCTCAGTCCCGGTACAGCACACACAAACTGCCACCTCCAAGCCCAAAGTTGTGAAGGCTCATATTCCAGCTGGACTCGCTCCTAAACCTGTGATCATGCCGGACTACATCGCGTGAGTATTTACTTAAAAGAGAACCCACAAAACGGCATTTTACAACATTGGATTAGGCTCACACTTGTGTTTTGTCTTTCCCTGTAGTAAATATCCAGCTATCCGAACGGATGAGCAGCGGGACCAGTACAAAGCCGTGTTTAACGACCAGTATTCTGAGTATAAAGAGCTGCATGTCGAAGTTCAAGCGATACTGAAGAAGTTTGATGAGATGGATGTGATGATGCAGAATTTGCCACAAAACCCCACCAGCCACATGGTCAGTTGATATTGACTTCAAATAAATTGACCTTTGTTTATTCCTTTGTAAAGGCTTATATTATCAGAAAATATTAAAATTTTTATCCTAACAAATGGTATCACAGGTTCCAAAATATTTCACAGCACAACCTTTTCCATCACTAAAAATAAATCAGCATATTGGCCTTTTTCCCAAAAATCGGAAATTACGTCAGCGCAGGGTAAAGTCAGTTCCGCTACAGGTCTGCGCCTATTATATTAATATGCTCTTGTCTCAAATAATGCCTTTTACCTTTTCTTTTTTGTCTGCTTTCCAAGTTGTTGTTATATAATAAACAAAGAAACAGCATTTTACTTGTTTGTAATTTATATGGGCACTCGTCAATATAATATGCGCCAGCTATAGTTTCTGTTCTCCATCTCCGGTATATTTAAGCGTATTTTCTCAATTTACTCAGTCATTTCCCTCGAATCACTACATCATGGTAAATTATGACAGCATTTGACAGCATTTATATCCAAATGCACATTTCCTCAAGAATAAATTAAACGATTCTGAGTCCGGATGATGCATAAACTCAATACAAGAACGTAATCCAGATCCAAAAGGAATAAAGCCATTAATCGCAGTCATGTCTTGTTTAGTATTATATTATTTTATTATGTATATCCCTGGGCACATTATGCAACGTACATTTACACCGTAAAATGAATAATGCAAAGGAGAGCAAGTAGAAAATACAATATTACTTTAATAATAATAATAATAACAATATTAATAATCGCGAAAAAAAAATACATGAAGAGTCATAATGCACAGCCAGCACCAATAGACAGAACAGCAAAACTCAAAACTGCTGTATTATAAGTGCTAACATTCATAATTAAATAAACATAGTATTTGTGATGACCAGAAGCTGACAAAGTTTTTGAAGAAATGTTTGCTATTTTTAGAGTAAAACACTGGTATATATTATAGTATCATAGTATCTATTTTGTAAAAATAGACTTTCATTCCCGAACTTACGCTTGTTAAGTACAGCCGCTGCTGTCACCGGAAAAACTTTTACCCTGCAAGCGCCAATCTGGAAGCCAGAAACACGGAAGTGTGAAAAAGGCTAATTATAATGATTTCTTGTGGATCATGTGACACTGAAGATTGGAGTAATGATGCTAAAAATTCAGCTTTCCTCCACAGAAATAAATTATATTTTAAAGTATATTAAAATACAAAACTGTAGTTTTAAATTGCAATAATATTTCACAATTTTACGTTTTTTTTTCTGTTGTTTTTGATCAAATAAATGCAATCTTGATGAGCATAAGAAACTTCTCTAAAAACATAAAAAAATCTGGAAAGCCTTTTTTATTTGATCTCAATTTGTATGTTTCCAGTTGGATGTTAGAAGAACATTAAACAAATGTTTTAATGCTTTAGCTTTAGAAATGAAGAATTTGCTCTTTTTAAAGATACTGCAGTTTATGTTAATAAATGTCACAGGACTAAATGTTGCATTTTTGCAATTTTCAAGCAAAGGATTTTACTCTAAATGTTATGTTATCAAAACTTTTAGTATAAAAAGTTCTCTTCCTACTAGATGTAGTGGTCTAATAAACCTGGCATTGCATATTGTGAATATTGTTGGCTCTTTTACACATTGCTTTTTTTCTCGCTTTGAGTAAAAGCATCAGCTCAATGCATAAAGTTAAAACTAAAAAAAAAATCTCTAATTTTTGATTTTAGGAGCGTGATCGCATCAACAAAATCCTGCAGGAATATCAGAGGAAGAAGATGGTGAGTTATTGGCATACATACAGACTGTAAAACTTGTTTACTGGAATTATTTAACATATAACTTTCTATCACTTGCAGTATCATAGATCTGAAAGTAACGTTATTTTCTTCCTCATACGTCAGTTTTGGGAATTTAATTGTTGAAAACATTCCACATCAGCATTCATGAGGGTCAGATCTTACTATTTAAACCATGCACAAGTGTACACTTGATAAGCATTAATGTTGGTAATTTGGTTATACATTCACCTACTAAAGGTGTAGTACTCTCAGCTTAGTTTAACAGATTTACTATATGTGACAAAACCAGTCTTAAGTCGCTGGGGTATATTTGTAGCAATAGCCAAAAATACATTGTATGGGTCAAAATTATTGTTTTTTCTTTTATGCCAAAAATCATTAGGAAATTAAGTAAAGATCATGTTCCATGAAGATTTTTTGTAAAATTCCTACTGTAAATGTATCAAAATGTAATTTTTGATTAGTAATATGCATTGTTAAGAACTTAATTTGGACAACTTTAAAGGCGATTTTCTCAGTATTTAGATTTTTTTTTACACCCTCAGATTCTAGATTTCAAATATTTGTATCTCGGCCAAATAGTGTCCTATCCTAACAAACTATACATCAATAGAAAGCTTATTTATTGAGCTTTCATATGATGTATACATCTCAGTTTTGTAAAATTTTACCTTATGACTGGTTTTGTGGTCCAGGGTCACATATTTGAATCTTTTTCGCTAAAATAATCAGTCTGCAAGTCTGCAGATTCTGTGTGGGCCTCTACAGGCCGGTAGGTTTTGTCCTGCTGATTTATAACATTGTGAAGCGTGAGTGGTGTAAAAAAAAAGGGAAGGAGGATGAGGAAGGGGCGGAGGCTGACTTTCCCACAGGATTTGCTCCATTGTGTATTTTCAAGAGGAGGAAATAACTCCAGTCACTCAGACCATCAGTGGCTCCTCTATAAAGATAGCTGAAGCCATATTTTGAGTGATAGCACAGGAAAATAAACAGGTTATGCCACAGTCAAGATAACGTAGTTCTGTCTTTGTGATTTTCTAGCACCTCAGATAAGCTGCATTAAAGAAATGAAAAGATGGCTTTACAAGATGTAGATGAGTTTGTTCCTTCATCAGATTTGGCGAAAGGTAGCATTGCGTCACTTGCTCGCCAACGGATCCATTGTAGCGAATGGGTGCCGTCAGAATGAGAGTCCTCAAACATCCACAAGTAATCCACACCACCCCAGTCCATCATTTAACATCTTATGAAACCAAAAGCTGCATGTTTGTAAAAAAAACAAATCCATTGTTAAAACATTATAGCTTTAAACTGTTATTTTCAACTAAAATAAAAAATCGGGAGGAAAATATACAACAAGCAAAAACAGTTCCAAACAAAGATGGAGTGGTTTTGATTACTTGTGGATTATTGTGATGCTTTTTTGACTTTCATTCTGACGGCACCCATTCACGGCAAATGATCTGTTCCAACTCATCTACATCTTAGATGGCCTGAGGATAAGTATATTTTCATTTTTGAATAAACTCTTAACTACAAAAACTAGTTGTTCTACCAATTTTAATAACGGTTACTGAGCGACTGTTTAGTTCTCACTCTTCATGGTCTCATTTATATCTATGTTGGTGTTTTTGTCCCAAGGATCCTTCATTCCTGGAGAAGAAGGAAAGATGCGAGTACCTGAAGAACAAACTCGCGCACATTAAGCAGAGGATTCATGAGTACGACAAAGTCATGGGCTGGAACGACGGTTACGGCTGAGACGAGCAGCACTTGATTCAATCCTGCTGAGACGGTCCTACATTTTCACGGGACATCGTATTACACTGAACATGTGACCACTGTGTCTGCAGAGCCATGCTGGTCTGGATTTATATTACAAACAGTAATCCAATGAGGGATCGATAACTTGCATGCTCTTAATGTACACGCTGAGCCTTGAGCACTGACTGAAAATATTTTCTTTTACGTTTAATATTTCATAATGCTGTCTAAAAGTACATGGAATGTTTAAAGAAACTCCCTGTTCGGTTTGTGTGTGTATGTATGCACTGTTGAATTCATTTTTCTACTACTGTGTTGAAGTTCTACATTTGATCTGAAACAGCCTTGTCCTTATATATTCACTGTTGTAAATGCATTTTGATGAGTTGAATAGGTGATTTTTATGCAAAAAGAGTGACAAGTCAAAGCATTTCATGCAAATTTGTTGGAATTAAGAGAATATTTGAATTAAAAAATCCAGCAAGGAGGCAACTCTACAAGCCAAAAAAACGATTCATTTATTTACAGTTTAAGTCAAAGGTTCACATGCAGAATTATAATCATTATTTTACCAGAATAAGAGGATGTATTTAATTTAGTACTGACCTCAATAAGATATTTCGCATAAAAGACGTTTACATATAGTCCACAAGAGAAAATAATAGTTGAATTTATAAAGTTTACATACATTTTTGTATGTTTGCTGTTTTTCAGAAAAATCCTTCAGGTTCCACAAATTATTTGTTTTTGTTTTTTTAGCGTTTTTGTCTATTTGAACCCTTTCCAACAATGAATGTATGATTTGAGATCCATCTTTTCACACTGAGGACAACTGAGGGACTCATATGCAACTATTACTGAAGGTTCAAATGCTCACTGATGCTCCAGAAGGAAACACAATGCATTAAAAACTTTTGGAATTTGAAGATTAGGATCTATTTAACTTTGATCTTCTGGGAAACATGTATGTATCTTCTGTAGCTTTTGAAACATGTACGTATCTTCTGTAGCTTTCCTAAATACTACATGAATATGATATTTAGGTAAAATAAGAAAAATTTACACATCTTCATTCTGTTCAAAAGTTTTCACCCCGTGGCTCGTGTTTTGAACCTTCTGTAATAGTTGCATGTGAGTCCCTCAGTTATCCGCAGTGTGAAAATCATAGTCATTGTTGGAAAGTTATTTTGTTAAAATAATTAACAGATTCTGCAAGGTGTATGTAAACATTTGACTTAAACTATACGTGTTAAATGCAATATTGCATATTTTCTTCTGTTCTATACTAATCATCCCTATTGTTCACTTCCTGTCTAGACTTCTGAATCAGATTGGTTTTAGCATACGCTTTCTGTTCCCTCTATGGCTGATTGCAACATAAACATAAAAAAAGCTTAATAATTTCCTTTTTTTATTCCCTGAACACTTTCATTACCTCACTTTTTTTAAAAAAATCTTTCTCAATTGTCCATTTTAACCACAGTCAGCATCAGCCATTTACAAGTGCAATTATATTGTAATAAAAAAAGTGTACAATTTTAAACTGAAACTTTATTTCACTTCATTTCTCAGCACAAACTTATGGTGCATTCTCACCACGTGTGAGATCAAGTTTGTAGAGTAGATTTTTATGTAAGTAAATGTTTAAAAAAATAAATAATCTGCAACACACCTCTGTTTATTTGCGTGTTTCTTATCGCAGACTCCCTCTCCTATATGTAAGATGTTTTTATCTGTATCCTGATACCACATGATCTTTCTCTATCTAGCATGCTGCCTGTTTAGACAGCATTTTTGGTACCATATATACTTTTGAGGAATAATAAATAAATGGAGAGAGTAGCTTATGTAGATATCCGTTTTGGGGCACATTAAGTTGTCTAGTTAGGGAGCTCGTTAGGATTTGAGACACTCCCTAACTCTCTCTCTCTCTGGATGTAAGTGTGGGTGTGCCTCTCTGTGTGGGCGGGGTTTAATCATTTTAAGGGCAGGTTGTTTGTCTCACCTGAACAGTGACACACAAGAGAACACCCCTGCAACTCCTCTGTAAACAGGTGAGACTGAAACCAATAATATAGTCTGTTATATAATCCGTATGTAATCAAAATTATAGGCTACGAGATGTATATATATAAAATCAACGTTTTATATCTGTGTTAGTTCTAAAATCATTGTCGCCGATGATCACTGAAGTTTACTTTAGATTCAGAATCAGCCGCGCTAGTTAGTGAAGAAGAGTCTCAGAATCGGTCTTTCTCTTAAATATTCAAATATTAGATTTTTGTATAAGCAGTGTTTCCTGAGTTGTACTCACACTGATTGTCAGTTTTGGTTATTTTCGGTTCAGTCGTATTTACGATTGGCGTTCAGTTTATAGTTATCAAAATGAGGTAAAATGCGTATGATAGCCTATATATTAATTTTATACTCGTTGTATTTAACAATAATCACATTTTTGTCTCTTTTCAGAATGTCTTCGAGGCCGAACGGGAGTCCTCCGCCCTATGATTATCATGCTGAGGAGGGATAGTAAGTGTTGAGTTTCACCTCAGTGTTTCTCTGGATTGTGTTACATAGGTTTAGATTTTTTTTTTATCTTTTGCCTTTTTTATAGTAAGGAATTAAAGTACACAGCCAGAATTAACTGTAACTGTATATATTAAATAACTAAAAGGGCTGTGAATTGTTATTAGGCAATGTGTGTTTCTATATTTCAGTGACCGTAATGGTATCGTCCAATATTTCTTTGATTTTTTTTTTTTGGCTGATTAGGCTGGTATTGGATTCTTCCCGTTTTTATTTTTTATATTTTATTATCCTGTGACAAGTGTCAAAAGTACTGGCAATGCACTGAAACCGAAAGCTGATAATTGTATGTGACATTGGACCATTTTTTAAATTGAGATTTATACATTTTCTTAAAGTTGAATAAATAAGGTTTCC
>NC_133383.1:4533670-4573670 GCF_049309525.1 Garra rufa | reverse complement strand
GTTGGTTTCTGGGTGTGGTTTGTTGTGACAGTTTCACTCGCATATATGTGCTAGACATGTTAATAGTCCTAAAAAGAGAGACTTCATTTTTTCTTTTCTTTTTTTTTATGCAAAAAGCTTTTCGTGTTTTGCAAAATCTGTTTTGTCCTTGAGCCATTTTGAAAGATATTACATGGATAGATGTAAATAAATAGCTTTTTACTGCATATAGATGTATACACATTTTAAATCTGATCTTTTAAGAGTTATTAATAGATGAATGTTAGATCTAAAAAAGAACGTTGTTTTTAGAGTTTCTAAGTAAACATAGATATTTGTGTTTGTTTTCTGTTCAATGCTCAAGGCGAACTGGTTTGACCAGAAACTCAAACCTACGTGCAGCAAAAGGGATTGTGTTTTGGATACTGCAGTTCATGTTAAATCAGTCTGTGATTCTAGAAAAAATAGCTAGGAAAGATGTGGAAAAGATTCTTCTATAGCATTTGTTGACTCTCTCAGGTTGGACATGTTGAAACCCATTTGCACCTAAGAATTCACCTAAAGCACTAAAAACCGACTGCACCATTTGGGTCTTTTTAACATCTTTCATAAGCAATCCTCCTAATAATTTAAATCATGTATTTTTCTTATTACTGTAATAGAGGGAAAATAATATATATTATTATTTTATTTTCACATTACAGTAATGAGAATATTTTTGTTCTTAATAGTCATGATTGTCAATAATAATGTCCCAATGCCAATGTATTGTAACGCTGTCTCTGTCTTTCTCTCAGGTGAATAATGTGAATGGTGTCCCTGAACCGCTGCTGGCTGAGTATCCCAATAAGTTTAGAGGGTCTAGAAATGATCTGGATGATAACAGCACAAATTATGACAAACCTCCGCACAGTGAAAGTCCTGTGTAAGTATGGCCATCATGTTTGCACATGTGACCGAGAGTTTGCCTTTGGATACATTGCAGCTGATCTGATCTGTTTTTAAAAATCAGATTTTTAGGAATGAACGTTCATGCTGACGTTTTGATGAAATCAGATCTGTGTGCTCACTTTATTATTCTTATTTGTATTATTAATTACAAGTTGTTTATTATTAAAGAATATAAGAAATAATTATGATGTGTTAATTTTAATTAAATTAAAATATATATATAAAAAAATATTTATGATCATTGATGTTTTTCCAAAACTACCTACATACAATTGTTGTACTGTATTGTGCTACAAATTATTATTTAAAAAATTACCATAAAGACAGAAGTTTATAAAAATATATAATTTAAAAGAATGTAAAAAAAAAATAAAAATTATATATATATAGTTTTTTTTTAATATATACATTTTTAAATGTATCTACATACATCAGTTGACATCACAGTAAAAAGAAATTGAAAACGTAATAAAAGTAAATATAAGAAATATGATTATAATATGTAAATTTGAATTTAAAAATATAAAAGCTAATTTTAAAGATATAAAGTAATACATAAATTCAATTTACCTTTTTTTTCAAATTTATCTGCATTCGTTTATTGTACTGTATTATAGTACAATTTTTTTATTATTTATTATTAAAGAATAAAATAAATTATTGTGCTCATTTTATAAATCAAATATGAAATGTATATTGAAAATACAAAGCAAAATATTTTCCTTTTTTTTTACGATTATTGATCTATTTATGAAAAAAAAATCGATGCATTTTTCCAAAACTATCTACATACAACATTTGTTGTACTGTATTGTACTACAACTTGCTAATTTTAAGTGTGTGTGTGTGTGTGTGTGTGTGTGTGTGTGTGTGTGTGTGTGTGTGTGTGTGTGTGTGTGTGTGTGTGTGTGTGTGTGTGTGTGTGTGTGTGTGTGTGTGTGTGTGTGTGTGTGTGTGTGTGTGTGTGTGTGTGTGTGTGTGTGTGTGTGTGTGTGTGTAATTCTATTAAAAATATAAAAATACCAAGTCGAATATTTTAAATACATTTTTTTATGATTATTGATCCAGTTACGATTTTTTTTTGTTTTAGGATTTATTTTTCCAAAACTACCTACATACAACATTTGTTGTACTGTATTGTGATACTACTACTACTACTACTACTACTAATAATAATAATAATAATTATTATTATTATTATTATTATGATTTAATATTAAAATTAGCATAAAGACAGTAGAATAAGTAATTATGTATTATGTGTTTTAACGTAAATTTTGTACTTGACTTAAAATGGAAAAAAGCAATGTCTCGCTATGATGCTGTTGTTTCCAAAACTTGACTTCATAACCAATTGATAGTTGTTTAACATGACACTAGAAACTTTGCCAAATGAGAAATGCTGTTAGTAGCTTGAAAGGAATGAATTGAAAGTGGACAGGGTTACAGAACAGGTCGCGCAAAAGCACTACATAAAGCCTCATCAGACGTGACATGAGATAAAGGAAGTTTTCTCATTCTTTTACTTCACTTCCTAGTTTCTATGTTCCTCTCGGCTCTGAAAAATGTCTGGAAGTGTGCGTTCTGGAGACTCGCGGTGACCATTGTGTCAGTTTAAACAGCATGACGAATAGCTCAACTATGTATACTTTATCTCATGTAGTGCTTTTCAGAAGTAGCACACACAGTATGACGCCACTGCGGAGGAATGAAGACAATGTCCCATGTAATCTGCCCTGCGTTGTGGTTGTGCAAACTTAAAGACTCAAGTCAAGAATTGGCTCGGTCATGATTGATTGCTCAAATGTCTGCTCATGTTTGTGTTGTTCAGGGAGATCCGATACGAATTGCCCGTCCGTAGTTCAGCCCCGTTGAGCAGCGGATCGGAGATGAACAGCTCTGTAGGACGGCCCAAGAAACGGCGCGCTGGACGCCCGCGAACCGCCAACGGACGGGATCAAGATACGGACTACGCCTCCTCTGGAGATGAGCTGGACGATGATGACTTCTCCAGGTGAGTTCACTGCACAAATCCAGCTCTTGAGTTTGGAGGCGTTCGTGGTGTGATGGAAGTGGTGTTGTTTTTCCAGTGAATTCCCTCCGATTATTAATAATGAAGAGAGAGAAGATTACAAACGCCTGTTTGACAAAGACCATCATGAGTACAAGGAGCTCCAGGCCGAACTGGACCAGATCAACAAGCGTCTGGCTGACGTGGACCGTGAGCTCGATGATCTTCAGGAGGGCAGTCCTCAGTTCCTGGTATGAAACATCCTCAAGATTCAGTCTTTACTGAGAATAGTGATATATTCACTTTTATCATTTATTAAGAAATGTCATTGATTAATAATAATAATTAAAAAAAATTACTGAGAATTAATAAGTAGTGAATTACAGTTTTTATAATAATATTACTATTCAATTGTTTAAAAATATATTTATATATCATATTATTATTATATTCCTTTTTATATATATTATATACTTTTATATTTTCGTATGTATATTGTACATTTATAATTATTTAGTATTTTATTGCAGTAAAATATAAAATATATAAATATAAAATATTATATATAAAATATATAATTTTATCAACAACAACATACTGCTACTAATAGTAATAATAATAATAATTATTATTATTACGATTTGTATAAAGAGTACAAGAAATATCATTGATTTAAAAAAAAAGTGAATTAATTAATTACTATTAATTAATAATAAGCACTGAAATACAAATTAATATTATTACTACTATTAAATAGTTTACAAAATTATTTATATAGCATTATTATTATTATTATTATTATTATTATTATTATTATTAAAAGTTAGCAAAGAGTGCAAGAAATAATATTATTATAATTATTACTATTAAATTATTTTATTTAAAATTATTATTATTATATTCTGGCATTAAAGGTCTTCTAGAGTCAATGATAATTATCATTAATTCTCTTTACCAAGTAGTTATAAGTACTGGAATATTATAATAATTTATTATTTTATTATAATAATATTTTTAAATTATTTCATACTACTACTACTAGTAGCAATAATAATAATAATAATAATAATAATAATAATAATAAATTACTATTATTTATTATTATTAAAAACTGGCATAAAAAGTTCAAGAAATATCACAATATTTAAAAAATATTCATTTAAATTATTAATTATAATTAAGTTCTGAAATACAAATGTGTATTATTATTACTAATATGAAATAGTTTTAAAATAATAACTTGTATTTCTTATGTATTACTATTATTATTAATGTTGTTGTTGTATTATTATTATTATTATTATTATTATAATTATTCAGCGTAAATAAAAAAAAGTCCCCTTAAATTTTAAATACAAATGAAGGCAAAAAGTCTTCTAGATTCAATAATAATTATCATTAATTCTCAAAGTACTGAATTATTCTTATTCATATTAATAAATTAATTTAGTAAAACCTTTTTACTCTCATGATGCAAATTTGAATGATTATAAAAATATAAATGCTAATCCTAATGAATACATATACATAAAAAAAAAAAAAAATCTTTTAATTTTGAGTTGAAATATTACTTCAGCCATTGGTGCCTGACTTGTTTGCCTTACGATGGAACAGTCCTGTCAGTTATGCTGTACTATTTGTAAAAAATCTACATTAGCATGGGAAAAACGTTTAAGTCACTGCGCTAGTTGCTGACCTCAGTCATTCTCTCGTAACAGGACGCCATGGACGAGTACAACGCGCTGAAAGACAAAAAGAGGGTAAGAATGAGCTGAATCCAAGATTTCTCACAGAAACAGGACAATAGTGAAGGATGTTTTCTGATGCATTTCCCACTGTCTCTGCAGAGCGGCGATTACCAGGTCAAGAAGAAGCGCTGCAAGCACCTGAAGGCCAAACTGAACCACGTCAAACGGATGGTCAGCGATTACGACCGCAGATGCTGAAGACCGTTCCCATCGCATCAGAACAGAAAGAACTACTGGACAGTATTGTGTCGGTGTCTGTCCAGATGTATGGGTCGTTGCCATTCGTGAGCCGGGCTGTGTTGCTTTCTGGACATTTGATTGACATTGCACGTACATATTCATTTGTATTGCTCAAATGCAATATTTTCCCAGAATCCTTCATGTTTTAAAATCAGGTTCGACTAATAATCCTCATCTGTTTGTTTGTTTAGCTGTTACAGATTTAACATGAACTTGTTTCAGTACAGCGTGTTTGTTTTATAATGTGTTTTTCTTTAAATAGTTATTCAGAAATTTCTTAGAGGGTAAAATACTGTGCCAAATAATTTTACCAAATGGGGTGTGGTTTGAAGTCTTGATAACCAGTTATGTCTGTTTAAATCAAGCTGTGATCAGTTGCAGATTGAAAACTGATAGTTAGTCTTTTAAGCTCTATTTATGCCATTTTTTACATGCTGGTATGTAAATATGTAATTTAAATGTTCCAACCTTTTGATTTTGTCAGGTTTTTTGACAACTATTAATAAAATCATTTTTATTACCATAATCAGGGTGTGCGATTTGTGAAATTGTGCGGTTTTTTTTTTTTTTTTTTTTTTTTTTTTTTTTTTTTGTTCTCTCCATAGGCAAAGATTGACCAAACTCCAGTAAGGCTACAGCCTAAGTAACCTAATGTTAGTGTTATCTGTTAACAACGCACATTATAAGTCTTTTTAGGCAAGTCCCAGTGTCATATCAGGAAATGTTTTTAATATTACTGAAACTGTCTAATGTGATCACAATTTGATAAAACCATTGTAAGTTAGGCCTGTTAATTGTTAATGATTTCATTTCAAACAACCAATAAATTATATAGAGAAAGCAAGCAAAGAACACAGTATCAAGAAACTTTTTGAAACTTTGAATCAATCAACCACTGTCGCAAAATTATTTATTGTTTCGAAGCGCTCCAATTGGATCGCAAATCAGTTGAATCAGAACTGGACTTCAAAGCGCGTATCGCGAATCATTTAATTCAAAACGGGACTTTAAAGTGCATATCGCAAATCAATTGATTCAAAACGAGACTTTAAAGGGTGTATTGTGAACCATTTGATTCAAAACAGCACTTTAAAGGCATTTCATGAATCATTTAATTCAAAACCAGACTTTAAAGCATGCATCGCAAATCATTTGATTCAAAACAGGACTTTAAAGGGTGTATCGTGAACCATTTGATTCAAAACGGCACTTTAAAGGCATTTCACGAATCATTTGATTCAAAACGGGGCTTTACAGCATGCATCGCGAATCATTTGATTCAAAACGGGGCTTTACAGCATGCATTGCGAATCATTTGATTCAAAACGAGACTTCAAAGCGCGTCTCACAAAACATTTGATTTAAAACCAGACTTTAAAGCGCTTATTGCGAATCATTTGATTCAAAACGGGGCTTTACAGCATGCATCGCGAATCATTTGATTCAAAACGGGGCTTTGCAGCATGCATCGCGAATCATTTGATTCAAAACCAGACTTCAAAACGGCACTTTAAAGGCATTTCACGAATCACTTGATTCAAAACGGGGCTTTAAAGCATGAATCACGAAACATTTGATTCAAAACCAGACTTTAAAGGGTGTATTGTGAACCATTTGATTCAAAACAGCACTTTAAAGGCATTTCGTGAACCATTTGATTCAAAACGGGACTTTAAAGCGCAAATCGCTTGGTTCAAAATGGCACTTTAAAGGCATTTCATGAATCATTTGATTCAAAACGGGGCTTTACAGCATGCATCGCGAATCATTTGATTCAAAACCAAACTTTAAAGCATGTATCGCAAATCATTTAATTTAAAATGCCACTTTAAAGCGCGAATCATTTGGTTCAAAACGGCACTTTGATTTAGATCGCGATTTAAGAGCGCGTTCGTGGGATGTTTTTATCCCCACCGTGGATAAAAATAATTCAGCAGAAGCAGGGATGCATCATGGACCATTCCCCCCCCCCTCCCCCCGGCAAATGGCGCACTGATTCAAATTTGACAATGCATTTACCAGTACATTAAGAATAAGTGTGGTTTCTAAAAGGACACTATTAAAACAAGTTTCTTTAACCCTTGTGCGACCTTATGGACATGTTTTTCCTTTTCTGTTTTGTTTTTCGTTTTAAGTGTGCCTGTGTTAATGCCAGCTGCATAAATCTTGGCTCAGGTGTGTATTTTTATTGAAATTTTAATATATCACCCTCATTTCCTTCAAAAAATCTATTTTACCCTCTGTACAAAAATACTCACACTCAGGACCTTAAGGACAAAAATGTCCACATTGAAACCCATTAAAACGGCAATTTTTTAACCCAAGACCATTTGACTATTTCAGTGAGCATTATGTAAAGAAACCAGCTTTTAAAGCATTACAATTCTGAAAATGAATGAATGTTTGGTAATTATGAATAGAAGAGATGCTGATAAAATAACAACATTCGGTAAAAATTAATATATAACATTTCTATGACAGTTTTTTGACATGTCCTTTTTTGTCCATTATGGCCCTAAGTGTTAGTTTTTTGTTTTTGTTTTTTTTAAATCTGACACTACATAAAAAATATAAATGTCTCAACATTAATGTTGTTGTTCTTCACTGACACACCCAAGCAGTGTTGCCAGATTGGGCGGGTTTCCGCCCAATTGGGCTTCTTTTGATCGGCTTGGACCGGAGAATAAGGCATTGGGCGGGTAGACAAAATTTGGGCTGCTTTAAAAAATTAAAAGACGCCCAATCAGCTGTTTTTTTCTTCACTTTTATCATTAGTCATGTTATTTTAGTACGTTCGAGCTAAAAGTATCACAGTAATATAATGTGTAGTGCAGTCATCAACTCATTTTTGCTTAACGTAACCCTTACTGGTTTAGTTTAACAGAGACCTGTCCATCAATTTACGTCTTTTACGTTAGTGAGATGTGATGATTTGTGAGTGACGGGGTTTTACATTACATTTGTTTTTCATCACTTTATTGTGCATTTTTTGCACAGAAATTAGCATATTTTTTACTGTGGACATTGAAAATGATGCATGCGTTTTTCCAAGGGTTAAAGTCATCGGTTAATTTCCACTTTGAAAAGATTTCTGAACATTTTACACATATTTTCGGACTGTTTTGATCCATATTCCTGTGAAATTGATTTATCTTTATTTTATTTTGTCATTATTCTTTTTTTTAAAGAGATAAAAATGGTCCTTATCAACCTTGACATGGCAATAAAATTCTCATTATTTTGGCAGTTAAAATTTGGGCTGGTTTTTGTTGAAGTGGGCGGGATTTGGTGAGCTTTTGGGCTGGAAATCCTCAACCTGATCTGGCAACACTGCACCCAAGAAGCTAATAAGCAAAGAAAAAAATAATCTGCTTAGCATTTAGTATATGGAAATAAACTACTATCTTTCTTTTTTTTCATTAAAAAAAAAAAAAAAAAAAAAAAAAACACCTGCGGCATTATGTAAACAAACCAGCATTTAAAGGGTTAAAATTCTTAAAATTAATGAATGTTTGGTATCTATGGATAAAACAGATGCTGGTTAAAAAATTGACATCAGTGAAAGTGGAAAAAAATATTAATAAATCATATTTTTATGACAGTTTTTGGACCTGGACATTTTTGTCCATTTTGCACCTATGTTTAACTTTTTTTTTGAAAGCACAAGGGTTAATTTTAGACATTAAAACAATGTTTTGAGCGTCACAGAAACAAAAAGGTGCGTGTTTCACTTAGTGACGCACCGAATTTTAGACATCCTCGAATTCAAGTTTCCTTATTGCGATGAGATTTGTTATTTTTTTATATGAAACACAGTCTGAGCTCACAATTGTAAGTTCTGAAACGAAATCCCAACGATAAATGCCGTTTTGGCGTGGTTTTAACGTGTCGTGACAGATCGCCTCAGTTCAAGCGGGACGCGAACCAATCATATCTTCCTCTTTTAACGTTAGTTCCAACAGAAAATACACATGAATGAACGTCAGAAACTATGCTGAAAGAAAAAGAAGAACTTACCGAAATGTGTCATGCCTCTTGTAATTGCTGAATCGGTGTTTCAACCACGAAAAGACGTCAGTAAAACCTCTTGTAAACAGTAACATTACATTTAAGTTACTTCAGCAAAATTTAAAAGGACAGTACACCTAAAAATAAATATCCCAAGTCTTAAAATGCACATATAGATCAAATAAATCCAATTTTATATATACAGTTGAGGTCAAAAGTTAACATACACTTTGCAGAATCTACGAAATGTTAACTATTTTATCAAAATAAGAGGGATCATACAAAGTGCATGTTATTTTTTTTTTATTTAGTACAGACCTAATTATTAATATTAATAATAGTTGAATTTATAAAAATGACCCATTCAAAAGTTTACATACACTTGTTTCTTTATGCATTTCAGCATTTGCAGCATTTTTTGAGATCCATCTTTTCACACTGAGGACAACTGAGGGACTCATACGCAAATATTACAGAAGGTTCAAACTTTTCAGGATGAACACAGGGACTCATGAATAACTTTAACTAAAAATAAAAAAAAGTGATCCCTCTGATTCTTCTTTGGTAAAATAATTAACATTTAGCGAATTCTGCAAGGTGTATGTAAACTTTTGACTTCAACTGCATACATTCTTTTACTCTCTTTTATTTAAATTGTCAAAACAGTGCAGGAAAACTTCATTTTTTTTTTTTTTTTTACCAGTTGTCTTTATTATTTCATGTATCTTAAAGTAGACCTGTCATAAAAAATGCTTTTTTACAGCCAAATTTATATTTCAACAGCAAATTAGAATAGAACCATAATTATATCATTAAAAGGCTTAAATAAAAACCTTGATTATTAAATAAAATGTGTTCTTGGTTTAGTTTTTCTAGGCTAAATGAAAACGTCATTTTCGGTTTTGATGTTTTTGTAAAAAACTAATTTCAGTGCATCAGTGGTTTCATTGAGTTTTTGCAATAATAATCCAAACTTCTTTAGATACTTTTTGTTGCAGCCATTTCAAATATTCACATTCTGCTAATATCAGAGCTGGTTTCTTCCAGTATTAAAGCCCTTGTAAAGAGCCATACCCAAGGTGAAACTAGGTGTAGTCTTGAGTCCCACACCCTGTTAAACACACTTTCAAGCGTCTCTAGAGTTTGTCAACACTCAGTCATACACTGTTTCTGTCCAGCCAGGCTTTCAGTAGTGGGCCATTCCTGTCCATCCATCGGATGTTCTGCTGGATTTTCTGCAGGGCCTGTTGAACGCTGCGGAGCCCAGAGCCCTGATCCTCCGCTAGTGACCCGAAGAAAGACTGAACCTACAGGGACAACACAAACAACCCATGTTCTTACATTTTCTACTGACACAAATGCAATGCTTTTGTTTACATATGCCCTTAACCAGAAATGATCTGTCGCCCGTGATTTATTTAAGCTCATGCGACCTCAACATGTTGACATGAAAAATAACCACTCTAATCTAGAATAAAAATGTGTGTGCACATAATATTTCTCAAAATATATAAATATAAATATTTCTCAAATTCAGTCATCAAATACTTTGTGGGGAATAAAAATGAAGACTATTATTAATATCATTAAATGCATTAGCTCACATGATCTAACAATGAGAAATATATTTTTAAAGCATTTATGAATTTTTTGTTAATGTTAGTAAAAATATAATTGCTCATTGTTTGCTCATGTTAGTATGGAAGCCTGTTTATGGCATGGAATAAAAAAAGTTTATATCTTACAATTCTGGTTTATCTCGCAATTCTGACTTCATATCTCACAATTCTGATTTAATATCTCCTAATTCTGACTTTATCTCACAATTCTGACTTAATATCTCATAATTCAGATTTAATATTTGTAATTGACAATTTTGCAATTCTGACTTGATATCTCATAATTCAGATTTAATATTTGTAATTGACAATTTTGCAATTCTGACTTGATATCTCATAATTCTGACTTAATATTTGTAATTCTGTATTTATATCTCCTAATTCTAACTTTGTCTTTCAATTCTGACTTTATATGACTTAATATCTTGCAATTCTAACTTTGTCTTGCAATTCTCACTTAATATCTGGTAATTCTGACTTTATATCTCATAATTCTGACTTAATCTCATAATTCTGACTTAATCTCGCAATTCTGACTTTATATTATACAATGCTGATTTAATATCTCGTAATTCTGACTTTATATCTCATAATTCTGACTTAATATCTCGTAATTCTGAGTTAATCTCGTAATTCTGACTTTATATCTCATAATTCTGACTTAATCTCACAATTCTGACTTTATATCTCACAATTCTGACTTAATATCTTGCAATTCTGACTTTATATCTTATAATGCTGACTTAATCTCATAATACTGACTTAATCTCGCAATTCTGACTTTATATCGCAATTCTGACTTTATATCTCACAATTCTGACTTTATCTTGCAATTCTGACTTTATATCTCACAATTCTGATTTAATATCATAATTCTGACTTTATCTCACAATTCTGACTTTATATCTTGCAGTTCTGACTTTATATCTTACAATGCTGACTTAATATCTCATAATTCTGACTTTATATCTCATAATTCTGACTTAATATCTCGTAATTCTGTCTTTATATCTCATAATTCTGACTTAATCTCATAATTCTGATTTAATATCATAATTCTGACTTTATCTCGCAATTCTGACTTTATATCTTGCAGTCCTGACTTTATATTTTACAATGCTGACTTAATATCTCATAATTCTGACTTTATATCGCAATTCTGGCTTAATATCTCGTAATTCTGACTTAATATCTCATAATTCTGACTTTATATCGCAATTCTGACTTTATATCTCGCAATTCTGACTTTATCTCGCAATTCTGACTTAATATCTGGTAATTCTGACTTTATATCTCATAATTCTGATTTAATATCATAATTCTGACTTTATCTCACAATTCTGACTTTATATCTTGCAGTTCTGACTTTATATCTTACAATGCTGACTTAATATCTCATAATTCTGACTTTATATCTCATAATTCTGACTTAATATCTCATAATTCTGTCTTTATATCTCATAATTCTGACTTAATCTCATAATTCTGACCTTATCGCGCAATTCTGACTTTATATCTTGCAGTCCTGACTTTATATCTTACAATGCTGACTTAATATCTTATAATTCTGACTTTATCTCACAATTATGACTTTTTATCTCAATTCTGACATAATATCTCATATCTCACAATTCTGACTAATATATTGTCATTCTGACTTTATATCGCAATTCTGACTTAATCTCATAATTCTGACCTTATCGCGCAATTCTGACTTTATATCTTGCAGTCCTGACTTTATATCTCACAATTTTGACTTAATATCTTGTAATTCTGACTTTATCTCGCAATTCTGACTTTGTATCTCAATTCTGACATAATATCTCATATCTCACAATTCTGACTTAATATCTTGTCATTCTGACTTTATATCGCAATTCTGACTTTATTTTGCAATTCTGACTTAATGGCCCGGTTTCACACAAATTTACTCTTTTAATATTTATCCTGTATAGGGATAGTTACAGTGCATTAACTAATGTTAAAAACTAACCTTACTGTAAAGCATTACTGAATGTTTTAAGGTAGAAATGGACTATAATCAATGCAATGGTTCAATATCCTAACTGCTTTAACACTTTATTTTGCATTTTTTGTACTATAGATGCTCAATTTGCATTCATACTTTTAGCAAGAATCAATCTAAAGTACCTCATCGAGCATTTCCCTGGTGGAATACTGATCGGTCACTCCAACCGCCATGCGAGATATTGCAGACGAACCGAGATCAAACCTAAAAAGAGGATTTTGGATTGAATACACCTAATATTCACAATCTAACATACTATAATGTGTCATAAGCACCATAAAACAAGAATGTGATTATATTGAACCAAATAATAACTAATAATCAGGTAGACATGAAAGTTTGCTACACACTTTTTCACGAATTTCCCCCAGTTGGTTTTCAGAAACTCCCAGGCGAGTTTGAAACCTTTCTGGTTTTTACTGACACTGATGACCAGCGACGGCAAGTCTTGAGTTTTTATTATCTCTCCTTCGATGCCTCTTTCCAAAAGCCTAGACAGAACGAGAAAGAAAAACACATCATGGAGCAGGATTAAATGACTCAAGACACACAGGATTGAAAAGGTGAGAAATGAATCACGTTTGCAATTTAATGATTTTCAAGACAAGGTCTTTTTGGATAAATACGCCAAACAGTTTGACCTTTCTTAATGATTCATGCTCCATCATCAATGTCAGGTTTGGGTGAACTATGAAAATGTCATGTGACGTCTCAGCAGCTTCACGAATCCAGACTCACCACTGAAGCTTGTGAGCTAATGGACTGTACGCCAGGGCGGCTTTAATCATCCACTTCTCTGATGGCGAGGCAGATCGCTTGTATTTCTCCAACAGGAAGTCCCAGCCTTCATCTGTACGTGCCCCTTCAGTGTAGACCACCAAACTGACGTCAGTGGGCAGCCTAAAGCAAATAATACAAAGGTTATGTTTGGATGAATGAAAATAGTACGTGTTTTGTAGAATGTGGACACTATGTGAATCACACTAACAAACCCACCACATTTTGCCATCAGATTCTTTCCACTGCTGGAAGAGTTGAGTGGCGGTGCTGACGCAGGACGGGTAACGGCGGACGCAGGCGAACAACAGCAGATAATTCCTCAGCATCCGCTCAGATACAGACCCGTCATCAGACCAGCTCTGACGGTCAATCAGCGTCTTGAATAACTTCACTAAATGACCCTGTTAAATCAGCAAATCAACAACAGCTTGTCTAAATTTCTTTTATTTTTATCATAAAATGCATTCAATCTTTTTACCAAATTCTGTTTTCAGTTTTTATTCCGTTTTAATAGTTTAATTACATTTTAATAATAAATAAGAATGTCTAATCAATTGACTTGACAATTGAAAATGTAACAAATTTCATTAACAATTCAAAAACTTGTTTTTGTGGCAATCGAATTGATAACACTTTTTTTTACAATTAAAAATTCCTTGTTTTACTTTTTTAAAAATTTATTTATATATATATATATATATATATATATATATTCTTAATATTTTTTTTCTGATGTTTAATCAACCAAATTCATAAAAAAAAAACAGATTTATTGTATTACAATAGTGATAATCAAATTAATAACACTTTTTAAAATAAAAAAATTATACACTTTTTTTAACAACCTAATCTCCTAAAAAGTAATCAAATGCAATTCTAACGATTCCTTTCATTTCTTTATGGTAAGAAGTACATTCTGCTGTACAATTGCAAATATATTCCTGTCATAATTTCTTCAAATTAAACTTTTATTTGGCAGGTTGTAGTTAAGACCTTTGAGTTTCTGTGTGTATTTGGTAAGAGTTTTATCCATTTGTATTAATGATTAATTGTACAGCCCTTATTTTGATCCAAAGTTCTGTGAAATTATATATTATAAAGTGAATTCCATTTTTATGACTGGATTCTGTGATTCAGTGTGTGTTTTTTTGCACTGCAGAAATCACAAATATCATTAATATTCAGATGTTGCTGTCGTACCCTGGTCAGCTACTTTAGTAAATGTCAACAAAAGATTTTAATGTAATTAAAGGGATGGTTCGGACTCGGAGTAGAATTGACTTCATTGCTATGCACTCCGAAGCCCATGTTAATACCCCATCCGAAGTTTTTTTTACCTTAGTGGAACATTTATGGAGATATTAGAGTTTTTCGAATTGGTTGTTACAGGGGTGAATGGTACATGTGATGTATCTCGTAAATTGCACCACTAAACATGCAAGTAATCATACCAAACTTGTACAGTAGTGTAAATAGGTTATGTACTCACAAAACGCTGCATCGGAACATTTGTAAGTCCACCATGAGTGTTTTAAAAACACGTTTTACCCGAGAACTACTAGTCTCAAAAACTACAAATGGCGACACGTCGACGTCACTTCCCTGGTTTGAAAAAAGCACGTAAAAGTCCTCCTACAAGTTGACATGCACACAGATGTAGTAGGAAGACTTTTACGTGCTTTTTTCAAACCAGGGAAGTGACGTCGACTTGTAGTTTCTGATACTAGTAATTCTCGGGTAAAACGTGTTTTTAAAACACTCATGGTGGACTTACAAATGTTCTGATGCAGCGTTTTGTGAGTACATAATCTATTTACACTACTGTACAAGTTTGGTAAGATTACTTGCACGTTTAGTGGTGCAATTTACGAGATACATCACATGTACCATTCACTCCTGTAACAAGCAATTCGAAAAACTCTAATATCTCCATAAATGTTCGACTAAGGTAAAAAAAACTTTGGATGGGGTATTTAGATGGGCTTCGGAGTGCATAGCAATGAAGTCAATTCTACTCCGAACCATCCCTTTAACATCCTTAACATCCAAAATATTGCCTATATCATCTTTAAAGTAGACTTAATCATGTTTTCAACCACAACCTTCAGCTGGTTCTCCAGTTCCTCCATGTTTCTCTTCTCCATGAGTTTGTAAAGCGGCACCAGCTCATTAAAGCCCTGCGTCACCGGCATGATCGCCGACTCTTTACTGAGGTACAAACTCAGATTCAGAGCTTTATCCAGCGGGACTTTCTCAATGCTGAAGAAAAGACAAATACATTTGATTTAGAACAAAAATAAACTCTGTGACAGTAATATGACTTTAAATGACTGAATGTCATTTTTAAATGAAGTCAAATCAAATCAAGTGTCACTTGTAATCAAATGCAGCAGGACATTTTGTCTTCAGTAATGTCACTTTTCTTCATATTTGAAGTCATTTTGTTTTTGTATCAACTGGTGTTCTCCTCAAGTTCACACAGGCGTCTACAAAACTTTTTATCACAAACTTCTTTTGTCAGATTTTTTGTTGGCACTTGATTTAATGCATTTCAATGCAATGACATTTAGACAGTAAGTGTGACTTACGTGACCAAATACTTGTTTATATATGTGTAAGATATATCATAATATAGAAATTTAATGCGCTGCAAATGCTGTTTTATGTTCTCTTTAAAAGAATATTTCACCCAATAAGGAAAGTTTGCTGAAAATGAATTTAAAATGGAAATGAGTTTGTTTCTTTGTGGTAACAGATTTGGAGAAATGTCTCACCAATGGATCCTCTGCAGTGAATGGGTGCCATAAGAATGAGAGTCCAAACATCACAATAATCCACAAATAATCCACACCACTCTAGTTAATGTCTTGTGAAGTGAAAAGGTACATGTTTGTAAGAAAACTTCCAGTTAGAATACCATAAAACCATAAAAGTCCATAATCCATAATATTGTTTCCTAAGGTGAAAAAGTCTTATGGTCTGAATCAGGAGAGAAATCTGCACAGATCAAGCACAAAAGTCCAAAACAGCTCTAAGCAAATATGTTGGTGGATTATGATGTGAGAGACAACAGGACTCATATTTTGGCCAGAAGCAACAGTTTAAAGTTAAAAAAAATCTTAATGATGAATTTTTGTCTTACAAACATGCAGCTTTTGGCTTTACAAGATGTTAACTGATGGACTAGAGTGGCATGGATTACTTGTGGATTACTGTGATGTTTTTATCAGCTGTTTGGACTGTCATTCTGACGGCACCCATTCACTGCAGAGGATCCATTGGTGAGCAAGTTATGCAATGCTTAATTTCTTTAAATCTGATGAAGAAACAAACTCATCTACATCTTGGATGACCTGAGGGTGAGCACATTTTCAGCAAATAAGGAACACCAGCTCATTTCCCTCACCTGACCAGCTGAAAGATGTCATGGATCAGACTGGCTCTGTCGTTGCTGCTGAACACGCTGTGGTTCTGCTGGAGTTGGTTAATCAAAGCGTCCCAGCCTCTCGACTCATAATGCACAATATAATACCCCCGCAGGTCCACGTTAAATTTAATCCAGTCTACCTTCTCTGGCAGGTACAACACATCTGCAAACACACAGTCAGATTTCAGCATAGCAGAAGGTAAACACGTTGGTTTAATATCTGATTTTTCCATCTGGTTCATGGTTTAATATCTGATGGACCTTTTTCAGTTTTCAGCAAGAAACGTTGCACTGCATTACTGTGACTGGTGATGTAAGTCAGAGGAACTTGCCACAGGAAGCTCGATGTACTGTGGGAAATTAAATATACAAACAACCAATATTAAACAATCAATTATTGCTTTGAGTGAGGAACATAAAGTCTATATTGAGAGCAGCATTCTAGCTTAGTGCATTTACTATTTCTGCAGTATGCATACTGTGCATAGTAGTTTCCATAAAAACTAGTGTTTTTATTGTTAAAGCATTAGTTCACTTCCAGAACAAAAATACAGATGATTTACTCACCCCCTTGTCATCCAACTTATCTTGTCTTTCTTTCTTTAGTTGAAAAGAAATTATCTTTTTTGAGGAAAACATTTCAGGATTTCTCTCCATATAATGGACTTCTACAGTGCCCCCGAGTTCAAACTTCCAAAATGCAGTTTAAATGCAGCTTTAAAGGGCTCTAAATGATCCCAGCCAAGAAAGAAGAGTCTTATCTAGCAAAACAATCGGTTATTTTCGAAAAAAAAATAAATAAAAAATTTGACAATTTATATACTTTTTAACCTCAAATGCTCATCTTGTCTCGTCTCTGCGAAATGCATGAGAAGTCTGTGTAATCTGTGTCAATACATTTATGGTATGTCGAAAAACTCCCATCTCGTTTTCTTTCCCAACTTTAAAATCATCCAACATCGCTGCAGAAGTACCGACCCAGTGTTTACAAAGTAAACATAGAAAGAAGATTAAACGCCCTTTACAAAAAAAGGTAAAACAGCGTTGTAGGGCGATTTTGAAGTCGAAGACGAAAATGAATTGGAAGTTTTTCAACATACCCTAACTGTATTGACCCGGATTACACAGACTACACATGCACATCGCAAAGACGAGACAAGACGAGCGTTTGAGGTCAAAAAGTATATAAATTGTTAATTTGTTTCAAAAATAACCGATCATTTTGCTAGATAAGACCCTTCTTCCTCGGCTGGGATCCTTTAGAGCCCTTTGAAGCGGCATTTAAACTGCATTCTGGAAGTTCAAACTTGGGGGCGCCATACATATCCATTATATGGAGAGAAATCCTGAAATGTCTTCCTCAAAAACATAATTTCTTTACGACTGAAGAAAGAAACACATGAACATCTTGGATGACAGGGGGTGAGTACATTATCTGTACATTCTTGTTCTGAAAGTGAACTACTCCTTTAACAAACTCTAAAACGATTTAAAAATCACGTTTAGGTTCAAATTAAAGCATTACTCCACTTTCAGAATAAAATAAAGATAATTTACTCACCCCCATGTCACCTAAGATATTCATGTCTTTCTTTCTTCAGTCACAAAGAAATTAAGTTATTTGAGGAAACATTCCAGGATTTATCTCCATATAGTGAACTTCAATGGTGCTCAACATATTGAAGGTTAAAAATGCAGTTTCAGTGCAGCTTCGAAGGGCTCTAAATGATCCCAGCCGAAGAATAAGGGTCTTATCTAGCAAAACGATCTGTCATTTTCTTAAAAAAAAAAAAAAAAGGATATTTATACACTTTTTAACCACAAATGCTCGTCTTGTCTAGCTCTGCGATGCGCATGCGTACTAGTGTATTCCCGTTCAAGACGGTTAGGGTATGTCGAAAAACTCCCATCTCATTTTCTCCTCCAACTGCAAAAACGTCCTACATCGCTGTTTTACCTTTTTTTGTAAAGGGTGTTTGACTCTCCTTGCACGTTCACTTTGCAAACACTGGGTCTTTACTTTTACAGCAATGTAGAACAATTTTGAAGTTGTTGGACAAAACTAGATATGAGTTTTTAGACATACCCTAACTGTATTGAACCAGAGTGCACAAAGTATGCATGCACATTGCAAAGCTAGACAAGACGAGCATTTGAGGTTACAAAGTATGTAAATTGTACATTGTACAACAAGAACATAACCAATCGTTCCACTAGATAAAACCTTTGAAGTAGCATTGAAACTGCATTTTGGAAGTTTGAACTGGAGGGCACATAGAAGTCCATTATATTGAGATAATTCCTGTACTGTTTTTCTGAAAAAACATAATTTCTTTACGACTGAAGAAAGAAAGACATGAACATCTTGGATGACATTGGGGTGAATAAATGTTTAGGAGATTTTTATTCTGGAGGTGAAGTAATATTAAAAACCTATAAAGGAATGTTAAAAAAAATGCACTGAACTTTACCTTTTCTTAACGTTAAAAATAAAACGGAAGTAATATCATCTATTATTCTCTTTCATTAGCTTCTTATTTGATCACTGAATTATGACAGACTGTTTCACATACTATTTTTTAAATGTATAGTATGCATTAAACAATAGCGTAATATTCCATAGCCAGTACGTACTTCGAAGTCTTCGAAGAGTTTGCTTCTCTAAGGAAGCGCTCCTGTTTGAGAGTGACCTCTTGCCCTTTGACCTCCACAGTGATTAAAGGAAAGCCCTCCTGCAGCGTCCAGGTGTCCATAATGGCTCCAACATCAACACTGTCCTCCATGAACCATTTCTGCCAGAATGAGTTTTAGCATTTAGTACAATTATTTAATCAGTTATTTGGTTCATGGTTCATTTCTAATATAAATGACACATGTTTAGTAAAGAAAAAAATATAAGAGCTTAAATTCTTGTCAATCTAGATCATTTGATTAGATAAAAATACAAATAAATTAACAAAATTAAATGTAAAATTGTGTATTGCAGCACTCACAGAGGCTGGAGATTCAGCCCTGTTTTTAGAACAGAACCCATCAAGTTTTAGTCTCCCTGAATCCAATTCATCAGAAGTACAGATCTGAAAAGATTGAAATGCATTTAGCCTTTATGGGAATTGTTTCAATTACTTAAAGGATTGGAGAACATACACAGAGGTTACTCACATTAGTAAGACTTTCCCAGAGATGAGCATTCACTGTGTTCTGGTAGCTGTGTGTCTTCAGGTAACGTATAATACCATACTTGAAACCCTCTGGGGTCAAGAAATCCCTCAACATGTTCAGGATACATGCACCCTTCAGAGATTATGAAGAACAAGTAGAAATATTAAAACAAATGAACCCTTTTTTGTGTTGAAAAAACAAGTACTCCATTTGGTTTCCATGCAATTGCCAAAAATCAACACTTTATAAACTGAAAAACAGCAAAGAGTCAGGTAAAACAACTTTACTGTAGCTTGTCAAAGTCTAAAATATGAAAGACATTAAGAATGTAAGAAATTTAAGGTCTTCTGAATCATCCAAGCAAAATTGGGTGTTTCTTCAAATTCAGTTTTCCATTTTAATTCTGTTTTAATAGTTTAATTGAACTTTTATAATAAAAAAAGACGTATAATCAATTGATGTCATATTTCATGATTTTTATCCTCCAAATTCTCTGTTTTACATTTAATTTTTTCCTGGATTCTGTTTATATATATCTATATATCTATATCTATATATCTATATCTATATCTATATATATATATATATATATATATATATATATATATATATATATGGGTAAAAGATGTCCACGTCAAAAGAAATTTACAAAACTGATTTTATGTCAATAGAAATCACAATAAATGTAAGTAAAGTGTCTACTTTTAAGGTTTCAAGTAGGGCTGTCGCGATAACCGCAATATCGCAATACCGCGCTATTGACGTGCATAACCGCAGAGGAATGCAACAACCGCAGCAACCGCGATATTTGCCTGTTTTCTTTTTTCCTAAGGATTTGCCCTTCTCACTTAATGCCTGTGCGCTGAATATTAAATTAGTAATAAGTTAGTAATGATAACATAATGTGTTTATTATGAGGCTCAGTTGATATGCACTTAACAAGCCTAAACAGACAGCGAATGAGAGAGAGATCGACTGAGCATGTGCGATTACCTGCGTCTGTCTTTCAGATTGAGTATGTATGTGAAACTAGCTTGTCATGTCCAAGGAAAGTGAAATCTCTGTCTTAACATCGGTGCTCTGCTGGTCAGCTGAGCCTTTAAAAGTGGCGATTAAAGTTAAAATGATTTCAACATCGTGTTTCATTACGTCTCTCTTTGAATAAATAAGCGTTTTTGAACGTATAGTTGAATGAACGGATTAGACTTACTCAAAGATAGTCTCTTGCCTCCATCTTGTGGCGTAAAAATGAAACTGCACTGACTGACAGCTCGTCTAGAACACGCAGGTGAAATACTGACAGAAAGTCTCTTGTCCAGTCAGACTCGAGGGTGCGCGCTAACTGTTATATACACGAAGATTTCAGATGCAAAGCCTCTAAGTATGTCTGACATTTTTCTTCAAAATTTGCATTTCTTACTGGCTAGGTTTCTATGTAAGTACTGTTTACTTCACTTCATATATCAACGCGATTTGGTTTCGGTTTATTGATTTCTGAATATGACCTTACATTGTAACAGCCTACACACAATTATATGGCGGTAATACCGCATACCGCGCTTCTGAGCCACTCAAAATTACCGCAAGGGAAATTCCTTAACCGCGACAGCCCTAGTTTCAAGTAAGTTTTTGGAGAATAAAATGTCAAAATTTGGTTGAAAAAATGTTACATTGTCATTCAGTGTAACAATACTTATGTAAAAATTCAAACAACATGTTTATTCTGACTTGTACATATTAAAATATATAAAAGAATAAGGGAGCTTATTTAAGTGTTTTAAATTAATAAAAAAAATCTTACTGACAAATGAGTAAAACCTAGGATATTGGCAAATTTTAAAAATGTAGAATTACAACTAATTAGTATTTGGGGTGAAAGTAATTTGTCTTTTAATATGTCAGAAATTGATTTTTGTTGTAAATATGCCTGACAACACTGTTACTGAATGACATTTTAATGGGTAACTATCTTCTGTAAATTAGAGAAAAATGTAAGATATTTATTTTTTGCTCAAAAAAAAATGCAATTAAATTAAACAGAAAACTTTTTACAATTTTTTTGGGACAATTTAAAGCAGTATTACTGTTTTATTTAATATGTATATTATTTTGATCAAAAAGTATGTTTAATCAACCAAGAAATCATTCCAAAACTGATTTATTGTATTAAAAATGGTGGTAATCGAAAGAATAAAACTTAAAAAATTTATATATATATTTTTTTTTTTAACAATTTAATTTATCTCCTCAAAATTTATCAAATGCAATTTTAGCAGTTCCTTTGATTTTCGGCAAAGTGCTGCACAAAATATTGATTGATAAGGCATTTTAATAAACTATATTATTTTAATTTTTATGATGAAAAGTGCATTCTTCTGTACAATAGTAATATATTTCTGTCATAATTTCTTCAAATTAAACCAATTTTTATTTGGCAGGTTGTAGTAAATACCTTTGAGTTTTTGTGTGTATCTGACAATAGTCCATTTTTATTAATGGTTATTCGTACACCCCTTCTTTTAATCCACATTTTGCCAAGTTCTGTAAAATTCTACATTATAAAGTAAATTTCATTTTTATGACTGGATTCTGATGAGATTCAATCTGCGTTATATGCACTGCAGAAATCACAGGTCACCCAGAATTGGGTGTTTCTTCATATATTTGTGTTTCTCAGTCAAAAATTGTGTTTTTGGATTTTTTTGGATCCCAGTTGCAAGTCTATTGCAGCACTAAAAAAGAAGTGTTAGAAATGTTTACCCTCATAAGGGTTTGAGAACCAGACATAAAAAGGCAGTCAAAAAAGATTTTCTGGAAGCAAATTGGGGTCAATTTGAGCCCTAACACCACTGAAGTCACCATAAAATTAATACAGACTTTCCAATACACATCTACACTACAGGTCAAAAGTGTAATGTGTGGAACATTTGCATGCACATTCATAACTGAAAAGGGGAAAAGTTCACAAAATTTCAAAAAGAAATTATTGGTTTAACCAATGTTTCAAGCAGTTTATAAATCAAATGCAGGTCAAACTGTTCTACAACACAATATTAATCTGGGCAATGTATGACTATAAGGATTGTAGATAGAGATAAACTGTACCTTCCGGTAGGAAACGTCATCAAACATCTCACTGATTTCTGCAGGATTCTCCACTGGAGTGGAAATAGGGTGTGAGGAGGTTAAAGAGTCCACTGACATGGCGGTGAAGCACTTCTCCAAGAAATAATCATCCTAAAATAGAGGCATTATTTATAAATTAGCCAATTATAATTACATGTCATTACAATCTCAATTATTAGCTGAATTAATTAGTCTCACCACTTGCAGCTCAGGGTGGGTGATGTTGACAGACACATACTCCATAAACTTGGCAAAGCCCTCGTTTAGCCACAGGTCATTCCACCACTGCATTGTGACCAGGTTTCCAAACCACTGAACAACAGATTTATGTGAATAATGTGAAAAATTAAATCTGGCAACAGATTATCTATTTACAAGATATTTTATGTTTTTTAAAAATATTAAGTTAATAAAGGCTGCATTTATTTGTTCAGAAATATGGACAAAAACTGTAAAATTGTGAAATATTATTTCGATTCAAAATAATGTTTTTCTATTTTAAGATACTTTAAAATAGAATTAATTTATGTGATGCATTACTCCAGTTTTCAGTGTCACATGATCCTTCAGAAATCATTCTAAGATGCTGATTTATTATCAATGTTGATGGAAACAGTTGAGCTGCTTAACATTTTTTCGAACCTGTGATTTTTTTTTAGGATTCCTTGATGAATAAAAAGTTAAAAAGAACAGCATTTATTTAAAATAGAAATATTTTGTAACAATAGAGGTTTTTGCTATCACTTTTTATTATGTAACACATCCTTCTGTATTTTTAAACAAATAAATGCAGCCTTGATGAGGAGAATAAACTTATTTAAAAACATAAAAAATCTTACTGATCCTAAAATGTTTCATGTCTTATATCATTTAGCACTCTTTCTTCTCACATAACAATAACATTTAGAATCGATTTTCAATCAACCATTTATTTCTATTAGAGAAGGTTCAAACGCTCACTGATGCTTCAGGAGGAAACAAGATGCAGTCTTATATTTCACATAAAAGACGATTACATGACATTCAATGATCCACAGCTGTGGATTCCCACAAATTCTTCGGTGTTTCAGCATTTTTCTGTATTTGAACCCTTTCCAACAATGACTGTATGATTTTGAGATCCATCTTTTCACACTGAGGACAACTGAGGGACTCATGTGCAACTATTACAGAAGGTTCAAACACTCACTGATGCTTTAGAAGGAAACACAATGCATTAAGAGCTGGGGGTGAAAATTTAAAATTTGAAGATCTGGGTCAATTTAACTTATTTTGTCTTCTTGGAAGTACTTCTGTAGCTTCTGAAAGGCAGTACTAAATGAAAAAAAAGAAGATATATAGGCAAAATAAGAACAATGTACATATCTTGATTTTGTTCAAAAGTTTTCACCCCTGGCTCTTAATGCATCGTGTTCCTTCTGGAGCATCAGTGAGCGTTTGAACCTTCTGTAATAGTATTCCCTCAGTTGTCCTCAACGTGAAAAGATGGATCTCAAAATCATACAGTCATTGTTGGAAAGGGTTCAAATACAAAGAATTTGTTGGACCTGAAAGATTTTTCTAAAGAACAGCGGGCAGTTTAACTGTTCAGGACAAACAAGGAACTCATGAACAACTATCACTAAACAAAAAAACAGATGTAGATTATTTAGGAAACAACACAGTGTTAAGAATCAAGTGTATGTAAACTTTTGAACAGGATAATTTTTATAAATTTAACTACTATTTTCTTTTGTGGACTATATGCAAACGTCTTTTATGTGAAATATCTTATTATCAGGTCAGTACTAAATAAAAAATAACATGCATTTTCTATGATTCCTCTTATATTGGCCTCTTATTAAGGTGTACGTAAACTTTTGACTTCAACTGTATGTGTGTATATACGATTTCTACCATTATATATTTTATACATATTATATTTATTTGTTTGTTTGTTAAGTCAAACAATACGCAGAATAATGCACAGATGGTCATAAACTAACTGCATGTGCATTATCCATTACTTAGATTGAATTAGTAGTAGAAATATCAACCTGATGTGCCAGTTCGTGGGCGATGACTTTGGTGATTCCTAGTTTGTCAGAGGAAGAAGATTTCTCAGGGTCAAAGAGCAAACCAGATTCTCTGTACGTCGACAGGCCCCAATTCTCCATAGCACCTGACTGGAAATCTGGGATCGCAGCAAGATCTGCAAATACAATTATATTCAAAATGAGGTTATTTGAAACGATTTCTCGCCAGATAGTAATACATTACACCATTTTCACCAGCAAAAAAAAGTGACTGCTTTCACACTCACCGTGTTTGGGAAGTGGATATGGGATGTCAAAGTAATCATCATAAAAGTCTAGCAGTGTAACAGCAGTGTTGAGAGCATATTCCGCCTGACTGATCTTCTCAGGAACCGTATACACTGATATCTACATCAGGATTCAGGTTATGAAGAGAAGTATGGGTATATTACAGTAATTATAAAAGTAATTATTTGATCCCCTGCTGATTTTGTACGTTTGCCCACTGACAAAGTGATCAGTCTATAATTTTGGTCTTGTAGCCTATTCCAGCCTTGTGTAGGTGTCACAAATAAGGTCCATGGGTTTCCGTCTGCTTGCCATCAGAGGTTGCTGTACCTTTACATTGACTTTCACACTACACAAACTGTGGCACGTCACCCTGGACTACATTTCCCAGCATCCATCGTGTTGATTACACACAGCTGTAGCCAATCACACACACACTATTTAACACCTACCCAGATCCTTCTTAGATTGCTGAGTATTGTTTTGGGTTTAGCATTCTCCTAGTGCTAGCAACTGTATGGAGCCTTTTCCTAGTTTCCTGTCAAGTCTTGCTGATTGATAAGGGAACAAATACTTATTTCACTCATTAAAATGCAAATCAATTCAACTTTTTTTTTTAAATATATATTTTCTGGATTTTTTGTTGTTATTCTGTCTCTCACTGTTCAAATAAACCTACCATTAAAATTAGGGATGTACAGGATTGAAAATTCTTGTCCGAAGCCGAAACCAAACAAAATTATATATTAAACATGTTTTTTTTTTTTTTTCATGTATTTTGCCTATTTTTTCACCGTTGCATAAATGAAATAGCCAGTTTTGTCTTGCTTTTCAAAGAATCACACATTGCACTAATTTAAAAATATTTAACACTGAACATTTTTAACATTCTATTCAACATTTTAGCCCACCAACAATGCACAATTTAACTTAAAATTTAAAAGTTAGTAAAATAACATTCTTTGGCCATTTTAAAGACCCACGTCTTGAATTAGGTATGTGTTTTTAATGTACAAAAAAATGCAACCTTGCTGAGCAAAGGAGAATGTTATAATGAATTTATTAATAGAGCTGTTGTAATTAATGTTATTATTTTTGTGCTGTTATTTTATTTTATAGAACAACAGTAAAATTACAATGCTCACATTTATGAATGTTGACTTTTATTTTGGCTGAATCCTGCAAGAAGACCTCAGTACTACTTTTTGCTGACAGCAGCAGAGTTATTGTCATGTATCTGGTCTGTCTTCTCATCATGAACTCTTGCACACACATTCTGGACTGCAATCCCCATAAGCCACTGCACCAATCACTGCACACAGCTGCTCCTTGTTTCCCACTGAACTGATTGCTGCACACACCTGTTTCACATTTACCCACATGCATTTAAGCCACAGACACACACACTTCCTTGCGAGGTCTTATTGTTCCTATGGTCGTAATTCTAAGCGTTTATCTCTGTGTTGGATTCTCTGTGTATGACTCTGGACTGTGTACCCGGATTACCTACGTTGTTCCTGTTTTCTGGTGATTATTCTGGCCTGTTGACGATTCTAATAAATGCTGCAAATGGATCCGCACGTCTCAGTCTGACTCCGTGTGACAGAAGACTTCGCCATTACAAGGATCCAGCAGCTTTATTCTCCAGCATCACAATATGGACCCGCATGAGTCTGTAAGCAAGATGGCCTCCCTTCTAGAGTCTCTTGACAAGATGACCTCCCTTCTAGACTCTGTTCGCAAAATGGCTGCCCTTCCAGAGTCTGCTCTCAAGATGGGCCCCCTTCCACAGCCATGGCACAAGATGGCTACCATCAAATCAGAGACTGCGCCGCCAGAGCGCCCTCCAGTGACTGCGCCGCCAGAGCGCCCTCCAGTGACTGCGCCGCCAGAGCGCCCTCCAGTGACTGCGCCGCCAGAGCGCCCTCCAGTGACCGCTCGCTCAGAGCCTGCTCTTCCAGAGTCTCCGCTGGAGACGCCCAGCCCTCCTGAATCTCCGCTGGGGTCGTCCAGTTCTCCAGAGCCCGCTCCTCAAGAGCGCTGTCCAGAGCCCGCTCCTCAAGAGCGTTGTCCAGAGCTTGCTTCACAAGAGCGTCATCCAGAGCCCGCTTCACAAGAGCGTCATCCAGAGCCCGCTTCACAAGAGCGTCGTCCAGAGCCCGCTCCTCAAGACAGCCTTCCAGAGCCTCCGCTGGTTCAGCCCAGCCGTCCAGAGCCTCCGCTGGTTCAGCCCAGCCTTCCAGAGCCTCCGCTGGTTCAGCCCAGCCTTCCAGAGCCTCCGCTGGTTCCGCCCAGCCTTCCAGAGACTCCGCTGGTTCCGCCCAGCCTTCCAGAGACTCCGCTGGTTCCGCCCAGCCTTCCAGAGCCTCCGCTGGTTCAGCCCAGCCTTCCAGAGACTCCGCTGGTTCCGCCCAGCCTTCCAGAGACTCCGCTGGTTCCGCCCAGCCTTCCAGAGACTCCGCTGGTTCCGCCCAGCCTTCCAGAGACTCCGCTGGTTCCGCCCAGCCTTCCAGAGACTCCGCTGGTTCCGCCCAGCCTTCCAGAGACTCCGCTGGTTCCATCCAGTCGTCCTGAGATTCCTGTCTGCCCGGTTCTGGTCACGGAGCTCATGCATGGACTGTTCCCACCCACCCTCCCTGCTGCTCCAGTCCCGCCACCTCTGTCTCCTGACAGTCCCTCTGCTCACCCACATCCCACCTTCGGTGCAGAGGACTTGCCGTGGGACTGCCAGTCTCCATCGGTGTCCAGACTGAGGGATCCCTCACCATCACCTCCAGTCTCAGAGTCCTGGACTCCACCTCGGCCCTCCGACCCTGCGGCTCCACCCCGGCTCTGTGCTCCCTCGTCTCCGTTGTCGGCCGTCGGCCCACCAGCTCCTCCGGGCTCCATCGTCTCTCCGGCTCCGCCCCGGTCAGTCGTCGCCCCACCTTCGCCTCTGGACTCTACTCCTCCGGCTGCACCTCGTCACTCCGTCCTGCCGGCTCTGTGGACCTCCTCCCTCCCGTGGGCACAGCCTCGATCCTCTGTCACTCCGGCTCCGCTGCGTACCTCCGGACCTCCATCTCCGCCGGGGTCTCCAGAGCCTTGGGTTCCGCCTTGGCCCTCCGGATCCTCTGTGTCGCCCCGGAACAATGACTCTCCGGTTCCGCCTCGGGCTCCACCGGCTCCACCTCCGTCGGTCGGCCCCATGCAGGAGCCAACCCTTCCTCCATCATGGCTTCTCCCTCCGTCGGCTCCGCCTCAGTTCGGGGTTCCAGTACCCCTACATGGACCTGGCCCTCCATCCCTCCCCCTGTTCCGCCTCCGCTCCACCACCCTCCAGGTTGTATTATGTGGTTAGAGCGTCTGGAAGCCGCTCCTTGGGGAGGGGCTCTGTCATGTATCTGGTCTGTCTTCTCATCATGAACTCTTGCACACACATTCTGGACTGCAATCCCCATAAGCCACTGCACCAATCACTGCACACAGCTGCTCCTTGTTTCCCACTGAACTGATTGCTGCACACACCTGTTTCACATTTACCCACATGCATTTAAGCCACAGACACACACACTTCCTTGCGAGGTCTTATTGTTCCTATGGTCGTAATTCTAAGCGTTTATCTCTGTGTTGGATTCTCTGTGTATGACTCTGGACTGTGTACCCTGTTGACGATTCCTGCTTCCTGCCATTGCGACCATTCCCTGTCTATCGAACTGTTTCCCGGATTACCTACGTTGTTCCTGTTTTCTGGTGATTATTCTGGCCTGTTGACGATTCTAATAAATGCTGCAAATGGATCCGCACGTCTCAGTCTGACTCCGTGTGACAGTTATGAATGATTCTCATCTCGCAGATCTCCCTCACACTTTGGACTTTGAACCCTGGCTAAGGAGCTTGTGCAGCGCTATCAGAATTAATACAATTTGTGCATGTATTAGACAACATAACATTCTGTAGTTTATTTACTAATGGTTTAAGGCCATTTCGCGATTTCAGTCATCATACAGTAACCAGCAACAACCACCCCTTTGTCTTCTCATGGAAGACATGCGATGCGATACTAAACAGTCTCTCGCTGTCCGTGCTTGTAATGATTTTTGCGTCTTTCTCTGACAGTTTTAAATGCTTCCACACTGCCGACATGTTTGCTGCATTAGTGCACGCCTCTATTTGATTGCCTCACGTAATTGTTCTGTATAATTTATTCGGCCCTTATAAATATTCTGTGCATCCCTAATTAAAATTATAGACTGATAATTTCTTTGTCAGTGGGCAAACGTACAAAATCAGCAGGAGATCAAATAATTTTATTCTCACTTTATAAAGTGCATTTATAATGCTTCTGGTCATGTTATCAACTTGCCTCGACTCCATGCTGGCTTTTTTTACTGATAGACTGGAAATCAGAGATGATGAAGGCCACCAGATAGGTGCTCATCTTCACCGTTGTGTCAAACTGATCCTCCAGCAGCCCGTCGGCCAGTTCTACAGTTCTCAGCTATTAAAAGAAATAACCTTGCGTTAGTTTACAGTCTGTACAACAAATACAGTCTACAAAAGAAATATATACTGAGAAGTCAATGAATCACATTGCAGATGCAATAAAAAATAGACTGGTATGATATGGTTATGATGATACATTTGAGTTACGTGCGCTTTTTTGATTGATATTTTGTGGCATCCTATTTAGGATAATGAATATGCATTAAAAACCTTGACACTCTGATGTGTTGTGAAAAGTGTGTAAGAAATTTCTATTATGATTATGTACGATTATGTAACAAACTGCATTGATTCCGTATAGTTTTATTAGTTTGTGTATGTTAATTTAGCTGGGAGGCGTAGTGAGTGTCATGCTTCTACTGTTTGAGCTTCAGAAAAAAAAACACTGAATAAGTGCTTTTCCACATTTGTAAAACTTACAGATTGTGAAAAATGATGTTTAAAAAAAAATACAGTTTTAAAAATCATACACATACACAGATTTTCAATGTTTTTTGCTTTTTATTTGAGATAAATGCTGATCTTTGGATCTTTCTATTCATCAAAATCTATTTTTTTTTAATCCTGGAAAAAAAATGTACTCAATTGTTTTAAATATTGGTAATAATAATAATACTAATTAATAATAAAAATGGTTTCTTGAACAGCAAATCAGCATATTAGAATGATTTCTTTTTTTCTGACACTGAAGACTGAAGTAATGATGCTGAAAATTCAGCTTTGCATCACAGGAATAAATTACATTTTAAAATATATTAAATTACAAAGCAGTTATTTTAAATAGTAAAAATATTTCAAAATTTTACTGTTTTGCTGTACCTTGGATCAAATAAATGCAGGCTTGGTGAGCAAAAGAGATGTCTTTAAAAAACATTTGACTAGTAATGTATGACTTTTAAAACTGTATTTTTAAACTGATATTTGACTGGTTGTGTATATTTTTAGTAGATTTATTTATTTGCAATGTGTGAGAACTATTAATGTCAGAGATTTACTGTTTTTACCAGATTTTTTTGGTTTGTCATAGTGTGGTTTTTGGCGAATCCAGGTCAATTTCACCTGCACTATGAAGATTAAACCTTGATATTTAACTGCATAAAATGCTAAATTATGTGTACCTTGGGCATGTTGGATATAGAAATGTGCCTGGATTCTCGACGCACACGAATGGTAAAGTTGGCTTTGAATGCAGGTTCATCAAAACAAGGGAAGGCGGCTCGAGCATGCGTTGGCTCAAACTGAGTGGATGCCAACAACCTGTACAGAGAAAAATAATGATTTTTCAATCTTTAAAGCCACTATTGTACAATTAATCTATAGTTTAGTAACTTAAGCACAAATGCTGTGGTTGTCTTACCTGACTTCTCCACTGTTTGTGGTATACCTGCCTTTATAAAACCCATGAAAACTGTCTGATAAGTTGGCGGAGAACTCCAAACACACCACATGGTTTCCTTTCTCAAATGTGAAGCCATCAGAGAAGAGTGCAATCTGTTCATAGGCTTTAAACTCAGTGATTTGCAGATCCTGAGGATGTCTGGAGTCCAAGAGCTGAGCTTTGGAGATGTGGAGGTTCTTGCTATGAAGGATAACAGCTCTGGTGTCTTGCTCTACTTCTATGAGGATCTGGACGACTCCAGTGAAGGTCAGGGAGGTCAAGTTGGGGTGTATAAGGAGGTCATAGTACTGGGGTTTCACAGTTTCTGGCAATCTTACCTTGTCCCAGGGAAAAGGCAAGGCATTTGTGTCTATGTTGACAGACATTGCATGGTTGCCAACAATAAGAGGACAGAATAAAACTGCAAAAGTAAGGCAGCTTAAACAGCAAGACTGGACGAGGAGCATGATGAAGGTTTAATATCAGCTCTCTAATGGTTTCTGTTGGATATGTACGTTAGTCAGATGATTAATAGCACACATGAGCACTGTTTATGATCTGTAGACGCCACAAGGGAAAATAAGAACAGAAATTATACAATATATCGAATGTTTCATTCGATTCAGAGGACAAAAGTTTTAAACGAACCTGTGAGCGATATCCGATCTGTAAATGAAAGTGAAACTACGCAGCTGTCATTCAAAATATCACATTTCCTGACGTGTAATGCGTCTCGTTTTTGCCCTCAGATTGTCTTTTTGCATCCTGCCGCTTACAACACATCACACGACGTTTTATATGACTGAAAAATATTATCTTTGTTTACATAAGGCGAACGCACTGATGAAGACTTATTTCTCATGAATATTAATTACGTCAAATGACGTTTGACGTTTTTGCGTTCAACGGCTCTGCAGCTGGCCAATCTCAGGAGATAGGGCCGATTGCAGAACAGCAGAACCATACGTCACAGCAGTCACACGGCAGCAGCGCCACGGCAGCAGGCTCAGACGGTAGTGGGCGGAGTCTCCATCTGAGATCGAAAGTGGGTGAAAATAATGATCAACTTATAGACCTTTTTCCTGAGTAAACGATGAGCGCCGCCATTACGAATTCTAACGTCAGATTGAATGCTTTTCTGTTCCGGTCTCCATAGGAACCCATTCAAATAGCATCCATCTGTTTTTAATGTAGCTAACTGCTTCGTGTCATCTACACACTCATTAAAGTGAGGCACTGACAAATTACGGTCATTGCGACATTGCCAAGTGATGGCGCTATGGAGCCATGTGCTTTTTAAAAACATTTTAATAGGTTTAACATTAGTCTACCCTAATTTGACTAGAAACAATGCAGACCGGAAATGCAAAGCATTCTTTCAGTTAAGAGTCGGACTTACTTCCACGTTCAGGAAAAACGTCTATATTTTTCCATATATTTTTAAACAGTATAAACTGAGTACAAAGCTCAAACAAAAAACAAAACAAAACTTGAGCAATAGAATGTTTTTATTTAGTTAAACTATATTTTTTACCTACCCTGCAAACAAGCCCAAAGGTACAAAAGCTGAATGGGCCCGAACGGGCTGGGTCATCATGGGCTTAATGTGGGCAGCCCGCTAGTGTGGGCTGCTCACAGATAGCCCGCGGTGAGCCCAAAGCTGTGGGCCTCGCCTAGGCAAGCCCGCACTGGGCCTGTTTAGGTTTGGTGTGGGCTGGCACTAGCCCACTGTGCCCGCAAAAAGCCAGCATGGGCCCCGCAGGGGCATGTTTGCAGGGTAATCATTTCAGTATTAACCAATGTTTCATTGTACATAATACCATGTACTATACACTATACCCATCACAAACTGGATTTTCTCAAAAAAAATATTACAAAATCAAACAAAACATATAGCACAGAAGGCACACATTTAACAACAATAATAACCACACATTACTCACCTAACTAAATTAGTTTAAACCTAAAATAAATCAAAACTCTTTAAACATGCAATTAATCCAGAGGCATGATTTGTTCACACACTCATTAAGGAAATGTCCATATCATCCTTAAATTCAAAGTGAAACATGAAGGGCTGTTTGGCCAGCAGACTCTCATCATTTGTTTCTGCCATTATAAAAGTTCATTATGTTGCTGCACATGAAATATAATGCGAATAACATTAAATAAATATATATTTTTATAAGGTTACACACTGATTATTTATAACTTAAACCCCATTTTTCTACCCATCCGTTGGTCGCGCATATACGCCATGTTTGTAGTTTTTTACACTTTTTATGCGTATTTGTAGTTCTAATCAAATCCTCGTTCAACACTCAATGTGCTGTGGGCAATATAATAGCCGTTAGAGTGCGCATTAATCCGTACTTCGAATTCTAAAGGTAAATTGTAGTAGACCGTCCGGAAATCTTTGGAATACTTGTTAGGACATACCAATTCTATTTTCGAATACTATTTAGGACGGATATTTTGTGGGACCTGATTGGGCTGCAGCAGGAGACTCCGCCCACTACCGTCTGAGCCTGCTGCCGTGGCGCTGCTGCCGTGTGACTGCTGTGACGTATGGTTCTGCTGTTCTGCAATCAGTCATTATTGAATCTCAGCGCGGCTGTTGAATATTAATTAGGTTACGTGCCTTGACGTTCTAGGAAGTTCAATAAGCATCGTTACCTTGACCTTATTATTATTAATGAGATAAGACTTCACTACAGTGCTGTTTGTAAATACGTACACTTAAAGCTGGGAAGAAATAGCGGCCTCTGTCCTAAAATATGAAACAAAAAATGATACATTTCAAAATTCACATTTCATTTTTTTTTAAACTGTTTTATTTCTGATGGGACTGCTCCTCGAAAATGAACGACAGATACATCTTCTTACATTTCTTAATGGCCAAGTCACTGAACATATTTTTGAACAAACCAAAAAAAAAAAAAAAAACACATGGGATGTTTTCAACTTAATTCTGCTGGAAGACCGTTAAACATGCAACTGTTCAGAAACAGGCTATTAGAAAATAGAAATAGTCCCTGAGAAAAAGACAAAAACTTTTTTTTTTTGCCAATTACGGCCAAAATAAACCCATATCTTACTGTTTTTAGACCTTCCCAAATAAAGAATTTAGATTAAAATGCATTCATCACGGTATATTAACAAATAGAGCTGTTTTTCTAAATCGGTTAGACGTCAAACTCTTAATTTCAAGGCAGTACTTCCAAAATAATTGAACTTTCACTACATTTTAGTCTAGACTAAACACTAGACTGTCTTCATACCAACACTTAAGAAGATGTATGGTGGTGGATGGTTTTTAACAGTAAGGAAATGCCCCAGTAAACAATAACAAAACTGAAATACAACAAAATCAAATTTGTTCCATGCTTGTTTTCAACCTTTAAAACCTGACCAGAAATCTCTCATTTAAAACATTTTTAAACTCACGCGTAAAAAAGAATGATACAGTTTCATCATTATAAAGGGCTAGGAACAAACAGGTTTATGTATCTGTATCTCCGTTTATGAGATTGTCACTTGTGTGGAAGGATCATACTTTCATAGCTGCCAGAATTTAAGAACCAAATAAAATTAAATAACACTAAATAAATAAAGCACAACGTTTCCTTTCCATATCGAGCATGTAACATAATTTTAGACGAATGCATATACATTCTAAAAATGAGCCAGCCAAACATTTTTAATAATAAAACATTTACAAATGTCCACGAATGCAGTTCTTTTATCTTTTCATCTATGTGCATGAAAACACATACTTACTCAGCCAATAAGAAATAAATAACCTGGTTTTTAAAAGCTAACAAAGGCTAAAGTTTGGATTTGTTTTTATTTTGCAGGGGTTTCCTTTTTTCTCCTCGGTACGAATGATATTGCATCGCCATCCGTTGAGATTTTGTATCTCTACGACTTCTCATCCTTTCCTGCATTTGCATTAGTGAGGGCTGTCGTCTAAAACATAAGTGCAAAAATAGTATATTAATACAAATCTATCAAAAAACTATAACATCTTTAAAATGCATGTAAAAGAACGTCACCTGTTCAACCATTCTCTGCATCTTTTCAATAACAGAGATCATCTGACCGCTGTTTTCTCTCAAACTCTTCTCATATGTTTTATTGAGCGTCTCGGCTTTCTCCAGTTTCCTCTTCAGCTCTTTCTGTTGGCCCTGCTCCTGTTCATTAGAAGCCTGTCTCGCTTCTGCTGCCTCTGAAACACATATGCACACATATTTGGAGAAATGTAGCATTACATCACTTTCTCACCAATGGATGCGAATGGGTGCCGTCAGAATGAGAGTCCAAATGGCTGATAAAAACATCACAGTAATTCACAACTAATCCACTTCAGGCCATCAGTTAATCGGTCCTCTCACATCACAATCAACCCACATATATGTTTAGAGCTGTTTTGGACTGTTTTGACTGCTTGATCTGTGCAGATTTCTCTCCTGATTCAGACCAGATAATTTTTTTAACTGTAAAAAGCAATGTTATGTATTGAGAAATTATTAAAAATGTCTTAACGATGGATTGGTTTCTTACAAACACGCAGCTTTTGGCTTCTCAAGATGTTAACTGATGGACTGGAGTGGTTTTGTTTATTATTGTTTATTATGGATTATTGTGATGTTTTTATCAGCCATTTGGACTCTCATTCTGACGGCACCCATTCGCTACAGAGGATCTGTTGGTGAGCAAGTAATATAATGCTACATTTCTCCAAATATGATGAAGAAACAAACTCATCTACATCTTGGATGGCCAAATTTTGGATCAAATTTGCATGAAGTATTCCTTTAATGCATTATAGGCTCACCAATGGATGTGAATGGGTGCTGTCAGAATGAGAGTCCAAACAGCTGATAAAAACATCACAGTAAACATCAACACATAAATCATCGAGACATTTTTAACTTTAAACTATTCACTTCTGGCCAAAATATCACTCCATAATTCAGAATAACACTTCCTCCAGCAAAAAAGTTCATCTCCTGTTGTCCTTTCACATCAAAATCAACCCACATTTTTGTTTAGAACAGTTTTGACTGCTTCATCTCTGCAGATTTCTTTCCTGATTCAGACCAGTTGATTTTTTTAATTGTAAAACGCAATATTATGTATAGAGGAATTCTTAAAAATGTCTTAAAGATGGATTTGTTTCTTACAAACACACAGCTTTTGGCTTCTCAAGATGTAAACTGATGGACTGGAGTGGTTTTGGTTACTTGTGGATTATTGTGATGTTTTTATCAGCTGTTCGGACTCTCATTCTGACGGCACCCATTCGCTACAGAGGATCCGTTGGTGAGCAAGTGATATAATGCTACATTTCTCCAAATCTGATGAAGAAACAAACTCATCTACATCTTGGATGGCCAAATTTTGGATCAAATTTGCATGAAGTATTCCTTTATTGCATTATAGGCTCACCAATTGATGCGAATGGGAGCCGTCAGAATAAGAGTCCAAACATTGCTAATATCCACAACTAATCCACTTCAGTCCATCGGTAAATGTTTTGAGAAGCCAAAAGCTGCGTGTTTGTAAGAAACAATCCATCACTGAGATGTTTTTAACTTTAAACTATTCTCTTCTGGCCATAATACCAGTCCATAATTCATAATAATGCTTCCTCCAGTGGAAAAATTCCATCTACTCTTGTCCTCTCACATAAAAATCAACCCACATATTTGTTTAGAGCTGTTTTGGGGTGTTTTGACTGCTTGATCTGTGCAGATTTCAAACCAGGTGACTTATTTAACTGTAAAAAGCAATATTATGTATAGAGGAACTGTTAAAATTGTCTTAATGATGGATTTGTTTTTTACAAACATGCATCGTTTGGCTTCCCAAGATGTTAGCTTATGGACTGGAGTGATTTTGATTACTTGTGGATTATTGTGATGTTTTTATCAGCTGTTTGGACTCTCATTCTGACGGCACCCATTCGCTACAGAGGATACATTGGTGAGCAAGTGATATAATGCTCCATTTCTCCAAATCTGATGAAGAAACAAACTCATCTACATCTTGGATGGCCAAATTTTGGATCAAATTTGCATGAAGTATTCCTTTATTGCATTATATACCAATTGATGCGAATGGGCGCCGTCAGAATGTGAGTCCAAACAGCTGATAAAAACATAACTAATATCCACAACTAATCCACTTCAGTCCATCTGTTAATGATTTGAGAAGCCAAAAGCTGCGTGTTTGTAAGAAACAATCCATCACTGAGATGTTTTTAACTTTAAACTATTCTCTTCTGGCCAAAATATCAGTCCATAATTCATAATAATGCTTCCTCCAGTGGAAAAAGTCCATCTACTCTTGTCCTCTCACATAAAAATCAACCCACATATTTGTTTAGAGCTGTTTTGGACTGTTTTGACTGCTTGATCTGTGCAGATTTCAGACCTGATGACTTATTTAACTGCAAAAAGCAATATTATGTATAGAGGAATTGTTAAAATTGTCTTAATGATGGAGTTGTTTCTTACAAACGTGCAGCTTTTGTCTTTCAAGATTGGATGGACTGGAGTGGTTTTGGTTACTTGTGGATTATTGTGATGTTTTTATCAGCTGTTTGGACTCTCATTCTGACGGCACCCATTCGCTACAGAGGATCCATTGGTGAGCAAGTGATATAATGCTCCATTTCCCCAAATCTGATGGAAGAAACAAACTCATCTACATCTTGGATGGCCAAATTTTGGATCAAATTTGCATGAAGTATTCCTTTATTGCATTATAGGCTCACCAATTGATGCGAATGGGAGCCGTCAGAATAAGAGTCCAAACAGCTGATAAAAACATTACTAATATCCACAACTAATCCACTTCAGTCCATCGGTTAATGTTTTGAGAAGCCAAAAGCTGCGTGTTTGTAAGAAACAATCCATCACTGAGATGTTTTTAACTTTAAACTATTCTCTTCTGGCCAAAATATCAGTCCATAATTCATAATAATGCTTCCTCCAGTGGAAAAAGTCCATCTACTGTTGTCCTCTCACATAAAAATCAACCCACATATTTGTTTAGAGCTGTTTTGGGCTGTTTTGACTGCTTGATCCGTGCAGATTTCAGACCTGATGACTTATTTAACTGCAAAAAGCAATATTATGTATAGAGGAATTGTTAAAATTGTCTTAATGATGGAGTTGTTTCTTACAAACGTGCAGCTTTTGTCTTTCAAGATTGGATGGACTGGAGTGGTTTTGGTTACTTGTGGATTATTGTGATGTTTTTATCAGCTGTTTGGACTCTCATTCTGATGGCACCCATTCGCTACAGAGGATACATTGGTGAGCAAGTGATAAAATGCTCCATTTCTCCAAATCTGATGAAGAAACAAACTCATCTACATCTTGGATGGCCAAATTTTGGATCAAATTTGCATGAAGTATTCCTTTATTGCATTATAGGCTCACCAATTGATGCGAATGGGAGCCGTCAGAATAAGAGTCCAAACAGCTGATAAAAACATTACTAATATCCACAACTAATCCACTTCAGTCCATCGGTTAATGTTTTGAGAAGCCAAAAGCTGCGTGTTTGTAAGAAACAATCCATCACTGAGATGTTTTTAACTTTAAACTATTCTCTTCTGGCCAAAATATCAGTCCATAATTCATAATAATGCTTCCTCCAGTGGAAAAAGTCCATCTACTCTTGTCCTCTCACATCAAAATCAACCCACATATTTGTTTAGAGCTGTTTTGGGGTGTTTTGACTGCTTGATCCGTGCAGATTTCAGACCTGATGACTTATTTAACTGCAAAAAGCAATATTATGTATAGAGGAACTGTTAAAATTGTCTTAATGATGGAGTTGTTTCTTACAAACGTGCAGCTTTTGTCTTTCAAGATTGGATGGACTGGAGTGATTTTGATTACTTGTGGATTATTGTGATGTTTTTATCAGCTGTTCGGACTCTCATTCTGACGGCACCCATTCGCTACAGAGGATCCGTTGGTGAGCAAGTGATATAATGCTCCATTTCCCCAAATCTGATGGAAGAAACAAACTCATCTACATCTTGGATGGCCAAATTTTGGATCAAATTTGCATGAAGTATTCCTTTAATGCATTAAAGTCTCACCGAGTCTGGATTGCATTGCGGCGACACATTTCTCCAGTTCACGTTGGGTAGCTTTGCTGCTTTCCAGCGTCTGCAGTAGGTTTGGTAGGTTAATGACGTTCCCTCTGTAGTTTACCAGATCTGTGTTACTAGTGCGACGGGCGGAAGCTCTCTCTTTGCATGGCTGGCTGGCCAACATGGCTTTATTTCCTGAAAGGAACACAGTGGCATTTTTATAACAAATGTGTTTACTTGCTTTATCAGATTGCATGGTTTCCAGCGCACACACCCTCAGCAGTGACGCTGCCATCTGTCTGATCGGCGTCTGACCAGCGGCTGCACAGATTTCTGTAGAGGCAAAGCCCACTGACTGCAGCCTTTCGGACTAGATCCTGCGCCTGAGGAGAGATGGGAAATTAGTTAAACACTTAAAATACACTAGCAGTCAAAAGTTTTTAAACCGCAAGATTTTGAATGTTTTTTTAAAGAAGTCTCTTCTGCTCACCAAGCCTGCATTTATTTGATCTAGAATACAGCAACAGCTGTTATATTATGAAATATTATTACTATTTAAAATAACTGCTTTCTACTGGAATATATTATAAAATGTAATTTTTTCCTGTGATCAAAGTGATGTACTACTACTACTGCAA